>NW_011494943.1:16600264-16613562 GCF_000754665.1 Bison bison bison | reverse complement strand
CAGATCTAGGTTGGTCATAACTTTCTTTCCAAGGAGTAAGCGTCTTTTAATTTCATGGCTTCAGTCACCATCTGCAGTGATTTTGGAGCCTAGAAAAATAAAGTCTGACACTGTTTCCACTGTTTCCCCATCTATTTCCCATGAAGTGATGGGACTGGATGCCATGATCTTCGTTTTCTGAATGTTGAGCTTTAAGCCAACTTTTTCACTCTCCACTTTCACTTTCATCAAGAGGCTTTTGAGTTCCTCTTCACTTTCTGCCTTAAGTGTGGTGTCATCTGCATATCTGAGGTTATTGATATTTCTCCCGGCAATCTTGATTCCAGCTTGTGTTTCTTCCAGTCCAGCATTTCTCATGATGTACTCTGCATAGAAGTTAAATAAGCAGGGTGACAATATACAGCCTTGACATACTTCTTTTCCTATTTGGAACCAGTCTGTTGTTCCATGTCCAGTTCTAACTGTTGCTTCCTGACCTGCATATAGGTTTCTCAAGAGGCAGGTCAGGTGGTCTGGTGTTTCCATCTCTTTCAGAATTTTCCACAGTTTATTGTGATCCACACAGTCAAAGGCTTTGGCATAGTCAATAAAGCAGAAATAGATGTTTTTCTGGAACTGTCTTGCTTTTTCCATGATCCAGTGGATGTTGGCAATTTGATCTCTGGTGCCTCTGCCTTTTCTAAAACCAGCTTGAACATCAGGAAGTTCACAGTTCACATATTGCTGAAGCCTGGCTTGGAGAATTTTGAGCATTACTTTACGAGCGTGTGAGATGAGTGCAATTGTGCAGTAATTTGAGCATTTTTGGCATTGCCTTTCTTTGGGATTGGAATGAAAACTGACCTTTTTCGGTCCTGTGGCCACTGCTGAGTTTTCCAAATTTGCTGGCATATTGAGTGCAGCACTTTCACAGCATCATCTTTCAGGATTTGGAATAGCTCAACTGGAATTCTGTCACCTCCACTAGCTTTGTTTGTAGTGATGCTTTCTAAGGCCCACTTGACTTCACATTCCAGGATGTCTGGCTCTAGGTGAGTGATCACACCGTCGTGATTATCTGGGTCGTGAAGCTCTTTTTTGTACAGTTCTTCTGTGTATTCTTGCCACCTCTTCTTAATATTTTCTGCTTCTGCTAGGTCCGTACCATTTCTGTCCTTTATTGAGCCCATCTTTGCATGAAATGCTCCTTTGGTATCTCTGATTTTCTTGAAGAGATCTCTAGTCTTTCCCATTCTGTTGTTTTCCTCTATTTCTTTGCATTGATTGCTGAAGAAGGCTTTCTTATCTCTTCTTGCTATTCTTTGGAACTCTGCATTCAGATGTTTATATCTTTCCTTTTCTCCTTTGCTTTTGGCTTCTGTTCTTTTCACAGCTATTTGTAAGGCCTCCTCAGACAGCCATTTTGCTTTTTTGCATTTCTTTTCCATAGGGATGGTCTTGATCATAATTGTATATAAAATGTATACTATTATGATTGAAAGATGTAGTGGAAGGATTAACAAGATCAAGATAATTAACACATTTACACCCATTACCTCATATATTTAATTTTGTGTGTGTGTGAATGATGAGAATGCTTAACATCTAATCTCAGCAACTTTCAAGTGTAAACTGCCATATTTTCAACTATAATCACCATGTTGTACATTAGATTTTATTCTGAATTTATTATTCTTTTTCTTTTATTGAACCTCTTTTTCTTATAACTGAAAGTTTGTGCCCTTTGACCTATGCTTCTCCATTTCCCCTTCCCCCAGCCCCTATCTACTTTATGTTTCTATTAAACTGTTTTCTTTTTTTAGATTCCACATATAAGTAATACCGTACAGTACTTGTCTTTCTCTGTTTGGCTTATTTCACATAATGAAATGCATAATGCCCTGCAGGCTTATCTATATTGTCACAAATGGCAGAATTTCCTTTTTTTTTTATGGCTAATTAATAGTCCATCATGTATATATAATAAAAAAAGGTGGGGGATGATTGGATCATGTGGTAGTTCTATATTTAATTTTTTTGAGAAACCACTGTACTTTAAAAACAATGACTGTACCCATTTACATTCCAATCAACAGTATATAAGAGTTCCTTTTCCTCTATATCCTCACGAGTATCTGTTATTTATTTTTAGTAATAGCTACCCTAACAGATGTGAGATGATATTTTGTTGTGGTTTTGATTTGTATTTTCTTGATGATTAGTGATATTAAACACCTTTTCATATACTTTTTGGCCTTTGTAGCTATATATGTAAGCTCTAGGCAAGGTCTTATCTGCTGTCGATATACTTTCTGCTTATACTGTATTCTAGTCTGTGATCATAAACTATAATAATTCTAAATCCTTGAATTAATTTTCCCTGTTTCAGATTCAGAAAACAAAGTGCTTGCCACTTTGACTTTGTAATCTAATACTTATGTATTTTTGTGTAAGAAATAGGTGTAAACATCAATCAGAAATTCTAGCTATAGAACCATCTGACTTTGGAAAAAGTTTTACATCTGCTACAGTATTTTTATCTTCAAACATTTGAAAGGCTAAAATTAAATTGAGATTTGTCTCTTAGTTTTATTTCTAGTGATATGGATTGCATAGTTTCTCTTGACTATTGGAAATGAAAATCTCAGCCTGATTTCTGCAGCCATAAGGTTTATTCATTCCATAAAATTAATCTTTTGGTCACTCAACAATATACAAAGGAAATATAACTCTTATGAGTACATCAAGTAATTTACATTTTCAAAGATTTCTTTATTGAATCAAACTTTTGCTTCAGTGAGGCTGATTTATTTAAAATGTTTTTCTTACAGAAAGTGACAAAGTACAAATTGAAGAATTTGCAAAAGTGGTAAAGGAAATGCATGATACCTCCAAGTTAGAAGGTAAGTATTGGATTACTTGTGACTATTAAATTTATTTTTATTGAAGGGATGCCTTTGGTTTTGCTTTTTACCTTTTCTGGTTGTGCTAATTTCTGATTAACATATTGACATTGATCTATTTATAGGTAGGCAGAGCTTGGTTTTGATTAAAAGTTGACAGGTTTCTTAATGAAAGAAAAAGGTTTTTTGTAGAAAGGGACCTGCTTAAACCTATTTTTAACTCTTTTTGTTTTTAGGACTTTATATGTAGAGTCAGCTACTGGCCTTAAAATTTTTCCAGATATGAAAATTCTATATATCATTTTAAGCCTCAGACTTAGGACTCCATCCTGTGTATAGGCTTCTATATTATATAATTTCTCATAAATCTTTTGCTTCTTTAATAGACACTTATCATGTTCCTTTTGCTTATTTAATAGACACTTATCATGTTTTTGTTAAATATCAGAGAGATCATGTGCAGTTCAGTGGCACAGGTTTTCTATTATTTGACTTCCATTTTGGCTTAAAAGTTAAAGATGTAGGACTGAAACCAATGAAGATAGTGCTTGTGGGGTTTGTGCACTTTCTTGTTTGGAAAATATGTTTAAAACAGTATTACTGGTGATTTATTTGAATAACCATTCAAATGACTATTTGATCAGTGAGCACTCTTGAAAAGAATGACAACTCAGACAAATGTTAGGGAAACCAATGCAGAGTCATTTCTGTGTGCAAAGAAGTACACAATATACTTTATAGATTTTCAATACATAGGCTTTCTTGGCATATGAAATACCCACCACTAGAGCTCTCTGAAGGAGATCAGCCCTAGGATTTTTCTGGAGGGAATGATGCTGAAGCTGAAACTCCAGTACTTTGGCCACCTCATGCGAAGAGTTGACTCATTGGAAAAGACTCTGATGCTGGGAGGGATTGGGGGCAGGAGGAGAAGGGGACGGCAGAGGATGAGATGGCTGGATGGCATCACTGACTCGATGGATGTGAGTCTGAGTGAACTCCGGGAGTTGGTGATGGACAGGGAGGCCTGGCGTGCTGCGATTCATGGGGTTGCAAAGAGTCAGACATGACTGAGCGACTTGAACTGAACTGAACTGAACTGAGAGCTCTCTTTTAGGTTAAGAAATGTATTTAATATTTTCTGGTTTACATATAAGTATTTTACCTGGGTCATAACATAATTAGCATCAACATAGTATAGTAGTTAATTAGATTAGCTAAGGAATAGGAAATAGTGCATAGTAGTAGAAAAGAGCATGGGCTATGGAGTATGATAAGAGATGGGGGTGTGGTTCTTTGACTTATTAGCTGCCTACTCACTCTAGGCCATTCTGATTTCTTCATCTTTAAAACAAGGATGCTAAAAACATCGTGTTTCTCATACAGTTGCCAGGATCAACTGCAAAAATACATATAAAGCATAGTTATTAGGTACATATTATCTGCTTAGCAAATGATAGTTAACTTTGAAATCAGAGAGCAGAGCTCAGATGGTAAGAAAAAAAAATGTTGAAATTAAGCCATTGAGAAAGGAGAACAGGTTAGGTACCTGAATCTTGGGCATGGTCACAGGGACTAGGGAGATGGCATTGGCATGTGCCAGTCAGTGCAATATAAGACCAATAACTACAGGGAAGAGTAAACAAGGGCTACCCAAGAAGGAAGGAGTTAACATAGCAGGCCCTCCATTATAACTGATCAGGCTAGTTCACTGTGTCTCCACTGTCCACTGGAGAACTTGGAGGGGCCTGGAGAGGAGGCATAATGTGCAAAGTTCTGTACTTCCCTTCAACAAAGGCACATATAGTCTTAAAGGATTATGGTCAGTGTCTGATCTGGTAGTTTAGGATATTAGGGATGAGACAGGCAATGCTGGGTAATGATGAGGATTAAGAATAGCCATTGGTGTGGATGACTTTGGAAAGAAAGTGAAGGCTTGTTGGCAGTTAAGAAGTCAAGGTGCTCTGAGGTTAGGATCATCCTTATTATCATTGGATGATAATAGGATATAGAGTTGAGGGAAGATTATGATCAATGTGCCAAAATCCTTAGAGACTATGAAGGAGTGATCAGGAAGTAATAGAAAATGGTGTCAGAAGGGTGGCATAGTTGAATATCAGGCTTGAACCTTAAAGGGGAGCGATACATTTTGATTGAAGTTGGACTAAAATAGGCTCAAAATAGGCTCAACATGCAGCAGAAAACCAGGAGAATGGTGCTTTGTTTCTTGGTCCTATGGTATATGGAACATGGGAAGATGAATAGACTGTACTCAAGATGATTATGCAAGGAAACAGTATTTTAAAGGAAACCAAATTTTAGTTAAGACAAAGAAGAGCTGATACAGGTTTTTAGGTGTTGGCAAAACTCAAATTGCCATCTGCAGTTGTCTCCTAATAATGTTAGGGGAACAGGAAGTGAGGCAGGATCTAAGACACTAAGAATCTGTGATTACCATTTGTAGCTAGTTCTTGTTGGTTTTAATAATTATAATAAAAATGACAATTATTTTATTGCTAGTAATAATGACACTTAATAAACCCTTAGTATATGGTTGGATGGCATCACTGACTCAATGGACATGACTTTGAGCAAGCTCTGGGAGTTGGTGATGGACAGGGAAGCCTGGCATGCTATAGTCCATGGGGTCACAGAGAGTCAGACAAGACTGAGCAACTGAACTGACTGAACTGATACGTCTAACATTGTTTTAAATGTTTTTCTTTATATTTTCATATTTAATCTCCATATCAACCTTGTGAGGTAGATACTATTATAATTTCATTTTATATATAAGACAACTGAGATTTATAGAGGGGTTAAGTAGTAAAAATTAGCTCAAGGTCACAGAGTTCCAGGTCACAAATTCCAGGGTCAGGATTTGAATGCAGATCTATCTGACTTAACACTGCCTCCTTTGAAAAGGCTGGATGTGAAGCAAAATTCCAGATGCTAGAATACAATTGAGTCTTGGTAGAATTGAAGAGAAAAGATGAATGAGCCCTTGTGATACTGTGTTTCATATTTTACAGTTTTCATGATTTTAAAATTTATTTCACCTCAATAAATAAAGTTAATTTTCCTTGCTACTATTAGAACTCCATATGTCTGACTCTTTGTGACGCCATGGACTGTAGCCCACCAGGCTCCTCTTTCCAGGCAAGAATACTGGAGTGGGTAGCCATTCCCTTCTCCAGGGGATCTTCCCGGCCCAGGGATTGAATCCAGGTCACATACATTGCAGGCAGATTCTTTACCACTGAGCCACCAGGGAAGCCCAGTAAAATAACTCTTCTGTGTAACTGTAGTGAAAAATTCAGCTATATGAATCATCTTGGTTATGCCAATTTTACATTAGCACCAGAGAAATGTGATAAAGAACTCTTTGTATATTATACTGGTGGAGATAGCATTTCCTGAGGTCTGTATTCTTCACTGAGATTTCTTATTCCTCAATTCAGGATGTGATAATAAACCATGGGTTGCCACTGACAAAAGCCTTTAGTGATGGCTACTGCTTTTAAATTCAGAGGCTAGATCAGTTACTAAATAACTTCTTTCTATTTCTAGAATCACAGGAGACTGTCTTAGCTGTTAATTTGCCCGAAGATGACATGATACCTGGGAAGAACTTGGAAGGTTTTCTAGGAGATATTGGAATTAAGTCACCTAAAGAAGAAGTAGAGAAAATTCTTCAGTCAGATTTTGTTTCTGGTAAGCATTTACTTCTATCAGGTAGTCCATCCTAAAGAAGATCAGTCCTGGGTGTTCATTGGAAGGACTGATGCTGAAGCTGAAACTCCAGTACTCTGGCCACCTCATGCGAAGAATTGACTCAATGGAAAAGACCCTGATGCTGGGAGGGATTAGGGGCAGGAGGAGAAGGGGTCGACAGAGGATGAGATGGCTGGATGGCATCAGCGACTCAGTGGACATGAGTTTGGGTAAATTCCGGGAGTTGGTGATGGACAGGGAGGCCTGGCGTGCTGTGATTCATGGGGTTGCAAAGAGTCGGACACGACTGAGCGACTGAACTGAATATTTTATTTTCTGTAGGGCTAGTCTTTATAAGTATTCTTTATAAAGAAAGTGCAAGGTCTTTGTTGAAGTAAATTCAATTCCTTTGTTGAGCAAATATCTGTATTTGCTTGTTATTTTAAATATTGTCTTTGAAAAGGAGTCTTTCCTCATTTGCAGTTATGAGAATAATTTTAACAAGCAGGTTGAAATTTTATGGAGAGTGGGCTTGTTGTAATCCTCTCTCCTCAGATGTATCTTAATTTAGTGACTGAAGAGTAGTTTGAATTCAGAACTTGTGAGTAGAAATCCTAGCTTTGTTGCTTTGGGCAGAGTGAAGTTACTGGACTTTAAAAGTTTCTTGGTGTTTTTAGTTTTTTTGCACAGAGCTCATGTATCTACAATCTTATCACAAGGCATTTTGGATGAAAATGAATTCAGAGTATCTGGTAAATAAAACTTTCAAGAATAAATTAAAACTTTAAAATTTTCAATATAAAAGTGGTATGCTGATTTTGATACTATATACACTTAAATTAGTTTATTTATTTTTGGCTGAACTGGGTCTTGGTTGCTGTGCCTAGGCTTCTTCTAGTTGCATCGAGCAGGGGCTACTTTCTAGGAGCAGTGTACAGGCTTCTCATTGCAGTCGCTTCTCTTGTTGTAGAGCATGGGCTAAAGGCTCTCAGGCTTCAGTAGTTGTGGTGTGGGGGCTCAGCAGCTGCAGCTGGTGGGCTCTAGACCACAGACTCAGTAGTTGTGGTGCATGGGCTTAGTTGTCCCACATCTTGTGGATTCTTCCTAGATCAGGGATCCCCCAAGTATCTTGGCAAGTGGATTCTTAACCACTGGACAACCAGAGAAATCTGATGCTGTATTTTTAATATTATTTTGTCCACAAATTCTTTCTTGTGACCTCTCTTTCTTTTCCTTCCAGAAGACAACATGGTGAATGTTAAAGACTATATGAAGACTCTGAGTGACACCCAGAAATTTTCCAATTTTATTGGTAAGATCTTTATGGTAAACTGTTAAAAAGCAACTCAGGACTCATTCAGAGGTCATCTAGTCAAACACTATATTGGATGCTTAATCTTCTCTGTGGTATCTGTGACAAATGTTTGTTTCATCTATATTTGAGCACTTCCAATTATGGTAAATTTTACTATTTTCTTTTTCATTTAAGAATTGTGCATTTCTGATGGAAAAGACTGGGAAAAAATAAGGTCTTGATCTTTTTCATAGTCAAAATAAGAAAATTGTATTATATGCTAAAGGCAATATTTTCATGTATACCTGTGGTGGATTCATTGCGATATATGGCAAAACCAATACAATATTGTAAAGTTAAAAAATAAAATTTAAAAAATAAATAAAATGGATAACCAACAAGGACCTACTGTATAGCACAGGGAACTCTGCTCAATGTTATGTGGCAGCCTGGATGGGAGGGGAGTTTGGCAGAGAATGCATGCATGTATTGTACAACTGCGTCCTTTTGTTGTCCACCTGAAATTGTCATAATATTGTTAACTGGCTATGCTGTTTAGTCACTAAGTCATGTCTGATTCTTTGTAACTCCATGGACTGTAGCCCACCAGGCTCCTCTGTCCATGGGATTTTCCAGGCAAGAATACTGGAGTGGGTTGCCATTTCCTTCTCCATAATTGGCTATACCCTCAAAACAAAATAAAAAGTTAAAAAAAAATGTTAATGACCAGAAATTTAAGAAATACAAAGTGTAGCCTCTGTAATGTCACTGTCTGGAAAACTCCTGTTAATATTTGGTAAATATCCTTTTAGGCTTTTTCCTTTAGATCAATGAATATTTGTGTATTCCAAATTATTATTTTAAAATTAGATTACTTTGCTCCAGTATTCTTGGGCTACTCTGGTGGTTCAGATGGTAAAGAATCTGCCTGCAATGTGGGAGACCTGGGTTCAATCTCGTGCCCATAATATTCCATGTGCATGCGTGCTAAGTCACTTCAGTTGTGTCCAACTCTTTGTGACCCCATGAACTGTAGCCCACCAGGCTCCCCTGTCCATGGGGATTCTCCAGGCAAGAATACTGGAGTGGGTTGCCATGCCCTCTCCAGGAGATCTTCCCTACCCAGGGATTGAACCCAGGTCTCCTGCATTGGTAGGTGGGCTCTTCACTACTTGCATCCCGTGGGAGGCCCATAATATTCCATAATTGGCTTTAAAAACTTAACAGTGTGTCTTAGATACTGTTCTATGTTTTATTATATTCTTTAAGCTACCTCATTCTTTTTTTCTTCTGGTTTTATGGAGATGTAATTGATATACAGCACTATATAAGTTTAAGGTGTATTGCATAGTGATTTAATTTATATACATCAAGTAATTATCACTGTAAGTTTAGTGAACATCTATCTCTCATATAGACACAAAATTAAAGAAATAGAAATAATACTTTTTTTGTGTGATGAGAACCCTTAGGCTTTACTCTCAATAACTTTCATATATAACATACAGCATTAATTATATTTATCATGATGCACATCCCATCCCTAGTGCTTATTAATCTTGTACCTGGAAGTTTTTACCTTTTAACCACCCTCCGTCCTCCATCTCTGGTAACCTCAAATCTGATATCTTTTTCTGTGAGTTTGCTTTTAAGTATTATTGACCCGCAACACAATGTTAATTCCTATTACGTGACATGGTGATTTGATATTTCTAAACATTTCAAACTGTCACCACAATGATTCTAATTACCCTACGTCACCACACAAAGACACTACATAGTTACTATGTTCCACTCACTGTACATTTCATACCCATGACTCATTTCTTTGATAACTGTAAGTTTGCACCTCTTAATTCCCCTCACCTATTTTCTTCTCTTCCCAAAACTTTCCCCTCTGGCAAATACTTATTTGTTCCCTGTATCTAAAAATCTGTTTATATTTTTGTTATTTTTGTTTACTTCTCTTGTGTTTTTTTTTTTTTTTTTTAGATTTCACATATAATTAAAATCATATAGTTTTGTATTTCTCTGTATGACTTAGTTCATTTGGCATAATACCATCTAGGTCCATCCATATTGCAGCAAATTACAAGGGTTTATTCTTTTTTATGGCTGAATAGTATTGCATTGTACATGTACAGCACATCTGCTTTGTCTATTCATATACTGATGGGCACTTAGGTTGCTTCCATATCTTGGATATTATAAATGCACCAGTAAACAAAGGGATGACTATCTCTTTTCTAATTAATGTTTTTGTTTTCTTTGGATATATGCCCAGGAGTGGAATTGCTGAGTCATAATGGTAGCACTGTTTTCAGTTTTTTGAGAAACCACCATACTGTTTTCCATAGTGGTTGCACCAAATTACATACCGACAGTACAGATTTCCCTTTTCTTCACATCTTGCCAAAACTTGTTATTTGTTGTCTTTTTAAAAAATAATACTTGTTTTTTTTTTATTATTTATTTATTTTTTGGCTGTGCTGGGTCTTCGTTGCTGAGAGGGCTTTTCTCCAGTTGCAGCAAGCAGGGGCTACTGTTCGTTTTAGTGCATTGGCTTCTCATTGTGGTGGCTTCTCTTGTTGCAGAGCACAGGCTGTAGGGCATACAGGCTTCAGCAGTTTCCACAAGTGGGCTCAGTGGTTGTGGTTCCTGAGCTCTGGAGCACAGGCTCAATAGTTGTGGTGCATGCCTTAGTTGCTCCACAGCATATGGGATCTTCCTGGACCAGGGATTGAGCCTGTGTCTCCTGCATCGGATGGATTCTTTACCATTGTGCCACCAGGGGAGCCCCTATTTGTTGTCTTTTTGATAACAGCCATTCTGACGGGTGTGAGGTGATATCTCATTGCGGGTTTGATTTGCATTTCCCTGATGATTAGTGATGTTGAGCATCTTTTCATGTACCTGTTGGTCATCTGTATGTCTTCTGTGGAAAAATATGTATTGATATCCTCTGCTTGTTCTTTAATGTGTTTGCTTATTTTTTTGGCATTGAGTTATACCAGTTCTTTGTATATTTTGGATACTCTTATTGGATACATTAATATTACTTGCAAATATCACCTGACATTCAGTAGGTAGCTTCTTCATTTTGTTGATAGCTTCCTTCACTATGCAAAAAGATTTTAGTTTAGTTTGAGTTAGTCCCATTTGCTTATTTTTGCTTTTGTTTCCCTTGCCTAAGGAGACATGTCCAAAAAAATATTACAAAGACTTACGTCAAAGAACATCCTGCCTATGTTTTTTCTAGAAGTTTCGTGGGTTTGGGGTCTTACATTTAAGTATTCATTTTGAATTTATTTTTTTGCATCATGTGAGAGGGGAGTGCAGTTTAATTTCTTGCATGTAGCTTCCCAGTTTTCACAACACCATTTAGTGAAGAAGGTGTCTTTTCTCTATTGTGTGTTCTCCCACCTTTGTCATAGATTTATTGCCCACATAAGTGTGGGTTCATTTTTGGGCTCTCTATTATGTTGCATTGAATTGTGTGTCTGTTTTGTACCAGTACCATACTATTTTGATTACTATTACTTTGTAGTATAGTTTAAAATCAGAAATTATGATGTCTCCAGTTTTATTCTTCTTTCTCAGGATTTTTTGGCTATTTGAAGGGTCTTTTGTATTTCTACACAAATTTTAGAATTATTTGTTTTAGTTCTGTGAAAAATACCATTGGTATTTTGATAAGAATTACACTGAATCTCTTTTTATGGTTTTGTTATCAGGGCAATGGTGGCTGTATAGAATGAGTTTGGTAGAGTTCCTTCCTCTGCAATATTTTGAAATAGTGATAGGTATTAACTCCTCTAACTATTCAGTAGAATTCACCTGTGAAGCCATCTAATTTTGGACTTTGTTGGGAGTTTTTAAAATTACAGATTCAACTTTTTACTGGTAGCAGGTATGTTCATATTTTCCATTTCTTCCTCATTCAGTCTTAGAAGATTATAGATTTCTAGAAATGTACACAGGTCTTCTAGGTTGCCCATTTATTGGCATATAATTGTCCATACAGTAAAATCATGATCCTTTATATTGCTGCGGCTTCAGTTGTAACTTCTCCTTCTTCATTTCTGATTTTATTGATTTGGGCCTTCTCCCCCATTTTTTTTTCCTTGATGAGTTTAGAAATGGAAAGATTGGTATTTATTGGCATTTATTTTAGAATATTATGGATCCGTGAATAGCTAAGACCATTTTGAAAATAGAATAATATGGGTTGCTTTGCATATTAATACACTATTGAATGTGTGTAATGAAGTGTTACAAGTAGTCCAATGCATCACAGTAAAGGTATCCACAGAGACTCCTATTTAGAGAAACTTGACACATGATAGAGATGACATCAAGATGGTGAGGGACAGAGCAGCCTGGCGTGCTGCAGTACGTGGGACTGCAAAGAGTCACACATGACTGGGCGACTGAACAACAACATGGGAAAACTTGCTCATTGTATGGAAGAAAATGAAGGTGGATTACGAGTTCATACAATATACAAAAATAATCTTCAAATGAATTAATCTAAAAGGTAACACGTTAAAGCTGATGGAGAAAATATTCTGCCTGTGGCTGTGAATAATTTATTATAAACAATATTCCCAAAAGTATAGCCACTGAGTAAAAAAGATTTGATTATATCATGATTAAGCATTTGTGATAATAAAATGAAGGACTCTAAATAATTACCAGATATGTAATAGGTTGGAAAAGAAATGCAAAAAAGAAAAATGGCTGTCTGGGGAGGCCTTACAAATACCTGTGAAAAGAAGAGAAGCGAAAAGCAAAGGAGAAAAGGATAGATATAAGCATCTGAATGCAGAGTTCCAAAGAATAGAAAGAAGAGATAAGAAAGCCTTCTTCAGTGATCAGTGCAAAGAAATAGAGGAAAACAACAGAATGGGAAAGACTAGAGATCTCTCCAAGAAAATTAGAGATACCAAGGGAACATTTCATGCAAAGATGGGCTCAATAAAGGACAGAAATGGCATGGACCTAACAGAGGCAGAAGATATTAAGAAGAGATGGCAAGAATACACAGAAGAACTGTACAAAAGAGATCTTCACGACCCAGATAATCACGATGGTGTGATCACTGACCTAGAGCCAGACATCCTGGAATGTGAAGTCAAGTGGGCCTTAGAAAGCATCACTACGAACAAAGCTAGTGGAGGTGATGGAATTCCAGTTGAGCTATTTCAAATCCTGGAAGATGATGCTGTGAAAGTGCTTCACTCAATATGCCAGCAAATTTGGAAAACTCAGCAGTGGCCACAGGACTGGAAAAGGTCCGTTTTCATTCCAATCCCAAAGAAAGGCAATGCCAAAGAATGCTCCAACTACCGCACAATTGCACTCATCTCACACGCTAGTAAAGTAATGCTCAAAATTCTCCAAGCCAG
>NW_011494943.1:16597320-16600164 GCF_000754665.1 Bison bison bison | reverse complement strand
ATGCTCAAGCTGGTTTTAGAAAAGGCAGAGGCACCAGAGATCAAATTGCCAACATCCGCTGAATCATGGAAAAAGCAAGAGAGTTCCAGAAAAACATCTATTTCTGCTTTATTGACTATGCCAAAGCCTTTGACTGTGTGGATCACAATAAACTGTGGAAAATTCTGAAAGAGACAGGAATACCAGACCACCTGATCTGCCTCTTGAGAAACCTATATGTAGGTCAGGAAGCAACAATTAGAACTGGGCATGGAACAACAGACTGGTTCCAAATAGGAAAAGGAGTACATCAAGGCTGTATATTGTCACCCTGCTTATTTAACGTATACGCAGAGTACATCATGAGAAATGCTGGACTGGAAGAAGCACAAGCTGGAATCAAGATTGCCGGGAGAAATATCAATAACCTCAGATATGCAGATGATACCACCTTTATGGCAGAAAGTGAAGAGGAACTCAAAAGCCTCTTGATGAAAGTGAAAGAGGAGAGTGAAAAAGTTGGCTTAAAGCTCAACATTCAGAAAACGAAGATCATGGCATCCTATCTCATCACTTCATGGGAAATAGGTAGGGAAACTGTGTCAGACTTTATTTTTCTGGGCTCCAAAATCACTGCAGATGGTGACTGAAGCCATGAAATTAAAAGACGCTTACTCCTTGGAAAGAAAGTTATGACCAACCTAGATAGTATATTGAAAAGCAGAGACATTACTTTGCCAACAAACGTCTGTCTAGTCAAGGCTATGGTTTTTCCTGTGGTCATGTATGGATGTGAGAGTTGGACTGTGAAGAAGGCTGAGCGCCAAAGAATTGATGCTTTTGAACTGTGGTGTTGGAGAAGACTCTTGAGAGTCCCTTGGACTGCAAGGAGATCCAGCCAGTCCATTCTGAAGGAGATCAGCCCTGGGATTTCTTTGGAAGGAATGATGCTAAAGCTGAAACTCCAGTACTTTGGCCACCTCATGTGAAGAGTTGACTCATTGGAAAAGACTCTGATGCTGGGAGGGATTGGGGGCAGGAGGAGAAGGGGACGACAGAGGATGAGATGGCTGGATGGCATCACTGACTCGATGGACGTGAGTCTGGGTGAACTCTAGGGGTTGGTGATGGACAGGGAGGCCTGGAGTGCTGTGATTCTGGTGGTCACAAAGAGTCGGACATGACTGAGCGACTGAACTGAACTGAACTGAATAGATTGGAAGAAGATAATTACAACTTTTAGGACTAACTAAAGATTAATATCTTGAACATGTAAGAAATTCTGCAACTCAGTATTAGTTAGAAAAATATTCATTGGAAGGATATAAGAAGTCAGTACACATAAGAAGAAACCCCAGTGGCTAAATATGTATATGAAGAGAGGTGGGAATACTCAAGAATTGCTGTTGGGTAGGTAAAATAGTGTATAGAGAGTCATTCTGCATAGAAAGCTGGCAGTACTTGTCAAATTAAGTACGGATATTTCTTAGGACTTGATAATTCTGTCTTAGGTAAATAGCCCAGAGAGTCTCTTGTAGAGAGATGTACAAGAATGCTCATTGTAACATTGTTTATGGGAGGAAAAATGAAAGTAATTTAGTGTCCATCACTAGGGGTTTGGTTAAGTAAAATATAGCCTATCACTTTGGTTCAGTCGCTCAGTTGTGTCCGACTCTTTGCGACCCCATGAATCGCAGCACGCCAGGCCTCCCTGTCCATCACCAACTCCTGGAGTTCACTCAGACTCACGTCCGTCGAGTCAGTGATGCCATCCAGCCATCTCATCCTCTGTCGTCCCCTTCTCCTCTTGCCCCCAATCCCTCCCAGCATCAGAGTCTTTTCCGATGAGTCAACTCTTCGCATGAGGTGGCCAAAGTACTGGCGTTTCAGCTTTAGCATCATTCCCTCCAAAGAAATCCCAGGGCTGATCTCCTTCAGAATGGACTGGCTGGATCTCCTTGCAGTCCAAGGGACTCTCAAGAGTCTTCTCCAACACCACAGTTCAAAAGCATCAATTCTTTGGCGCTCAGCCTTCTTCACAGTCCAACTCTCACATCCATACATGACCACTGGAAAAATCATAGCCTTGACTAGACAGACGTTTGTTGGCAAAGTAATGTCTCTGCTTTTCAGTATGCTATCTAGGTTGGTCATAACTTTTCTTCCAGGGAGTAAGCCTATACAAACAGCAAATCATAAACAATAAATTAGATTTATATTCATATCATAAAAATATGGAAGAAATGCAATAAATTTGTAGCATAAAATACTTCATATAAGTTAGACTTATTCTAATCCCTGTAGGACAACACCATATATATAAACACATACACTTTCAGCTGAACACATAAATCTTCAGTGAAAGATGAGAGATAGATTGAAAGAGATTGAGATTAAAGTAACAATATTAAACTTTATTTAAGAAACAGACATAGTACTTTATATACTAAACACACTCTTCAAATGCCTATGGACTGTTCATGAAAATAGATGATATTTAAGCCACAAAGAAATATTTCGATGAATTCTAAATATCAGAAGTCATTCAGACCACATAGACTCACCATTCAGGTCAGTTCAGTCGCTCAGTCATGTCCGACTCTTTGTGACCCTGTGAACCGCAGCACGCCAGGCCTCCCTGTCCATCCTACTCCCGGAGTCTACCCAAACCCATGTCCATTGAGTCGGTGATGCCATCGAACTATCTAATCCTCTGTCGTCCCCTTCTCCTCCTGCCATCAATCTTTCCCAGCATCAGGGTCTTTTCAAATGAGTCAGCTCTTTGCATCAGGTGGCCAAAGTATTGGAGTTTCAGCTTCAGCATCAGTCCTTCCAATGAACACCCAGGACTGATCTCCTTTAGAA
>NW_011494943.1:16596739-16597129 GCF_000754665.1 Bison bison bison | reverse complement strand
ATCCACACAGTCAAAGGCTTTGGCATAGTCAATAAAGCAGAAATAGATGTTTTTCTGGAACTGTCTTGCTTATTTGATGATCCAGCAGATGTTGACAATTTGATCTCTGGTTCCTCTTCCTTTTCTAAAACCAGCTTGAACATCTGGAAGCTCACGGTTCATGTATTGCTGAAGCCTGGCTTGTAGAATTTTGAGCATTACTTTACTAGCGTGTGAGATGAGTGCAATTGTGCAGTAGTTTGAGCATTCTTTGGCATTGCCCTTCTTTGGGATTGGAATGAAAACTGACCTTGTCCAGTCCTGTGGCCACTGCTGAGTTTTCCAAATTTGCTGGCATATTGAGTGCAGCACTTTCACAGCATCATCTTCCAGGATTTGGAATAGCTCAAC
>NW_011494943.1:16596360-16596639 GCF_000754665.1 Bison bison bison | reverse complement strand
CTTGTGCTTCCTCCAGCCCAGCGTTTCTCATGATGTACTCTGCACATAAGTTAAATAAGCAGGGTGACAATATACAGCCTTGACATACTCCTTTTTTATGTGGAACCAGTCTGTTGTTCCATGTCCAGTTCTAACTGTTGCTTCCTGACCTACATATAGATTTCTCAAGAGGCAGATCAGGTGGTCTGGTATTCCCATCTGTTTCAGAATTTTCCACAGTTTATTGTAATCCACACAGTCAAAGGCTTTGGCATAGTCAATAAAGCAGAAATAGATGTT
>NW_011494943.1:16555484-16596108 GCF_000754665.1 Bison bison bison | reverse complement strand
AGCATCATCTTCCAGGATTTGGAATAGCTCAACTGGAATTCCATCACCTCCACTAGCTTTGTTCGTAGTGATGCTTCCCAAGGCCCACTTGACCTCACATTCCAGGATGTCTGGCTCTAGGTCAGTGATCACACCATCGTGATTATCTGGGTCATGAAGATCTTTTTTTGTATGGTTCTTCTGTGTATTCTTGCCACCTCTTCTTAATATCTTCTGCTTCTGTTAGGTCCATACCATCTCTGTCCTTTATTTAGCCCATCTTTGCATGAAATGTTCCCTTGGTATCTCTAATTTTCTTGAAGAGATCTCTAGTCTTTCCCATTCTGTTGTTTCCCTCTATTTCTTTGCATTGATAGCTGAGGAAGGCTTCCTTATCTTTCCTTGCTATTCTTTGGAACTCTGCATTCAAATGGGTATATCTTTCCTTTTCCCCTTTGCTTTTCACTTCCCTTCTCTTCACAGGTATTTGTAAGGTCTCCTCAGACAGCCATTTTGCTTTTTTGCATTTCTTTTTCTTGGGGATGGTCTTGATTCCTGTCTCCTGTACAATGTCACATACCTCTATCCATAGTTCATCAGGCACTGTGTCTATTACCATTAGGTAGTAACAAGCATTATTTATGAAAGAATATGGAAAATTTTTGCTTTAAAGTCTGAAAACAAATGTTGTAAGTAATTCTTTGGTTAAAAAATAAATGCCTGTGTGTTCAGTCACATCCAACTCTTTGCAACCCCATGGACGTAAACTGCCAGACTCCTCTGTCCATGGGATTATCCCAGGGAGAAACTGGAGTGGCTGCCATTTTCTCCTCCAGCGGATCTTCCTGCTCAAACCCATGTCCTGCATTGGCAGGTAGGTTCTTTACCATTGAGCCACCTGGGAAGCTCAAAGGTGGCTTTGGGCTAAATAAATTAAAGTAGAAATTTAAAAATTTTAGAAATGAATGACTGTGAAAACAAAATATATCAAAATACAAAATCTGATAAAAACAATCTTGCAGGAAATTTTATAGCATTAATTGCTTTTCATAAAGAACAAGAAAATTAAAATTAATTTATCTTAAATGTTCAACCCATGCAGCTAACCAGCAGCATAAACAAAACAGGAAAACAATCACCATCTCCCTACTATAGTAGTCAGACATTAATGAAACTGAAAATATAAGTTGGCAATATAGAACACACTCATACACAGATTATTCACATAACCAAAACAGTGAATAATACTTTAATAAAATATCAATTTATTAGCATCTTACCAGCATCACTGTTATTCTTTCCAAACACCGGATAAGGAGAAAAAGGGGTTCCCTCCCCAATTGTAGCATTACTTTCCTTGGGTTCACTTTGCTGTTTTGTTGGCTTTATTGTTTAACTTCATGGGTTGAACTAAAAAGGTGAAGTAGTGCAGTGTTTCTTATTTTCTAATATAAACAATTAGACCTATACATTTTGTGGAGCTTTCGGTTTGGAGGATATTGCAGACAGAAAAACCTCAAGACGGATTTCTAGAAAGTGAATACGTTTTACCCAAATCAAGTTGTTTATGTGCTTATTTGAATGGACTAACCAACTAAATATCTTCACATTTTGTCATCTTTCTCTTTCTCTCTAGGAACAGAAGATCCTTGGAACATTGTTAATAGTGTCTCTGATGGGAAAGTTGCAGTTAAAGACTTTTTACCTACCTTGGAGAAACCTTTGAGTAAAGAACAACTTAGAAACTCTGCAACAGATGGTGAGTACCTCAGTTACCTCTCAGGTTTCCTCTTTAGAGTATACCTGTTCACACTGACTAAATTTTTTAAAAAGGAATGAGAATACTGTAAGTTTAGGGAGGTTGTTATGAAACTATATTGATATATTGGTCACTGTGAATTGGAACTTTTTTGGAAAGTGTATCGATATTCTTCTGTATTTGGAGAAGACTAACAGAAACAAGTGATCTTGTCCATGTTTTAAAAGCAGATGCTCATTTATTGGGGTGAATGGTCACAATAATACATAAGGTAGAGCCCTACTTTTCTACTTCCCCAACCTTGAATTCCAGAGATAGGATATTTCTTATAGAAAGAGCTTCACAAACAAGTGTGAATTTGGTGTGGGTTTTTCATAAATACCATTTACCAGTCTAAGGAAATTGCCTTATATTCCTTTTTTGCTAAAAAGATTGAATTTATATTTGTTTATTTGGTTTATCATGAATTTTCCAAACAATTTTTATGTATCTCTTAAGGTAGGTCATCTGAGTTTTCTCTTTTAGTCTGTTAGTGTGGTGAGTTACAAGAGTTGAATTTTATAATATTAAATGAAACTTGGATTTTTGGATTAATCCCATCGTGGTCATGATATATTATTCTTTTAATTTTTCAAATAAAATAAAAATAGAAAATTTTATTTCTGTAAACTTTGTTTACAATTTATTAATCTCTATTTATGAGTGAGACTAATGATAGCTTTGTTTTCTTGTACTGGCATTGTCAGGCTTCAATGTCAAATTATCCTTGTAATTTGGAAAGTATTCTTTCTTTTTTTAAATCCTAAAATAGCTTATATAACATTGGAATTGCATATTCCTTTCATGTCTAGTGGTATTCACAAAAAAGAAGCCATAGTTCTTTTTGGGTAGGTTTTTGATTACTAATTAATCTTTAATGTTATATGATTATTACTTTTTCTTTTATTGTTGAAGTCAATTTTGGTAAATTTTTACCTAGGAGTTTGTCTTTTTATATAAAAACTTATTGCTATAATGGTATAAAGTTTTTAACAATAAATTCTTAGTATTTTTGTAGTTATTTATAACAACTACAGTAATACTTCCATTTCATTCTTCATTTTGGTTATTTTTATGTTTTCCTTTTTAAAATCATTTATGCTAGTGGTTTCCCAAAAGAATTGAAAAAAACATTTTTTCTCTTCTTTGTCATTTTTGTTCAGTAAAGCATCTCTGTAGGGAGTTGTTGCTCAGTTGAGAAGTCATATCGGACTCTTTGCAACCCTGTGAACTACAGCACACAAAGATGGTAAAGAATCTGCCTGTAATGCAGAAGACATCGGTTCCACTTCCTAAGTCATTTCACAGAGCCAAGATTACGCTGATACCCAAACCAGATAAGATCAGTTCAGTTCAGTCGCTCAGTCGTGTCCGACTCTTTGCGACCCCATGGACTGCAGCACGCCAGGCATCCCTGTCCATCACTAACTCCCAGAACTTGCTCAAACTGATATCCATTGAGTTGGTTATGCCATCCAACAATCTCATCCTCTGTTGTCACCTTCTCCTCTTGCCGTCAGTCTTTCCCAGCATCAGAGTCTTTTCCAGTAAGTCAGTCCTTCACGTCAGCAGATGAAAGTATTGGAGCTTCAGTTTCAGCATCAGTCCTTCCAGTGAATATTCAGGACTGATTTCCTTTAGGATGGACTGGTTGGATCTTCTTGCAGTCCAAGGGACTCTCAAGAGTCTTCTCCAACACTACAGTTCAAAAGCATCAATTCTTTGGCACTCAAGCTTTCTTTATGGTTCAACTTTCATATCCATGCATGACTACTGGAAAAACCGTAGCTTTGACTAGACAGACCATTGTTAGCACAGTAATGTCTTTGGTTTTTAATATGCTGTCTAGGTTTGTCATAGCTTTTCTTCCAAGGAACAAGCGTCTTTTAATTTCATGGCAGAAGTCACCATCTGCAGTTATTTTGCAGCCCCAAAAATAAAGTCTGTCACTGTTTCCATTGTTTCCCCATCTATTTGCCATGAAGTGATAAGACCAGATGCCATGATCTTAGTTTTTTGACTGTTGAATTTTAAGCCAGCTTTTTCACTCTCCTCTTTCAGTTTCATCAAGAGCTCTTCAGTTCCTCGTCACTTTCTGCCGTAAGGGTGGTGTCATCTGCGTATCTGAGGTTATTGATATTTCTCCTGGCAACTTGCTTCCAGCTTGTGATTCATCCAGCCCAGCATTTCGCATAATGTACTTAGCATATAAGTTAAATAAGCAGGGTGACAATATACAGCCTTGATGTACTTCTTTCCCAATTTGGGACCAGTCCATTGTTTCTTGTTCGGTTCTAACTGTTGCTTCTCGACCTGCATACAGATTTCTTAGGAGGCAGGTCAGGTGGTCTGGTATTCCCATCTCTTTAACAATTTTCCACAGTTTGTCGTGCACCACACAGAGGCTTTGGTGTAGTCAGTAAAGCAGAAGTAGATGTTTTTCTGGAACTCTCTTGCTTTTCCTATCATCCAACAGATGTTGGCAATTTGATCTCTGGTTCCTCTGCCTTTTCTAAAACCAGCTTGAACATCAGGAAGTTCACAGTTCACATATTGCTGAAGCCTGGCTTGGAGAATTTTGAGCATTACTTTGCTAGCATGTTGCCTTTCTTTGGGATTGGAATGAAAACTGACCTTTTCCAGTCCTGTGGCCACTACTGAGTTTTCCAAATTTGCTGACACATTGAGTGCAGCACTTCCACAGCCTCATCTTTCAGGATGTGAAATAGCTCAGCTGGAATTCCATCCCCTCCACTAGCTTTGTTCCTAGTGATGCTTCCTAAGGCCCACCTGACTATGCACTATGTCTAGGTGAGTGATCATATCTTCGTGGTTATCTGGGTCGTGAAGATCTTTTTTTGTATTGTTCTTCTATATATTCTTGCCACCTTTTCTTAATATCTTCTGCTTCTGTTAGGTTCATACCATTTCTGTCCTTTTTTGTCCCCGTCTTTGCATGAAATGTTCCCTTGGTATCTCTGATTTTCTTAAAGAGATCTCTAGTCTTCCCCATTCTATTGTTTTCCTCTATGTCTTTGCATTGATCACTGAGGAAGGCTTTCTTATCTCTCCTTGCTATTCTTTGGAACTCTGCATTCAGATGGGTATATCTTTCCTTTTCTCCTTTGCCTTTAGCATCTCTTCTTTTCTCAGTTATTTGTAAGGCCTCCTTAGACAACCATTTTCCCTTTTTGCACTGAAGAAGGGAATGGCAAACCACTTCAGTATTCTTGCCTTGAGAACCCCATGAACTGTATGAAAAGGCAAAAAAACAGACAAAGATACCACAAAATAGAAAATTATAGTCCAATATCTGTGAGAAATTTAAATGCAAAAATCCTCAACCCAATATTAGCAAAATGAATACAACAATATATTAAAAGGATCATTCACTATGACCAAGTGAAATTTATTCCAGGGATTCAAGGATGGTTAAATGTCTGCAAGTCAATCAACATGATACACTGCCTTGTGTGCTGTGCTAAGTCACTTCAGTCATGTCCGACTCTGTGATGCCATGGACTGTAGCCCGCCAGGCTCTTCTGTCCATGGGATTCTCCAGGCAAAGATACTGGAGTGGGTGCCATGCTCTCCTCCAGGGGATGTTCCCAGCCCAGGGATCAAACCTGCATATCATGTCTCCTGCATTGGTAGGGTTGTTTTTTTTTTTTTGTTTGTTTTGTTTTACCACTAGCACCACCTAGGAAAACCTGATAACACTACCTTAATGAAGGATAAAAAATATGTGGGTATCTCAATAGATACAGAAAAAGCATTTGTAAAGTCAGTGATGATTTATGATAATAACTCTTAGTGAGGTGGGCATAGAAGGAACATGCCTCAACATAATGTTCCCTTAGTAGCTCTAATTTTCTTAAAGAGATCTCTAGTCTTTCCCATTCTATTGTTTTCCTCTATTTCTTTGCATTGATAATGAAGGCTATGTATGAGAAACCCACAGCTTTTATCATACTCAATGGTGAAAAACTAAAAACTATTCCTTTAAAATCAGGAATAAGATAATGATGCCACTCTTATTCAACACAGTATTGGAAATCTTAGCTACAGCAATTCAGTTCAGTTCAGTTCAGTTCAGTTGCTCAGTCATGTCTGACACTTTGCGGCCCCATAGACTGTAGCATGCCAGGCTTTCCTGTCCATCACCAACTCCGGGAGTTTACTCAAACTCATGTCCATTGAGTCAGTGATGCCATCCAACCATCTCATCCTCTGTCATCCCCTTCTCCTCCCACCTTCAATCTTTCCCAGCATCAGGGTCTTTTCAGATGAATCAGTTCTTCACATCAGGTGGCCAAACAATTGGAGTTTCAGCTTTTGCATCAGTCCTTCCAATGAATATTCAGGACTGATTTCCTTTAGGATGGACTGGTTGGATCTCCTTGCAGTCCAAGTGACTCTCAAGAGTCTTCTTCAACACCACAGTTCAAAAGCATCAATTCTTTGGAGCTCAGCTTTCTTTGTAGTCCAACTCTCACATCCATACATGACTACTGGAAAAGCCATAGCTTTTACCAGATGGATCTTTGTTGGCAAAGTGATTCTCTGCTTCTTAATATGCCGTGTAGGTTGGTCATAACTTTTCTTACAAGGAACAAGTGTCTTTTAATTTCATGGCTGCAGTCACCATCTGCAGTGATTTTGGAGCCCAAGAAAATAAAGTCTCTCACTGTTTCGATAGTTTCTCCATCTATTTGCCATGAAATGATGGGACCAGATGCCATGATCTTAGTTTTCTGAATGTTGAGTTTTAAGCCAACTTTTTCACTCTCCTTTTTCACTTTCATCAAGAGGCTCTTTAGTTCTTCGCTTTCTGCCATAAGAGTGGTATCATTTGCATTTTGATATTTTTCCCAGCAATGTTGATTCCAGCTTGTGCTTCATCCAGCCCAGCTCTTCTCATGATGTACTCTGCATATAATTTAAATAATCAGGATGACAATATACAGCCTTGACATACTCCTTTCTTTATTTGGAACCAGTCTGTTTTTCCATGTCCATTTCTAACTGTTGCTTCTTGACCTGCATACAGATTCCTCAGGAGGCAGGTCAGGTGGTCTGGTATTCCCATTTCTTTAAGAATTTTCCACAGTTTGTTGTGACCCACACAGTCAAAGGGTTTTGCATACTCAAGAAAGCTATAGCAATTAGGCAAGAAATAAATAAAAGGCATCCATATTGGAAAGAAAGAAGTAAAACAGTCACTATTTGAGGATGATATGATTTTATATGTAGAAAACCCTAAATACTCTACCAAAAAACTATTAGAAATAATAAACAAATTGGCAGGGTACAAAACCAATATGAAAAAAGTCTAAAATTTTCAAACCCAGGAGTCCAACTCTACACATCTAGTAACACTGGTCACAAACAGAGAAGAACAAAGGAGTAAGAACATACATTGGAGAATGGATAGTTTCCTCTTCAATAAATGCCGTTGGAAAAACTGGACAGCCACACACACACACACAAATAAAACTAGACAACTATCTCACACAACAGACAAACATGATTTTAAGTACTGAAGCTATAAAAACTCCTAGAAACAAACATAGGCAGTTCATTCTTTGAAATGTCTTAGCAATATTTTTTTGGATATTTGTTCCTAGGAAAGAAAAACAAAAGCAAAAATGAACTAATAGGACAACATCAGACTAAAAAGATTCTTCACAGCAAAGGAAACCATCAACAAAACAAAAAGACAACCTACCAAATGGGAGTAGATATTTGCCCATGCTACATGTAATAAAGAGTTAATATCCAAAATACATAAGTAACTTACACAACTCAACAACAATAACAAAAACTGATTTAAAAAATGGGAGAGAAGTTGAATAGACATTTTCCCAAAGAAGACAGACAATTTCCAAAGTGTTTACACCATTTTACATTCCCACCAGCAATGTAAGAGACTTCCACTTCTTCCAGATTTTTGCCAATTCTGAATATAGTCTGTCTTTTAAATTTTAATCATTCTAATAAGTGTATAGCTGTATCCATTGTGGTTTTAGTTTGAATTTCCTTAATGACTAATGCTGGTGAGCATCTTCTCTTGTGCTTACTTTTTAGCTGTGTGTCTTCTTTGGTAAAGTATCTGTTCAGAGCTTTTCTCCACTTTTTAAGTTGGATTTTTAAAAAATGTCTGTGAATATTCTGGGTACAAGTCAAGTATACCATGTATACCTAGCAAATGAGTCTTTTGCCTATCTCTGTATATTCATTTTCTTAAGTGTCTTTAGAAGAGCATTAATTTTGATGAAGTCTAATCAAGTTTTTTTCTTTTATGCATTGTGCTTTTGGTTTTATATATATGAAATCTTTGCCTTACTAGAGGTTAAAAAGGCATTTTGGTATGTTTTAGTCTAAAATTTTATGGATTTTCATTTTGCGTATTTGGCATATGATCTATTTTTAGTTAAATTTTGTATATGAAGTAAAGTTTGAATCAAAGATCTTTTATTTTTTGAATATGGATATCCATTTGTTCCAGTACCATTGTTGAAAAGACTATACTTTTTCCACTGATTTGTCTTTGTACTTTTATAGAAAATCACACACACACACATACACACACACACACATATATATACACACACACAGTTGACCATCAAGCAACACAGATTTGAATGGGTTGGGTCCACTTATATGTGGATTATTTTGAATAAATGTGTACTATAGTAGTATACAATCCAAAGTTGATTGAATTTGCGGACGTAGAACTATGAATATGGGAGACCAACCATAAAGTTATATGTGGATTTTTGACTGTACAGAGGTCAGTGCCTCAAACCTCACATTGTTCAAAAGTCAACTGTATATAAATGTGTGTGTGTATATGTATATGTATATATATATATATATATATATATATATATATATATGGCTTCCCTGGTGGCTCAGATGGCAAAGGATCTGCCTGCAATGCAGGAGGTCTGAGTTTGATCCCTAGGTCGGGAAGATCCCCTGGAGAAGGGAATGCTTTACCCACTCCAGTATTATTGCCTGGAGAATTCCATGGACAGAGGAGCCTGGCGGTTACAGTCCATGGGGTTGCAAAGAATCAGATATAACTGAGCAACTAACACTCACACACACACCACACATATAAACGTGTGTGTGTATATATATGTGTATATATATATCAGATCAGATCAGTCGCTCAGTCGTGTCCGACTCTTTTCAACCCCATGAATCGCAGCATGCCAGGCCTCCCTGTCCATCACCAACTCCCGGAGTTCACTCAGACTCACGTCCATCAAGTCAGTGATGCCATCCAGCCATCTCATCCTCTGTCGTTCCCTTCTCCTCCTGCCCCCAATCCCTCCCAGCATCAGAGTCTTTTCCAATGAGTCAACTCTTCGCATGAGGTGGCCAAAGTACTGGAGTTTCAGCTTTAGCATCATTCCTTCCAAAGAAATCCCAGGGCTGATTTCCTTCAGAATGGACTGGTTGGATCTCCTTGCACTCCAAGGGACTCTCAAGAGTCTTCTCCAACACCACAGTTCAAAAGCGTCAATTCTTTGGCTCTCAGCCTTCTTCACAGTCCAACTCTCACATCCATACATGACCACAGGAAAAACCATAGCCTTGACTAGACGAACCTTTGTTGGCAAAGTAATGTCTCTGCTTTTGAATATGCTATCTAGGTTGGTCATAACTTTCCTTCCAAGGAGTAAGCGTCTTTTAATTTCATACACACACATATATATATTCCCAGATTCTCTGTTCTGTTTTATTGGTCTTTTTTCTATCTTTACACTAATAACAACATTGCCTAATTACTATAACTTTCTAATAAACATTGAACTCCATTAGGTTGTATCAGTTCTCCAACTTTTCAAAAGTTGTTTTGGCAACTGTAGGTCTTTTCATATCACCATATGAATTTTAGAACCAGTTTGTAAATTTCTACAAAAAAGCCTACTGGAATTTATTGGAGAAATTAAGGAGCTCATGAATTACGATTTGTTGGAAATTTTTCTTATCTAATAAATTAATCCTGTAACTTTTTTATGTATTTGTATTTTGCCTCCTTGAAAAATTTTTTTCTATAGTCTCTTAGGAAACTAGGGATTCTGGTCCAAATAGTGACTTTGAGTGTATGATGATTTGTATAACTTGGTGATAAAGCAGTTAGGGACATGGGTCTAATCCTGAGGATCCTGTTTAGAGGAGAAAACTCCTAGAGGTTTAGCTAAGACCCAGAGAAGGCAATGGCACCCCACTCCAGTACTCCTGCCTGGAAAATCCCATGGATGGAGGAGCCTGGTAGGCTGCAGTCCATGGGGTCGCTAAGAGTCGGACACGACTGGGCGACTTCACTTTCACTTTCATGCCTTGGAGAAGGCAGTGGCAAGCCACTCCAGTGTTCTTGCTTGGAGAATCCCAGGGACGGGGGTGCCTGGTGGGCTGCAGTCTATGGGGTCGCACAGAGTCAGACATGACTGAAGTGACTTAGCAGCAGAGGAATGCAGAGTGCTTCAGCTTGAAAGAACCTCTAGCATTTTTATTTTCCTCAGAGAAAAACCCTTTTATCTATTTCCTATAATCTTGAAACTTTTCAGTCTGTATTTCATCTACATTTGTGGCATTTGACCCTTGTATATAGATATCTTTTAGGTTAAAAAGTAAAGGCCATTTCTGCTTTTAGGCAAAATATATTTCTAAAAACAGTACTCTCACAGTTTTGGAGTACTTTTAAAAGAGTAAAAGTTATAAGGACTAAGCAAAAAAAAAGGCAGGAAATATTTTTAAATAGAAGAAAATTCAGGAATAATAGCTTTATATTCTGAAATTTGAATAGTTTCTTAGAGATAAGCTCTGAAATCTCTCTCACTGACCAAAAAAAAAAAAAAAAAAATTGAACATTTCCTTACAAGATGCAATAATGGCTATATTTAGATTTTTAAAAATTGTTTATTTTATTCAGCTAAATAAGAAAAACTCAGTCAACTTTTTTTGTATTGAATCAAAAATAACTGGTTTCTCAGGGAAATTCTTGAAACAAAAGATTGTTTTTGTCTTATTAATTTTGGAATCACAGAGATAAAGTTAATTGAGATACATGTTTGGACAATAGTCTAGAATTTTAGGTACATTATTGTTCAGAAGTTTCCAAAGGATATTAAGTGACTTACAGAATCCCCATTTGCTTTCAGGTATACACACTGCGCTCCATACTGTCAGCTCAATGAACTGGAACAGAATTCAAGCTAAGGACTTAAAAGATGCTTTAGATGAACTCAGTATTTCTGTAAAGCCTGAAGAACATCAGATGTTAGAGAAAACCCTTGATGTTGATGGTATATATAACAAGTATAAGTTGGTTTTCTGGATAAAGTGATATAATTAAAAAAAAAAAAAACAGTCTAACAGAGCAACTCTACTGAGGTCATGAATTTATCTTGATAAAAAAGTCTTTGAATAAAATTAGTAAGGTTTTTTAAAGCCTATATAGCCCCATCAAATATTCTGTGTTGACTCCATCAGGGTATATTTATTTGTTTGTGTGATTTTAGTACCTACAGCACTATAGAAATCAGGAAAGGTAAAGTAATTGAGAAGGTTGTGCTGATGTGAAACTGCTTTTGGCCAGGAAAATATTAGAAGAGGACTTTACCCCCTCTGCATGAGATATTTATGGCATAAGGTTGATTGATGTGAATCCTAAGAGCTTTCAGAAAAAATTATATATAATTTTCAATTTTTGAAAATTTTTATGTTTTTAAATTAACTTAAAATCAATTTCTAAAAATATTTTCTTTTTTACATTATTCAATGAGTTTTTGACTTGCTTCATCAGTCAGTATGACTGGGGCTAATGCATGGCACAGCTTCTGGGGCACATTGTCATCTGTGTAAACAGGATTCCTTGGCATTATACAGTGCGTGTCCTGAATGACTAAGTGTGGCAGACTTGATCTTGAGTGCCTATTATATGTAAGGTGTCATGTAATATGTAATCAAACAAATATAAAATATTTATATTTAGGAATCTTTTGGTCTAGCTAGTAAGGCAAGATATAAATAACAAAAGAGTATATTACAATACAGAATATAAAAGTTCAGTGAATGTATAATGTTAATGTGGCAGAATTTGAATAATTGCCAGGGAAATTGATGTGATATTGTGATTTATAATAAGAAATGTAAATTTAATCTCTGCCCTCATTTCTGGCACAGAGCTCCTAAAACTCTTATAAATTCCTAAGTGATAAGAGCACTAGGAGCATCTTTTGTTCTAATGAGGCAGCTCTGGTGGGGCTCCTGGGTGTGGGCTGAATGGGGGCTGGTTAACCTAAAGACCAAGCCAAGATTAGAAGCTTAGAATTTTCAGTCCATCCCACTCCTGCTCCCAAGATGGAAGAGGGACTGGAAACTGAGTGTATAATTGATTATGCTTTTTTGAGGAAGGCTTACTTGAGATCCTCCCAGATATCACCTCATATATCTCTTCATCTGGCTGTTCATCTGTATACTTTATCATATCTTTTAATAAACTGGCACACAGAGCTAACTGTTGCCCTGAGTTTTGTGAAGTGCTTTAGCAAATAACTGAGCCCAAGTGGGAGGAGGTCATAAGAACACCCAGTTTATAGCCAAGTTGGATAGAAGTTGTGGGTAGCCTGAAGTCCTCCCACTTACAATTGGCATCTGAAGTGGGGGTGGGGTGTCTCGTGGGACTGAACTCTTAACCTATGGGATGTTATTTCTGGTAGATAGTGTCAGAATTGAGTTAAATTATAGGCCTTCCAGCTGGTGTTGTACAGAATTGCTTGGTGTGGGAACTCTTCTGTCATCAGACTGGTGTTAAAAGTATTGTGAGTGTGGTGGTAGTGTGAAAGTAAAGGAGAAACATGTAAAGAAAGACTGAATTTTTCTCATACAGGTGGTAACTGTGTTGTGTGAGTTCAGAGGAAAGCTATTTCATTTATTCATTGAAAGTTTATTGAGCACCTATTGCTTGCTGGATACTATACATAAAGATTAAAAAAGCTTACAGTATATTGAGATGACAACGAGAACACCAATTGAATACTATGATACTGTACCAGTTAAATACCATATAGGTAAACATTGACTGAGTCTTATGGAAAGCACACACAATATGTACACACGCAATAGGGTAGTCAGAAAATTCTTCCCAGAGGAGATGACATTGGAGTTGAGTTTTTAAACATGAGTAGGAAGTAGTCAAGAACTGGGAGTTCAGGGAAGGGGACTGGAAGGAGTTAGAAGGAAATGCTGAGAAATCAAAGGAGCTCTAAGAAGCCCAGTAGAACTTACAGCAGTGGATCTTTGACTGATTTATATCAGTATTACTTAGGAAATTTGTTAAACCCAGATTCTTTGATTTCATTCTAGATCTCTTGCTTCAGAGATATATGCATCAGATCCAAGGCACACATGTGTGTATGTCTGTTTTTCAACGAACTTTACAGTTCTTGTTGAAATCATGAAATCAAAGTTTGACCATTGACTTGGTGGTGCATAGTTGTTGGGAGTAAGGTCAAGAGCAGATAAAGAAGGGTTTTATTTTTGTTTTTTTTTCTGAGCAGAAGAGTTAGAACTTTACCCTGAAGGCTCTAGTGAAAGTTGCTCAGTCGTGTCCGAGTCTTTGCAACCCCATGGACTGTACAGTCCGTGGAATTACCCAGGCCAGAATACTGGATGGATAGCCTTTTCCTTCTCCAGGGGATCTTCCCAACCCAGGGATTGAACCCAGGTGTCCCACATTGCAGTTGGATTTTTTACCAGCTGAGCCACAAGGGAGTCATTGAAAATTCAGCATTAAAAAGTGACATGATTAATTTTGCACTTTGTAACACACATTTTGATAGTGGTGTTGAGAAAGGACTAAAGATTGTGACAACACAGATGGACCAAGACGGTGTTATACTAAGTGAAATAAGTCAGAGGAGGACAAATACCGTATGATTTATTTTATATGCAAAATCTAATAAAACAAAGGAACAAATGTAACAAAACCTAAACAGAGTCACAGATACAGAGAGTAAACAGATAGTTGCCAAAGGGGAATGGAGTAGGGGGATGAGAGAAACAGGTGAGGAAGATTAAGAGGTGAAACAGTAATAATGTAATATCTTTGTATGATGATGGATGATAGCCATACTTACCATGGTGACCATTTTGTAATGTAAAGAAATACTGAATCATGTTGTAGGTATCATGTTGTAGGAACTAACACAGTGTTGTATGTCAGTTATACATCTAAAACCCCACAAATTTATAGAAAAAGAGATCAGATTTGTGTTTACCAGAGGGGGTTTGGGGGAGGGGGAATTGGATGAAAGTGGTCAAAAGGTACAAACTTCTGGTTATAAGATAAATAAGTACTAAGGATGTAATGTACAGCATGATAGATACAATTAACACTGCTGTGTGTTATATATGAAAGTTGTTAAGACAGTAAATCCTAAGATTCCTCATCACAAGGAAAAACATTTTTTCTTTAATTTTGTATCTATATGAGATGATGGATGTTCACTAAACTTATGGTAATCATTTCACAATATATGCAAATCAAACCATTATGCTGTACATCTTAAACTTATATAGTGCTGTATGTCAATTATATCTCAAAAAAAAGGAATTAAAAAAGGACTAAAGGAGAGTAAGTTTGAAAGTAGGGAGATATTTTAAAACTCATAGTTATCCTGGTTAGAAATCATGAGTGTTGAACTAAGGCATTGGCTCAAGGGATGGAAAGAAGGGAACAAATATGATATCTAGGAGGCAAAACATCATTGTTGTTTAAGTTACGGAAGACAGAAAGAGAGGAGTTAGGATGAATAACAGATTTCTGGCTTGGGAGACTTATTTCATGATGATACTTTCTAATAAGATAGGGAATGTAGGACGAAGATCAGGTTTTAGTGCAAAAATGAAGATAAAATTGTGTCTGAGATGCTCGTGGACATAGAATTGAAGATATGCAGTAGATAGTCTAGGCTAGAAATAGAAGTTTGAGAGTCATCAACACGTTGCTTGTAGTTAAATTCAGAAAAAGTTTATAGAGTATAATAAAAAGAGAACCAAGGATAGAGGACTGGGACATGCTAACATTTAAGTAATAGTGAAGAAAGAGTGGTTTATAAAGGACATTAAGAAGAAGTAAGCAGAATAGTAGGAGGGAGCCCATGAGAAAGCTGTAACCACAAAACAAAGAGAAAAAAACTTTCAAGGAGGAAAGTGTTATATGAAACAAAAGAATTAAGTGTGTTCATCACTTTGGCAGTAAATAATCAACTGGTGAACTTGGTAAAAGCAGTTTCAGGAGAAGAGAAAGCCAGATAGCAGCAGTTTGAGGTGTGAATGAGGATATGATAAAATATGAATAAAAACATTTCTTTTCAGGAATTAGTTTGTCAAGGAAAAGGAGCTGTAGCTGGAGGGCAATATAGGCTCAAGGGAAGGCTTTCTTGAAAAGGACTTATGATCTGGTTTTGACATGAATGAGATCTGGTTAAGGACAGAATGGATACAGTTTTGGACAAAAGTTTACAGAGGTAGAAACTCATAAGCTACTTTAAGGTAACCAGTGTAACTCATTGTGAAAGTCCTTTATGTTTCTTGAATTGATCAATTTATCTTTGTACTGTTTTTGTCTTTACAGAAAAGGGGCATGTTTCCCTGAAGTCTGCCCTATTAGCATTGAAGAGCAGTAAGCGTTTTCAAGATTTTAAGGGTGAGAATAATTAGGGAGTTTTATACACATTTCAGACATAGATAATACTTACCATAATTGTTGAAAAGTGATGAGCCACTTACATAAAATCATAAGTAACACACTACAAAATTAAATGAGTGGTATATATTTAGTATTTTAGGAGTTCAGATGAAGTTCAAATGTTCACTAGTTTAACTTTTAACATTACTTATAAGCTTATAATTGAAGCAAATAGTATGCCTTCTAACAAGGATGCCAAAAATATGTGACCTTAAAAATTCTTTAGTTAATTAGTTTTTTGGTTAGGTAACATGTTCAACAGATAATACATTAAAAAATATATAAAGATCCAGAGGAGATCAAGATGGTGGAGTAGGAGGATGCTGAGCTCATCTCCCACAAACATATCAAAAATACATCTGCATAGGGAGTAAATCTCACTTAAAGGAAACTGGAGACTGGCAGCAAGACTCTTATACAACCGAGACTGTAGAAAGATCCCCATGAAGTTGGGTAGGAAGGGAAATGAAGTGATCAGGTCAGGACCTGTGCCCCTAGCAAGGGACACGCGGCGGAGAGGGATTATAAAGGCTCAGAGATACTTGCTGGGGAGTGAGCATTTCAAACCACATATTGGGCACCCCAGCCCTGTGATCTGACATTAGGAAGATGAGTCCCCTCAGCTGGTTTGAAAACCAGCGTGACTAACAGGCTGTTTGTTGTTCAGTTGCTAAATCATTTCTGACTCTTTGTGACCCTATGAACTGCAGCGTGCCAGGCTTCCCTGTCCTTCACTATCTCCCAGAGTTTGCTCAAACTCATGTCCATTGAGTCAGTGATGCTGTCTAACCATCTCATCTTCTGCCGCGCCTTTCTTGTCTTGCCCTCAGGCTTTCCCAGCATGAAGGTCTTTTTCAATGAATCAGCTCTTCGCAACAGGTGGCCAAGGTATTGGAGTTTCAGCATCAGTCCTTCCAATGAATATTCAGGGTTGATTTCCTTTAAGATTCACTGGTTTGATCTCCTTGCAGTCCAAGCGACTCTGAAGAGTCTTCTCCAGCACCACTATTGTGAAAGTATCGTTCTTCGGCGTTCAGCCTTCCTTATGGTGCAGTTCTCACATCCATACATGACTACTGGAAAAACCATAACTTTGACTATATGGACCTTTGTTGGCAAAGTGGTGAAGGGCTGTAAGAAACTTAGACCCTGCTTGTGAAAAGCATACACATGTTTGCTTATTCCTCGGAACAAGGCAAAGGAAGCAGATTGAAACTGCCTGGGACTCTGGCTAGTTTCCTGTGACCACTCCAGTGCAAACCCTGGCCCATGCTGAGCACCTTCTCTGGCCCCTCTGACTCTGGTGCAGTTCTGCTCTAGGGAGAGGGTTGCCATTGCTGAGGAGAGTATACACTTGTGATAGAAGGAGCCAGCACAGCATCTGAATGGGGTGAGGGCAGCTATTATTGGTATTCACAGAGGCAGCAGATTGGGAGGGGTCTGGAGCTCTGACTGAGCATATGAGAAGCTCTGGTTCACACCTGGCTCTGGCTCTAGCCCCTCCATTCCCAGTGGTACCTCACACCAAGGTGATAGCTGCTAGCACATGTTTGGGGAAGATATGACCCTTGCTCACATTTTGTAACTCTTCCACCAAAGCCACATGTGAACTGCATAGGGGCACTTTCATACAAGGACACCCCTTCAAGCCTGAAATAGGTAACTGTTTCACCTAAATTCATAAAGACAGAGAATGTTAAGCAAAATGAGAAGACAGAAAAATTTGTTTCAAACAAAAGAATAAGAACCCCTCACCTCAAAAAACAAGGTGCTGGGTGCTCAGATGCTTAGTCATGTCCCACTCTTTGTGACCGCATGTACTGTAGCCTGCCAGGTTCCTCTCTCCATGGGATTTCCCAGGCAAGAATATTGGAGTGGGGTGCCATTTCCTCCTCCAGGGGATTTTCCAACTCAGAGATCGAACCCTCATCTCTTATATCTCCTGCATTGTCAGACAGATTCTTTACCACCAGCATCACTTGGGAAGCCCCCCCACTCCAAAACAAAACAACAGACAAAAAATTTATCAGATAAAGTATTCAAGCATTTGTATTAAGAATGCTATCTGAACTGGGAAAAGAATAAAGAACACAGTGGGAATTTTAACAGGGAATTGGAAATTAAAGAACTAGCCAGGGCTGAAGAATATAATACTAGAAATGAAAAACATACTAGAAGGAATTGACAGCAGACTAGGTGATAGAGAATGCAAAAATGACCTGGAAGATAAAATAATGGAAACCACCAATTCAGAACAGCAAAAAGAAAACAAAAATTCGACAGTTTAAGGGTCCTTTAGGACAACATCAAGTGTACTAATATTCATATTTTAGGGGTTCTAGAAGAAGAGGGAGAAAGGGATGGAAGATATGTTTGATGAAACTATGACTGAAAAATTCTTGGACCTGAAGAAGGAAGTAGGGAGAACCTTTGCAATTGTGATTATCCTCTGTTGTTCCTTCTTATTAAAAAAAAAATTATTTTGACTACTCATAAGCTGCTTAAAAAAACATTTGGTTATTTAATTGACTGTGCTAGGACTTAGTTCAGCTTGCTGGGTCTTTTTTTCTAGTTGCAACAGGCAAACTCTTAGTTGGGGCATGTAGGATCTAGTTCCCTAATCAGAGATAGAACCCACACCCCCTGCATTGGGAGCACAGAGTTTTAGCCATTGGACCACCAGGGAAGTCCTGGTTCCTTTTTCATATCTTTAGTTGTGGCAAATCTTTTCTGCTAGTCTTCAGATCATTTTCATAGATGGTTGCTCTATAGTGAAAGTGAAAGTGAAGTCGCTCAGTCGTGCCCGACTCTTTGCGACCCCATGGACAGTAGCCTGCACCAAGCTCCTCTGTCCATGGGATTTTCCAGGCAAGAGTACTGGAGTGGGTTGCCATTTCCTTCTCAAGGGAATCTTCCCGACCCAGGGATTGAACCCAGGTTTCCCACATTGTAGACAGACGCTTTACCGTCTGAGCCACCAGGGAAGTAATAGTTCTAATTTTGGTGTGTCTGTGGGAGGAGGTAATCTCAGAGTCATCCTACTCTGCCATGTTGACTATATAAACCCCCTCAAAAATAAACCAATTCTATTAGCATATTAATTAGCTATCACCATATTAAGATCATGGCATCTGGTCCCATCACTTCATGGCAAATAGATGGGGAAACAGTGGAAACAATGGCTGACTTTATTTTTTGGGGCTCCAAAATCGCTGCAGATGGTGACTGCAGCCCTGAAATTAAAAGCCGCTTATTCCTTGGAAGGAAAGTTATGACCAACCTAGACAGCATATTCAAAAGCAGAGACATTACTTTACCAACAAAGGTCCACCTTGTCACTTTTCCACTAGTCATGTATGGATGTGAGAGTTGGACTATAAAGAAAGCTGAGCACCGAAGAATTGGTGCTTTTGAACTGTGGTGTTGGAAAAGACTCTTGAGAGTCCCTTGGACTGCAAGGAGATCCAACCAGTCCATCCTAAAGGAGATCAGTCCTGGGTGTTCATTGGAAGGACTGATGTTGAAGCTGAAATTCCAATACTTTGGCCACCTGATGTGAAGAGCTGACTCATTGGAAAAGACCCTGATGCTGGGAAAGATTGAGGGCAGGAGGATAAGGGGACGACAGAGGATGAGATGGTTGGAAGGCATCACTGACTCAGTGGACATGAATTTGGGTAAACTCCGGGAGTTGGTGATGGGCAGGGAGACCTGGCGTGCTGTGGTTCATGGGATCTCAAGGAGTCAGACATGACTGAGTGACTGAACTGAACTGAATTACCATATATACCATACCTATGTTCTCTACCCTAAGTAAAAGAGAGTCAGTATAAGTTTTAATAAAAAATAGGAAAGAGGCAGACTGAGGTGGCAGTAACTGGGAAGCAGCAAAGAGAACATGGCATATAAGGCAAGGATGTGGAAAGAATGGGAAGCAGAAATGGACATACAGAGCTTAATTCTTATGATGAGTTTGCCTTGTAATTGATCTTCTATTTTATGTGTTTGAAATGAGAATTGCCTCAAGAGAGTATTTAAAATGAATGCTATATTATCTTTAAGAAAAAATGCTAGGTATTTAAACTAATTTCTTGAAATATGGTTAAAGTTAATTATTAGAGTTTGTATTTAAACTGAAAATATTTTCTTTTTATAGAGGTTAATAAACTTGCAAATGCATTAGACAAAGTCACCAATGAAAAAGTTGATATTGATGATATACAACCTATACTGAGTGGCCTGGGGGTTTATTTTCCAGAGGAAGAATTACAACAGATGCTTTCATCAGTTTCTGTTGATAGTAAGTATTTTCTTTTCTAAGACATTTATTATATATAAAACTTGTGTCTATTTTCACTCATAAATCCACAGAGCTGAGTGGTAAGGAATCAAATATGAGTTCAACAACATTAAAATTTGCCTCTAGGCTTGGGTAAGATTTTGTTCTGGATTATCTTCATATTGAGTTATCCTAGAAAAGTATAATCTTCCTCTCTTCTTCACCTCCCCTCCCCCCTTTTTTTGCCTCCTGAGATTGGAATCATGGCTTATTGGTTAGGAACTGTGAAGTTGTCTTGTGCCCATGAAACAAAGCCCTAAACTTTAGTATGATGATACATTCTACCAGTATGGTTTCCTTACAGTCCTAAACAGGCTATATTGCTGCTTTGGAGTTCTGCCAGTGGAATGTTTAGCTTACATGTACAGCCTTGTAGTGTTCTTTTTCTTCTTAAGTTCCAAGTATATTACTGATAGAAAGCCAAATATTGTGTAGTTCCTGTATTAATATATCTTTTCTCATAAGTATATGTAGTTTTCTTTAAACATTATAGCTCATTTGGTTTATGATACTTATCATTTAGTGGATAAACATATTCTGTGAAGACATAGGTAGTTATCATTGGATTTGTAAGGCTGAAAAATTACAGGAATCTATATAGTATCAGAGAGGAAATGTGAAAACAGTAATCTCAATTGGTTAATGTATGTGTAAAATCCATAAAATGTTCATTGGCTCTATAGAAAAAAAGATCACAAGAGTCATCATAATCATGTTCCTTTTTATAATTAGTCTAAGATATGTTTATTAGAATCAGTGTCAGAAAAATATAGGACTAACTTTGGTTTTGAAGATTTAGTAGGCATGCATATCTTCTTACTTCATACTTTTGTATCTCTGGACCAAAGACCATTCATTCCTTTATGTTTCATTTTCAGATGAAGGAAAAGTGGACTTAAAAGATTTCCTGATTAGGTTGTCACAAACTCCATATTTTACAAAAGGTTCAAGTGAGTGAGAACTTTTTAACAATAATTTTGAGTGGAACTGTTTAGTTTTGATTATATGCATTTATGCAGTTTTATAATGCTGCAAAGCATGTCATATGTATAACAAATGTACTTTGAATGAAGAACCAGTAGGGGATTCTAGTCCTAACCTTTTCTTGACTTATATTTCCTGGAGTTATAGTATATTTTTTCATCACTCGAAAGGGGTAAATATACAAAATCTATCTGGATGATTCATCCTAGTAGTTGAGTTTGTGATCCAAGATGGCTGCCATCAGTTGGCAATGTCTTGGCCATTTTACTGAAATTCTGGGAAGAAGGTCAATATTCCTTTTTCTATACTATTAAATACTTATTTAATTGAGATTTTATCATGGGAATATTAACTATTGAAACATATAGGGACTTGTTGAAACATATAGGCTTCCTCCATGGTATTTTTTGCATTACTCCACTTCCTAAGACATGAGATATTGGGTGTAATCTGGTTTTAATGTATTCAGTTAACTGCCATCTCCAGCTGATAGAGGTGTCTGTGGGAGCTTCTGCATCTCCTTGAAATTTAGGCTAAATAACCCTCAATTAGTAAATTCACAACTATTTTGGATTCCTTGAGTCTCCTTGCAGCAACCCACTTTTTTGAGGTTAATTGAAATGGTTTAATTTCCCTTAGATGCTTTCTAAGGTTGAAACTGAACTAAATTCAAAAGACTTAATTTAAATACCTACAAAATGAAGTTGTTTTCCAGAACCTAAGTGTTTAGGATATGATCAAAATGGTATGTTTTTTCAATTGACAAAAGGTTTTGTCCTTAATCTTTGTTTTTCTGAATGGAATCTTTAAAACTTTCCCACATATATGGTTTATAAGAAATTCTCTTATAGGGTTAATGTTTGTGACAGTATTTATCATAATACAACATTAACATTTTTTTTCTTACTTGAATGAATAATTTATACATAATACTTTCAAAAATAAATATTAACATTTTTTGGTATTGATATAGCAGTGCCAATCTTTCCATTGTTGGGAGGATATTTTTCATGAATGAAAAAAACTGAGGCCAGTCACATTAAGTTATGACCAGTTTTGCAATTTTTAACAAGAGGATTACTTTTATGATTATTTACCATAGCTTTTTTTTGGGTTTCTCTGGTGGCTCAAATAGTAATGAATCTGCCCACAATGCAGGAGACCTGGGTTCCATCCCTGGGTTGGGAAGATCCCCTAGAGGAGGAAATGGCTACCCACTCCAGTATTCTTGCCTGAAAATTCCCATGGACAGAGGAGCCTGACGGGCTACAGTCTATGGGGTCACAAAGAATTGGACATGACTGAGCGACTTTCAGTACCTAGCTTTAGTGGAATTATATCATTATTTATGATGTAAATAAGTATATGTTCTGAGTTTTATGTGTGTGTGATCATCCTTAAGTCTCAAATTTAAACATTTGCAAGAGTCTTGGCTTAGCATGCTAGCTAAACATTCTGCCTGAGAAATCAGATACCCTGCACTTCAGACTTGGCTTCACTTTTAATAACAATGTATGCTTAGACACCCTTCACGCATCACAGCCTTGTTGTGGCGGAGTGACTTGCATAACTCAGTGAAGTTATGAACCATAATATGCCGGGCCACCCAAGACAGATGGATCATAGTGAAGAGTTCTGACAAAACAGTGGCCCACTGAAGGAAGAAATGGCAACCCACTCCAATATTTTTGACTGGAGAACCTCATGAACAGTATGAAAAAGCAAAAAGATATGACACTAGAAGAGAGTCCCTCAGGTCAGAAGGTGTCCAGTATGCTACTGGGGAAAAGTAGAAGGCAATTACTAATAGCTCAGAAAGAATAAAGCACCTGGGCCAAAGCCGAAACGGAACTCAGTTGTGAATATATCTGGTGGTGAAAGTAAAGTCCGATGCTGTAAAGAATAGTATTGCATAGGAATTTGTAACGTTAGGTCCATGAATCAAGGTAAATTGGACGTGGTCAAGCAGGAGATGGCAAGAATGTACATCAACATCTTAGGAATCAATGAACTAAAATGGACTGGAATGGGTGAATTTATTTCAGATGACCAGTACATCTACTGCTGTGGGCAAGAATCCCATAGAAGAAATGGAGTAGCCCTCATAGTCAACAGAAGAGTCCAAAATCCAATACTTGGGTGCATGCAGCCTCAAAAATGAAAGAATGATCTCAGTTCATTTCCAAGGCAAACCATTGAACATCACAGTAATCCAAGTCTGTGCCCCAACCTCTCATGCCAAAGAAGCTGCAATTGACTGGTTCTATGAAGATCTACAAGACCTTCTAGAACTAACACCAAAAAAGATGTCCTTTTCATCATAGGGGACTGGAATGCAAACATAGGAAGTCAAGAGATATCTGGAGTAACAGGCAAGTTTGGCCTTGGAGTACAAAATGAAGCAGGACAAAGGCTAACAGAGTTTTGTCAAGAGAACACACTGGTCATGGCAAACACCCTCTTTCACCAACACGAGAGACTGCTCTACACATGGACATCACTTGATAGTCAATACTGAAATCAGACTGATTATGTTCTTTGCAGCCAAAGATGGAGAAGCTCTGTATAGTCAGCAAAAACCAGACTGGGAGGTGACTGTGGCTCAAGTCATGAGCTCCTTATTGCAAAATTCAAGCTTAAATTGAATAAAGGAGGGAAAACCACTGCCCATTCAGGTATGACCTAGATCAAATCCCTTATAATTATACAGTGGAAGTGACAAATAGATTCAAGGGATTAGAGTTGGTAGACAGAGTACCTGAAGAACTATGGATGGAGGATTGTAACATTGTACAGAAGGCAGTGATCAAAACCATCCCAAAGAAAAAGAAATGCAAGAAGGCAAAGTGGTTGTCTGAAAAGCCTTTACAAATAGCTGAGAAAAAAGGGAAGAATAAGCCCAAATGAATGCAGAGTTCCAGAGAAGAGCAAGGAGAGATAAGACCTTCCTAAATGAACAATGCAAATAAATAGAGGAAAACAATATAATCAGAAAGACTAGAGATCTCTTCAAGAAAATTGAAGATATTAAGGGAACATTTCATGCAAGGATAGGGACAACAAACAACAGAAACAGTAAGGATCTAACAGAAGCAGAAGAGGTTAAGAAGAGGTAGCAAGAATACACAGAAGAACTATACAAGAAAGGTCTTAATAACCTGGATAAACATATGGTGTGGTCACTCACCTAGAGCCAGACAACTTGCAGTGTGGAGTCAAATGGGCCTTAGGAAGCATTACTACAAACAAAGCTAGTGGAGATAATGGAATTCCAGCTAAGCTATTTAAAATCCTAAGATGATGCTGTTAAGGTGCTTCACTCAATATACCAGCAAATTTGAAAACTCAGCAGTGGCCACAGGACTGGAAAAGGTCAGTTTTCATTCCAATCCCAAAGAAGGGCAACACCAAAGAACTACCATACAATAGTGCTCATTTCACATGTTAGCAAGGTTATGCTTAAAATCCTTCAAGTTAGGCTTTATCAGTATGTGAATTGAGCACTACTAATGTACAAGCTGGGTTTTGAAGAGGCAGAGGAACCAGAGAGCAAATTTCCAACATTTGTTGGATCATGGAGAAAACAAGGGAGTTCCAGAAAAACATCAAACTCTGCTTCATTGACTATGCTAAAACCTTTGACTGTGTGGATCACAATGAACTGTGGGAAATTCCTAAAGAGATGGGAATACCAGACCACCTTACCTGTCTCTTGAGAAACCTGTATGCAGGTAAAGAAGCAACAGTTAGAACCGAACATAGAAAAATGAACTGGTTCAAACTGGGAAAGGAGTACATCAAGGCTGTATATTGTCACTCTGCTTATTTAACTTATATGCAGAGTACATCATGCGAAATGCTGGACTGGATGAATCACAAGCTGGAATCAAGATTGCCAGGAGAACTATCAACAACCTCAGATATGCACATGATACCACTCTAATGGCAGAAAGTGAAGAGGAACTAAAGAGCCTCTTGATGAGGGTGAAAGGAGAGAGTGAAAAAGCTGGCTTAGAACTCAACATTTGAAAAACTAAGATCGTGGCATCCAGTCCCATCACTTCATGGCAAATAGAAGGGAAAAAGTAGAAACAGTGACAGATTTTATTTTCTTGGGCTCCAAAATCCCTGAAGATGGTGACCGCAGCCATGAAATTAAAAGATGCTTGCTCCTCGGAAGAAAAGCTATGACAACCTCAGTTAAGTTCAGTTCAGTTGCTTAGTCGTGTCCGACTCTGTGTCCCCATGGACTGCAGCACACCAGGCTCCCTGTCCATCACCAATTCCCGGGGTTTACTCAAGCTCATGTCCATTGAGTTGATGATGCTATCCAACCATCTCATCCTCTGTCATCTCCTTCTCCTCCTGCCTTCAATCTTTCCCAGCATCAGGGTCTTTTCAAATGAATCAATTCTTTGTTATCAGGTGACCAAAGTATTGGTGTTTCAGCTGATTTCCTTTAGGATGGACTGGTTGGATCTCCATGCAGTCCATGGGACTCTAACGAGTCTTTTCCAGCACCACAGTTCAAAAGCATCAATTCTTTGGCACTCAACTTTCTTTATAGTTCAACTCTCATGTCCATACATGACCACTGGAAAAACCATAGCCTTGACTAGACAGACCTTTGTTGACAAAGTAATGTCTCTGCTTTGTAGTATGCTGTCTAGGTTGGTCACAGCTTTTCTTCCAAGGAGCAAATGTCTTTTAATTTCATGGCTGCAGTCACCATCTGCAGTAATTTTGGAGCCCCCAAAATAAAGTCTGTCACTGTTTCCATTGTTTCCCCATCTATTTGCCATAAAGTTATGAGACCAGATGCCAAGATTTTAGTTGAGTTTTGAGCGAGCTTTTTCACTCTCCTCTTTCACTTTCATCAAGAGGCTCTTTAGTTCTTCTTTGCTTTCTGCCATAAGGGTGCATATTGATATTTCTCCCAGAAATCTTGATTCCAGCTTGTGCTTCATCCAGCCCAGCATTTCTCATGATGTACTCTGCATATAAGTTTCATAAGCAGGGTGACAATATACAGCCTTGACATACTCCTTTCTCTATTTGGAACCAGTCCGTTGCTCTATGTCTGGTTCTAACTGTCACTTCTTGACTTGCATACAGATTTCTCAGAAGGCAGGTAAGGTGGCTTGGTATTCCCATATCTTGAAGTATTTTCCACAGTTTTCTGTGACCCACACAGTCCAAGGCTTTGGCATAGTCAATAAAGCAGATGTAGATGTTTTTCTGGAACTCTCTTGCCTTTTTTATGATCCAGTGGATGTTGGCAAAGCCTTCCTCAGTGATCAATGCAAAGAAATAGAGGAATTACAAAACTAGACAGCATATTAAAAAGCAGAGAGACCACTTTGCTGACAAAGCTCTGTATAGTCAAAGCTATGGTTTTTCCAGTAATCATGTATGGATGTGAGAGTTAGACCTTAAAGAAGGCCGAGTGCTGAAGAAGTGATGGTGATGCTTTCGAATTGTGGTGCTGGAGAAGACTCTTGAGAGTACTTTGGACTGCAAGGAGCTCAAACCAGTCAATCCTAAGGAAATCAACCCTGAATATTCATTGGAAGGACTGATGCTGAAGCTGAAGCTCCAATATTTTGGCCACCTGATATGAAGACCCACCTCATTTGAAAAGACCCTGATGCTGGGAGAGACTGAAGGCAAGAGGAGAGGCGGGAGGCAGAGGATGTGATGGTTAGAAAGCTTTACCAATTCAATGGACATGAATTTGAGCAAACTTGGGGAGATAGTGGAGGACAGAGGAGGCTGTCGTACTGCTGTCCATGGGGTCAAAAAAAGGTGGACCCAGCTTAGCCACTCAAAACAAATGCTTTAGCCTGAATACCTTCTCTAATGCTAGGTATATTTATCTGTTAAGTAAGGAAAATACTAGTACAAATTTTCCAAAGGTTTTTTGGGATTAAATGTGATGGCATATATAAAGGACTGAGCATTATGTCTAGCAAGCTGAGATTTGTAAGTGCTGATAAGTGGCAGTAGTAATGAAGATAATAGCAATAGCAGTAGTAGTAGTAGCAGCAGCAGCAGCTGGTGGAGTAGTAATCATTAGTCAGTACCTACTAGTGATATTTGAGTGTTTTTAAAAACATCAAACATTGTATTTTTTTAAATATAGAACTAGAAGGTCCCATGAAAGCTCTGGCCTCCATTAGGAAAAATATGGCCGATCCTGATGACCTAGGTTCCATGATGAAAAATATAGGGGTTCCATTACCCCAAGATGTGATTCAAAGCGCACTGAAGAATGTGACTATCATGGGTAAGTTTATGTAATATGTTTCTAGGATCTTTTATCTTAGCTGACGTGCATCTGTTTGAGCTTTTCAAGAATTGTTAAAGGGTTTATCTGCTTCATGGATTATCCAAGGCTTTTATACCTACCACCCAGTTAGTTTCTAATTATTTTCAACAGATCATACCAAGGAAGGATCTATAGAGGATGAGTGTGTGTGTGTGTGTGCCTGAATGATATGCATTAATCTGTCTTTCTGATTTAATATATATTCAATATGATTGAATATAGGTATGTATTTAACTATATTTCAAGGTCAAATCCATAAATTATTTTTCAGTATAGCGGTTGTACTATAGTTGCCTACCTCTTATTTCTGGTCATTTATCTTTCCCATGTTCCCTGACATGTATGTTTCTTTCAGATGATGGGATGGTGAATTTAGAAGAGTTTATGGGCAATTTGGTCAATTCAGGATTTTCATCTCCACCTGAAAGTGAGTAAGAATTTTCATTTGAATTGAGGTAGATAATGTGTGTATCATGGATCTCTTGGGAGAACCCCAGATAGGCTTTTGAGATGGTCCTCAGCTGCTTTAAAACTGGCAGAATATTCCAGTGTCATTGTTCCACACATGTCATATGTGTAGCACAACTGAAAAACACCATGAGTTTTAGAAAGAACTAGTTACTTCTGCTGCCTGAGGGCTTCCCTGATGGTTCAGTGGTAAAGAAGCTGCCTGCAATGCAGGAGTTGCCAGAGATACAGGTTCGATCCCTGGGTTGGGAAGATAGCAACCCATTCCAGTACTCTTGCCTGAAAAATCTGATGGACAGAGGAGCCTAGTGGACTATAGTCCAAAACAGTCACAAAGAGTCAGACACAACTAAGAGTCTGAGCACAGCATAGTTACCTCTGCTGTCTAGTCTGAGCACTAGAATCTTGACTGCAGTTGTCTTGCACTAAGGGCCTATTTTTTTAAAATATAAATTTATTTATTTTAATTGGAGGCTAATTACTTTAAAATATTGTATTGGTTTTGCCATACATCAACATGAATCCACCTCAGGTGTACACATGTTCCCCATCCTGAACCTACCTCTCACCTCCCTCCCTGTACCATCCCTCTGGGTCATCCCAGTGCACCAGCCCCAAGCATCCTGTATCATGCATCGAACCTGGACTGGCGATTCGTTTCTTATATAATATTATACACGTTTCAATGCCATTCTCCCAAATCATCCCACCCTCTCCCTCTCCCACAGAGTCCAAAAGACTGGACTCTTTTGCTGTCTCGCATACAGGATTATCATTACCATCTTCCTAAATTCCATATATATGTGTTAGTATACTGTATTGGTGTTTTTCTTTCTGGCTTACTTCACTCTGTATAATAGGCTCCAGTTTCATCCACCTCATTAGAACTGATTCAAATGTATTCTTTTTAATGGCTGAGTAATACTCCATTGTGTATATGTACCACAGCTTTCTTATCCATTCATCTGCTGATGGACATCTAGGTTGCTTCCATGTCCTGGCTATTATAAACAGTGTTGCTATGAACATTGGGGTACATGTGTCTCTTTCAATTCTGGTTTCCTCAGTGTGTATGCCCAGCAGTGGGATTGCTGGATCATAAGGCAGTTTTATTTCCAATTTTTTAAGGAATCTCCATACTGTTCTCCATAGTGGCTGTACTAGTTTTCATTTCTACCAACAGTGTAAGAGGGTTCCCTTTTCTCCACACCCTCTCCAGCATTTATTGCTTGTAGACTTTTGGGTCGCAGCCATTCTGCCTGGGGTGAAATGGTACCTCATAGTGGTTTTGATTTGCATTTCTCTGATAATGAGTGATGTTGAGCATCTTTTCATGTGTTTGTTAGCCATCTGTATGTCTTCTTTGGAGAAATGTCTATTTAGTTCTTTGGCCCATTTTTTGATTGGGTCGTTTATTTTCCTGGAATTGAGCTGTAGGAGTTGTTTGTATATTTTTGATATTAGTTGTTTGTCAGTTCCTTCATTTGCTATTATTTTCTCCCATTCTGAAGGCTGTCTTTTCACCTTGCTTTTAGTTTCCTTTGTTGTGCAGAAGCTTTTAATTTTAATTAGGTCCCATTTGTTTATTTTTGCTTTTATTTCCAGTATTCTGGGAGATGGGTCATAGAGGGTACTGCTGTGATTTATGTCGGAGAGTGTTTTGCCTATGTTCTCCTCTAGGAGTTTTATAGTTTCTGGTCTTACGTTGAGATGTTTAATCCATTTTGAGTTTATTTTTGTGTATGGTGTTAGAAAGTGTTCTAGTTTCATTCTTTTACAAGTGGTTGACCAGTTTTCCCAGCACCACTTGTTAAAGAGATTGTCTTTAATCCATTGTATATTCTTGCCTCCTTTGTCAAAGAAAAGGTGTCCATATGTGCATGGATTTATCTCTGGGCTTTCTATTTTGTTCCATTGATCTACGTTTCTGTCTTTGTGCCAGTACCATACTGTCTTGATAACTGTGGTTTTGTAGTAGAGCCTGAAGTCAGGCAGGTTGATTCCTACAGTTCCATTCTTCTTTCTCAAGACTGCTTTGGCTACTGCAGGTTTTTTGTATTTCCATCCAAATTGTGAAATTATTTGTTCTAGCTCTGTGAAGAATACCATTGGTAGCTTGATAGGGATTGCATTGAATCTATAGATTGCTTTGGGTAGTATACTCATTTTCACTATATTGATTCTTTTGATCTATGAACATAGTATATTTCTCCATCTATTAGTGTCCTCTTTTGATTTCTTTCACCAGTGTTTTATAGTTTTCTATATATAGGTCTTTAGTTTCTTTAGGTAGACATATTCCTAAGTATTTTATTCTTTTTGTTGCAATGGTGAATGGGATTGTTTCCTTAATTTATCTTTCTATTTTCTCATTATTAGTGTATAGGAATGCAAGTGATTTCTGTGTGTTGATTTTATATCCTGCAACTTTACTATATTCATTGATTACCTCTAGTAATTTTCTGGTGGAGTCTTTAGGGTTTTCTATGTAGAGGATCATGTCATCTACAAACAGTGAGAGTTTTACTTCTTCTTTTCCAATTTGGATTCCTTTTCTTTTTCTGCTCTGATTGCTGTGGCCAAAACTTCCAAAACTATGTTGAATAGTAGTGGTGAAAGTGGGCACCCTTGTCTTGTTCCTGACTTTAGGGGAAATGTTTTCAATTTTTCACCATTGAGGATAATGTTTGCTGTGGGTTTGTCATATATAGCTCTTATTATGTTGAGGTATGTTCCTTATATTCCTCCTTTCTGGAGAGTTTTTATCATAAATGGATGTTGAATTTTGTCAAAGGCTTTCTCTGCATCTATTGAGATAATCATATGGCTTTTATTTTTTAATTTTTTAATGTGGTATATTACATTGATTGATTTGTGGATATTAAAGAATCCTTGCATCCCTGGGATAAAGCCCACTTAGTCATGGTGAACTAGTGTCTATATATATATATATATATATATATGTATGTATGTAAAGAGCTTCCCAGGTGGCTCTAGTGGTAAAGAACCTGCCTGCCAATGCAGGAGATGTAAGAAACACGGGTTTGATCCCTGGCTTGGGAAGACCCCCTGTAGGAGGCCATGGCAACCTGCTCTAGTATTCTTGCCTAGAGAATCCCATGGACAGAGGAGCCTGGCAGGCTACAGTCCATAGGGTCACACAGAGTTGGACATGACTGAAGCAACTTAGTGTGCATGTATGTACAAAAAGTCAATGAGTTGCTGCTCTAATAAAATGGTGGCTCATAATAGCTAAGAATTGTAGTCTTTAATGAGGAAGAAATAGGTATTTCTTGTGATTTATTTTTAATTTGCTCATTTATTTATACAACAAACATTTAGTAAGGACCTTGTATGTGCCAGATAAAGACAAATTAGGTCTGTTCATGCCAGTAAGGAATTTATAGTTTCTTTGGGGACAGGAGACAAATATGAAGAAAAAATGCAAATTAAAGTTCTAAAAGGTCTACATTATTGAGAATAAATAGACAACATTTGCTATGAAGGAGGAAATGACAACCAATCCTGGTACTCTTGCTAAGAAAATCCAATGGACAGAGGAGCCTGGCTGGCTATAGTCCATAGGGTTGTAAAAGAGGCAAATGTGAATCAACGACTGAGCACACACACAGATAATATTTGGGAAAGGATGAAAAGATGGAAGGAGGAAGGGAATAATGGTTGCTTTCAGACAACTGAATCTGTTGTGGTAGTTTAGGAAAAAAAGAGCTGATGTAAAGGAGGCAAGATTGTGTTACAGAGGACCTGGACTTTATCCTACAGGTAATACTGCAGGGGGAGCCACTGCATTTTTTCTTATTTGAGAGTAGTATCATGTTTTGTTTTCTACTCCCAAAAGTTACTGGGCTAAAGACTATAGAAAATAACTCAAAAGCTATCTTAAATTCTAAAACGTATTTTTTCACATATTGGTCACTTTTAGGTACCATAAAAATAGCTATATTGTATTCCAGTTGGCTTCCCTCATAGCTCAGTCATTATAGAATTTGCCTGCAATGAAGGAGACAGCGTTTGATTCCCGGATGGGGAAGATCCCCTGGGTATTCCATTTGAGAAAGCAAATAATTTTTTAAAGATTTTTATAACTTCAAATATTATTCCTTTTTATGACTTCCCGTATCAATTATTGCTTCTGTTTAAAACTTTGTATCTATCTTACAGCTGATGAAAAGAGAAATCAGCTCAAATTGATGGATACTGTGAATACCCTTAAAGGTGAGTGAGTAATAAGAAGACAAAGAACTCAAATCTTGAACCTTTGCGATAATATTTTAGTGAAGTGTATTAAGGTTTTGTTTATGCATATTCACAATAAAAAATCTTGGAGAATACAAGGGAAGCATAGAGAGGAACAAAAAAATAAAAATCACCCTCAGTTTACAATCAAAGACAAAGATAACCATCTTTTGGTATCAGTTCTGGCAACCCACTCTAGTATTCTTGCCTGGAGAATCCCATGGACTGTAGCCTGCCAGCCTCCTCTGTCCACGGTGTTGCAAGAGTCAGACACGACTTAGCAACTAAACCACACCTAAACCACAGTTCAGTTCAGTTGCTCAGTTGTGTCTGACTCTTTGCAATCCCATGGACTGCAGCATGCCAGGCCTCCCTGTCCATTACCAACTCCTGAAGCTTGCTCAAACACATGCCCATCAAGTCAGTGATGCCATCCAACCATCTTATCCTCTGTTGTCCCCTTCTCCTCCTGCCTTTAATCTTTCCCAGCATCAGGATCTTTCTAATGAGTCAGGTCTTTGCAACAGGTGGCCAAAGTATTGGAGCTTCAGCATCAGCATCAGTCCTTCCAATGAATATTCAGGACTGATTTCCTTTAGGATTAACTGGTTTTATCTTGCTGTCCAAGGGACTCTCGAGAGTCTTCTCCAGCACAACAGTTCAAAAGCATCAATTCTTTGGCACTGAACCTTCTTTTTAGTCCAACTCTCACATCCATACATGACTACTGGAAAAAATAACTTGCATTGAATTTTTTGGCTTTGACTTTTATTCATATTATTTCATGAATAGTAAAATGTGAATCATGTTTTATTGATTGATAGATAATTTACATTTATTAATACTAAATTTTATGGACAGAGAGTCTTTATTATTGTAACAGTGAACAGTTTAAATATTTCTTTATATATATATATATGTATTTTCTAAATAATGTAATTTACTCTGGTTTTCTTAAAGTGGTCATGTTCTTGACCTGCATGGAAACAATGATGTTATAAATCTGCAATAAATAAATCAAATTACTTCAGTGAATAAATAACTAGTTAAAAATCTAGAAGAGTGGGATGAAGTAGAAAGAAACAAATCCTGCTCCTAGTATAGGTGGTAACTAGTGGCAAAAATAATTGAATTATTGGGAAGATTTCAAATCTTCTCTGCTTTTTTAGAGATAAATACAAATCCTTATTGCACAAATGGAAAAACTTTGGTGTGTATGAGAATGACTTCTCTCATTGCCAAAGATAATAGCATAGTACTATTGTTCCTATCAAGCATAGGTTTAACTTCAAAATTGTAGTTTGTGTTATTTACATTTATGATATAAAAAATTGTGTCTCTCTGTGGAAATAAGATGTATTTAACAATTTGAACTATGTAACCACACAGACCTGTGTTCAAATACTGGCTCTGCAAGCTACTAGCTGTGCAATTCTAGGCAGGTAACACTTCTCTCAGCCTCAGTCACACCATTTGTGAAACTGAAATATACCTAACATGTTATTTTGAGGATAGACTGAAATGGTGCAAATATAGCATATAAAAATAATTATTATCTACTTGGTGAAATTTAGTGGGCAGTTACCAACTTTGCATTTTTAAAATTTGGTTTAAGCTTGTCATCACAGGTGTAACTGGTTGTTATATAAGGATTAATGATATCAGATTTTATTTTGATTTTGTTATTTATATTAATTTTGGAACAAACTTTATTCCACATGTTTTTTACAATGAGACTGAGAAGCACAAAGTACAGAAATAGTGTCCTTATCCCAGACATGATATATGTGTGAAATATATATTTATGTAAAATATGTATTAAATTTGTTGTTGTTCATTTGCTCAGTTGTGTCTGACTCTTTGTGACCCCATGGACTACAGCAATCCAGGCTTCCCTGTCCTTCACTATCTCCTGGAGTTTGCTCAAACTCATGTCTGTTGAGTCACTGATGCCATCCAACCATCTCATCCTCTGTTGCCCTCTTCTCCTCCTGCTCTCAATCTTTCCCAGCATCAGGGTCTTTTCCAATGAGTTGACTCTTCGCAATAGGTGGTCAAAGCATTGGAGCTTCAGATTCAGCATCAGTCTGTTCAGTTAATATTCAGGGTCAATTTCCTTTAGGATTGACTAGTTTGGTCTCCTTGCTGTCCAAAGCACTCTCAAGAGTCTTCTCCAGCACCACAATTTGAAAGCATCAATTCTTCAGCACTCAATCTTCTTTATGGTCCAACTTTCACATCCATACATGACTATGGAAAAACCATAGCTTTGACTATATGGACCTTTGTTGGCAAAGTGATGTCTCTTCTCTGCTTTTTAATATGCTGTCTAGTATCATCATAGCTTTTCTTCCAAGGAGCAAGTGACTTTTAATTTCATGGCTGCAGTCATCATCCACAGTGATTTTGGAGCCCAATAAAGTCTGTCATTGTTTCCTTTTGTTCCCCAGCTATTTGCCATGAAGTGATAGGACTGGTGTCACGATCTTAGTTTTTGAAAGTTGAGTTTTAAGTCAGTTTTTTCAATCTGCTCTTTCACCTTCATCATTATGTAAAATAATCCAATATTTATATATACTTATATAATATATAAATTATATATAATGCACAAACATACATATATATATGTAGTGTGTATATGCATGTTTACAGATGTATGTGAGAGTTTGTGTACATATGTGTGTGTGTGTGTATTGTGTATGTTTAATTTATCTCATCTTTCTTAAGAAGGGAAAGTTAATACTCCAAAGTTAAGCAATGTTCTGGAGAAGATGGAAGTGGAGCTCACAAATAAGGAATTTCAGAATCCATCAGAACACTTACCAGTTGATAGTAAGCATTTCTGTCTTTACTGATATTTTCAGAGAAAGTTAAATATTTGTATGAGGATTCATTAACTACCTTTATTTTGCCATATTGGGGTTTAAATCTTAATTGTACTTAAACGTTGTCTTCTCTTGTAAGTCTTACTTGTCACCAGCAGGCGTAAGGAATATCTGAGAATGATTCAGCTGTCAGTGACATGCTTGTGACTTAGCTTAGGAAAAGAAAACAGACAAAGGTAAATAAGAACATAGATGAGTAGAAATAGAAGAAAAGAGGAGGTCTGAAAGTAAAATAGCAAGAAATGGAGGAGGGGAGAAAAAGGTTAGGCAATTGGAATTTCAGTAGTTCCTGGGCTGCAAATGTGAAGTGAATGAAGCCACGCAGTCATGTCCAACTCTTTGTGAACCCATGGACTATAGACTGCCAGGCTCCTCTGTCCATGGAATTCTCCAGGCAAGAATACTCGAGTGGGTTGCCATTCCCTTCTCTAGGCCAACCCAGGGATTGAACCTTCAGGCAGATTTTTTACCATCTGAGCAGACAGGGTCTGGAAAATGGGGTTAGGCTTAAGGGCCCATGGGTGTGATATGACTTATTCCATCACTGCAATGTCCTGATTCTGAGTCAAACCTTTATTTTATATTTTTGGAGTATAATATCAGAGTTGATATGTAAAGTACTTTATTGTGAAAGGTGTTTCTTTTTTATAGCTAGTGAGAAGATAGATCTAAATACACTTCTGGATGAAATTAAGGTTCTTACAGATGAGTGCAAAATTCTGACTAGAATAAAAAATCTTAATTCTTATTAATGAGCTGTTCACAATATAGAATCTGCAGTTCTTTGGTTATCTGAATTTTAATAATAGCAGCCATTGCATTCTTTGTACAAGATTTAACTAAGCTGAAGTTTTATGGATGATGCGTTTTGAAGTTGCCACTTTTTGGAAAAAAAAAGTATATTGTCTCCATAGAATTTGATCAATAGAAACTAACCCAAAATTCAATGAAGAAGGAAAGTTTGCATTTATTAGTCAAAGTCAGTGTTTATATTTCTGGCCCCAAGGAGAAGTTCTTGTAGAAAATATAGGAGAATAATTTTGTGACCTTAGGAGAGACAGAGATTTCTTAGATGACAGAGTTATAAGCATGAAATTAAAAATTAATGGATATCATCAAAATTAGAAACTTCTCTTTGTGAAAGACACAGTTAAGAAAGTGAAAAGGCAAGATATAGACTGAAAGAAAATATTTGTAAAACATGGATGACAAAGGACTAATATCAACAATATCAAGAACTCTTACAACTCAGTAATAAAAAGACAAATCAATAAAATTTGGTTTATCTGTTCAATTTGAACAGATATTTCACACAAGAAAATATTTAAATGGCTAATGATCACAGGAAGGAATACTGAGGATTATTAGTCATCAGAGAAATGCAATTTAAGTCATTATTAGGCACCACACTAAAGATCCACTAGAATAGGAAAAAATTAAAAGATGGACAGTACCAAGCATTGACAAGATTTGGAGCATACAACTTCTAGACGGTATATTAACCACAGTGGAGATCGTATGTCAGTTTCTCATAAAGTTGAACATAAATTTACCATAAGACCCAGCAACTTCACTCCTAGTTATTTTTCCAGGAGAAATTAATACATATGTATTAAATGTTTGTGCATGAATATTCAAAGCAACTTTATTCAGTCCATCAACCCATGTAGGGATAAACAAGTGGGGTATATTCATAACAATGAAATGCTGCTCAACAAATGAACAATTTACTGATTCAAAACATGCTGGATGAGCCTCCAAAACATTATCTAAATGAAAGAAGACACTCACAAAATAATACCTAGTGTATGATGCTATTTTATGAAATTCTGGAAAAGTAAATCTAATAACAGAAAGCAACCTGGTGACTGCTTGGGTTTATGTTTTAGAGTGATTGACTTCAAAAAGGATTTATGTTTTAGAGGGAGGATAGAAAGAATGAGTGGACTTGAAGTTAGTAAGCCATCATATTACTAATGTAAATTAAAAATGTCCTGTTTATCTCTGTAGCCCTGCTGCTTGGCAGAGTGTCTTCACTGTTGAGTTGTTGAATGAATAAGTGAATAAAGAATTGTTGTCTTAAAACAATAAATAAATGAAAAGTGTTCTAATTATTCCACTTTGATTTCATTTGGAAAGTCTATTGTGCAAAATTCTAAAACAAATTTTAACCTTCAAAAGTTTTTTATTCAATGTTGGAACCTTCCACAGTGTTCATAAATTATAAATATTTATCTTTTATTATAGCTGAGAGAAAAATAAATCAGATGAGCCCAACAGATACCATGGAGGCTCTTAAAGGTAAGATGAAAAGGCAGCAAAACAGATCCTTTTGCTTTGATTCTTATATGGTTTCCTAGTAATTAGGTTGCCACCCTCTATATATTAATTATTTTTATTAGTTACTTAGATTTATCAGTTAATATACCATGATAAACTATTTTGTATCTTGCTTTGTTGTTCAGTCACTGAATGGTGTCTGACTCTTTACGACCCCATGGATTACAGCACTCCAGGCTTCCCTGTGCTTCACTATAGAATTCCAGTTTTGATAAGTGAGGAGAAAATCAAGCTCTGGATCTAAGCAGCAAAGAGTGAAGTAGAGAACTCAGGATTATCAGCAATGGAGACTTTCTTTCTAGATAGTCTGGACAACAAAAGTGAAGTTGCTCAGTCGTGTCCGACTCTTTGCGACCCCATGGACTGTAGCTTATCAGGCTCCTCCATCCGGGATTTTCCAGGCAAGAGTACTAGAGTGAGTTGTCATTTCCTTCTCCAGAGGATTTTCCCAACCCAAGGATCGAACTCGGGTCTCCCGCATTGTAGGCAGATGCTTTACCGTCTGAGCCACCAGGGAAGTTCATAGCAGAAAGGAAATATGAAAAAGAAAAATACATTAGTACAGTTTAAAATCTTTTACCTGTGCAATATATTTCAACATGACAGAATGTTGCTTCAAGGGTGAAAAGACTTTGACCTAGCTTTCATATTTTTATGGAGATGGATATTCCTAATCTATAAGGAAAATCAGAAAAGTGCTTCTTTATGAAACAAACCATCTCATGAGTTCCATTTCTCTGTGAGTATAATTTTGCCTTATCTTTAGCTAATAGCAAAGGTGCATCATAGTGAAATCTTAGCTGGTTTTGAAATCTTTCAAAGGTAAGATGGATGATACATTAACTCTCAAATTGTCTCCTAGTATCTTATTTCCTAATCATTTGATAAGGATTTCTGCTACTCTCCAATGTATGGATCCAATATAATTTAAATTATTTTATCTTGGCAGATGTTTTCTATTTTTGGTTTACTTACCTTGGCCATATTGATATGAATTTTAATAAACTTTCCTAAAGAAGAGATAGAATTTATTGCTTGAGGTTAGTTATGAAATGCAGAACAAAAGAATAGTCATTTAGTGATTTTGGTGAGCATAGGCAGTGAATCCAGTTAGAGTTAAAAAGGGAAACCAACCCTACTTTTGTCACAGAGGTAGTTATTAAAATGTGTCAAGCACCTCTGTATGGCTGACAGAGTTCTAAGTATTTTCATATATGTTACTTTATACTCACAGAAGCTCTATGGGACAGATAGGATCACCTTCACCTCATATATCAGAAAACTGGGACTCCCAAGAAGTTGTGTTATTTACCTACATTCTAGTGGGTAATAAATAGTAGAGAACAATATTCAAACCCATGTGTTCTTACTTCAACCATAGTAATTTTCTCATTTCACTAGAACTGCCTATTTCTTTCATAAGAATAATACACTGAAAACTGTATAATATTAAGAATAATGCACTGTTCCTTTTAGAAATTTATGGTGTGTATGTTTATTCCTCCAAAAAGGTTTAAAGGAAGTGAGCTTAATTCTAACCATATTGAATGTCTGTATAAATTTATATAGGTTCCAGGGGTCTTGAATATTCCTCTCCTCCCCCCAAAAATCGATAATACATAGGCAAAATAACTGAAACATTTTAGAATTAGTAAGAATTTTCATATTTATCTCTCTTTCCTTAAGGAGAGATGGTAGATATCAGAGACCTGGACAGCATACTAGGAAACATGCACATTGAACTCACCAAAGAAGAACTTGGAGAGCTGAGAAGAAACCTTCCCATTAATGGTAACTCATTTTAGATACAAAGCATCCCTCAGGAAAGCTTGATCTTGAGGTTTATGTATGAGTATTTCTGAGACCAGATTCATTTTATGATGACAAAAAAAACCTTGCAAAAGTTGTCTGGATTAATTCCAAGATCATCTTTCATATCTGTGAATATGTTCAGGGAGCAAAATTAAAAGGTGGAAAAGGAAATGGAAGACTGAAATTGTACATCCTTTCCACATTTCCCATTCACTTCTGTATTTTGACTTAACTCCTTAATTCTGACTGTAGCTCCTTAATATTACTGAAACTTCTCTAAAGACATAAGTTGCTTACTATTTGTCAGTTACATTAGACTTTATCCAGTCTGCTTTTATTGGAGCTTTCTAATGTCTTTGATATTGATGATAATTCTGACCTTGAAATTATGTTCTTTTGGCTTCTGTATTATTCCCCCCAACCTGAATCTTCCCATTCCTCTTTGATTTTCATTTTATATACTCTCTGGATAATCTCATCATTATCCATGGTTTTACCTGTCCCCAACTTGCTTTATGACTTTCACATCTCATTTCTACGCAGACTGTCTCCTGGGCTTCAAAATGGTATGTCCAAATGCCTGTTAAACATTTCCCCCTTGGATACTGCACAGGAGGCTTTTTTCCCCTCAACTTAGTTAAAATTGAATTCGCTATTTTCTGTTCAGTCTTCTAGTCCTGTGTTCTCTCTCATTTGAGTTATCAGTGTCACTGTCTAGTCACCTAAGCTAGATATATGGTATTCATTTTTTTATTCTCCAATGTTTCCAGTCTGTCACTTAATCTCTCATTTTACATCTATCTGTTCAGTTCAGTTCAGTCGCTCAGTTGTGTCTGACTCTTTCCGACCCCATGAATCACAGAACGCCAGTCCTCCCTTTCCATCACCAACTCCCAAAGTTCACTCAAACTCATGTCCATCGAGTCAGTGATGCCATCCAACCATCTCATCCTCTGTCGTCCCCTTCTCCTCCTGCCCCCAATCCCTCCCAGCATCAGAGTCTTTTCCAATGAGTCAACTCTTGGCATGAGGTGGCCAAAGTATTGGAGTTTCAGCTTTAGCATCAGTCCCTCCAATGAACACTCAGGACTGATTTCCTTTAGGATGGACTGGTTGGACCTCCTTATAGTCCAAGGGACTCTCAAGAGTCTTGTCCAACACCACAGTTCAAAAGCATCAATTTTTCGGCACTCAGCTTTCTTCACAGTCCAACTCTCACATCCATACATGACCACTGGAAAAACCACAGACAAGTAATGTCTCTGCTTTTGAATATGCTGTCTAGGTTGGTCATAACTTTCCTTCCAAGGAGTAAGTGTCTTTTAATTTCATGCCTGCAATTACCATCTGCAGTGATTTTGGAGCCCAAAAAAACAAAGTCTGACACTGTTTCCACTGTTTCACCATCTACTTCCCATGAAGTGATGGGACCAGATGCCATGATCTTAGTTTTCTGAATGTTGAGCTTTAAGCCAACTTTTTCACTCTCCTCTTTCACTTTCAGCAAGAGGCTTTTTAGTTCCTCTTCACTTTCTGCCATAAGGGTGATGTCATCTGCATATCTGAGGTTATTGATATTTCTCCCGGCAATCTTGATTCCAGCTTGTGCTTCTTCCAGCCCAGCGTTTCTCATGATGTACTCTGAGTATAAGTTAAATAAGCAAGG
>NW_011494943.1:16554144-16554654 GCF_000754665.1 Bison bison bison | reverse complement strand
GATTTTTGACATATGATTTATTTAGAAAAATGTTCTTTAATTTCCAATCGTATGGTAGTTTTCTAGTATCTTTTGCCCTTGATTTGTAGCTTAATTCCATACTGTATACTGCACAGTTATTTGTACCCATCATCTTTATTATTATAATAATTTAAAAATTGTATAAGCCTTATTGATTGTATGAATTATTATTTTATAACCACCATTATGGGAATGTCTCTTTTGCTAGAGTTAAAGAAATACTGTTCATTCTCTGTATCTGCAATTGACTGCTTATTGTTTAGCAGGTGTCATTATGCCTTATTTTACTTTCACAATTTGAAATTATAATGTTTAAAAAAAATCTCATCTTTTTTCTCCTTCTTTTGTTTTGAAGGAGGAGAAGTTGACCTCAGTGATATGGATAATGTCATGCAAAATATGGGAATAGAGCCCACACCTAAAGAACACTTGGAGCTAGTGAATTTCTTCCAGTTTATGGTGAGTATTCAAATATCAGCATAGATTTCA
>NW_011494943.1:16543785-16554044 GCF_000754665.1 Bison bison bison | reverse complement strand
CACCTGGAAGTTCACGGTTCACGTATTGCTGAAGCCTGGCTTGGAGAATTTTAAGCATTACTTTACTAGCATGTGAGATGAGTGCAATTGTGCGGTAGTTTGAGCATTCTTTGGCATTGCCTTTCTTTGGGATTGGAATGAAAACTGACCTCTTCCAGTCCTGTGGCCACTGCTGAGTTTTCCAAATTTGCTGGCATGTTGAGTGTAGCACTTTCACAGCATCATTCAGGATTTGAAATAGCTCCACTGGAATTCCATCACCTCCACTAGCTTTGTTCATAGTGATGCTTTCTAAGGCCACTTGACTTCACATTCCAGGATGTCTGGCTCTAGGTGAGTGATCACACCATCATGATTATCTGGATCGTGAAGCTCTTTTTTGTACAGTTCTGTGTATTCTTACACCTCTTCTTAATATCTTCTGCTTCTGTTAGGTCCATACCATAAACCTAAATTTCAAAAATACCATACATAGATGAATAGATGGATGGTTATGTGACAAACCAAGTATAGTAAAATGTTAATAGCAGAATCTAGGTGGTGAACATTCATTGCACAATTTTTTCAACTGTGCTGTATGTTTGAAATTTTCATAACAAAATGCTGAAAAAATTCCATGTTTAATTTCTTCAACATGTCTCTGTTCTCGCTACCATGGCCATATTTTAGGTCCTTTTTTTTTCTGATTTCGCATACTGCAGTGGCTTCCAGAATGTAGCCTTCACAGTGATCCATATAAAATGCAAATATAATGATATTATGCCTCAATTTAAAATCATTTATTGGTTTTCAGTAATGTACTAGGAAATGTCTCACGTGCCTTCATATGGTAAACAAATAAGTAACTTCATGATTTGGGCCCTGCTTATCTGTCTAGTCTGGAAAATCCCATGGACTGTGGAGCCTGGTAGGCTACTGTCCATGGGGTCGCAGAGTCAGACATGACTGAGCAATTTCACTTCACTTTCACTTATCTAGTCTAGTATTTTACCCTCAAACGTTGAACTTTTATTCCAGACAGACATATATCATGTTTTTTCATCACAATTTTGCTTTGTTAATGTATTCCCCAGTATTCAGAGGGCCTCTTTTTCCCCTTTTTCTGACTAACTCCTCCTTGCATATTAGAGTTGAGAGCCACCTTTTCCAAAAAGCTTTTCCTTAATTGCCCAGGATGTATTAAATACCTCATCTCTGTTTTCATAATCACTGTACATATATTTTTTCATTGTTCTTGCTACACTGTATTGTAATAATATGTTTATATTTATTTGCTATCTGGTAACTTTAATGTGAGCTTTAGGAAAAGAAGTACTATTTACCTTCAGAAAAGGGCTTACCATTCATCTTTCTATAGCCAGTACTTAGCAGAGTACCTGACATATAAATTGGCATTCCATAAAAGTTGATTGAGAGATGGACAAATAATTCAGTAAATGACTGGATAAATAACTGAGTAAAATGACTAAATGATTCCTAAAGAAAACAAATAACTGCTTTTGGTTAGGTCATGAATATTTACCTCTAGTATATTGTTACCATTTGTCAGCGGCAATTCTGAGTGACAAGAGAGATCAGTTAGGAATAGACTGGAGATAAAAATACGAACTTTTTTTGACCAGCAGTCCATGCTTACAATTCATAGCATTACCAGAGTTTAGAATCTTCAGGGGATAAACTTGCATGGCTGGTATTTCCTGTCATGCTTATAAGGTTATTTGCCTAGTGAAAGCATATTTTACTCTGGGCCAAACTTTATAGTCCAAGGGTCAAGGGCCAGCTTACTAAGATAGAGTCAATCTCTGAAAACTAAGAAGTATGCATTAAAATGAACCCAGTGGATAATGTGAATTTTGGAGTAACAAAATTTAGCTAGCTTCTGGAATATTATTTGCAAATCTTTTTTTATGAATTTGCTTTCTATATCAGTTATGCCTTACTTATTTAATAGCTCAAGGGAAGACTGATCTGAAAACGCTGATGGATACAGTACAAGTTATTACAGGTTAGTGAGATGTTACTATAAATTTAAGATACTAATTCTTGACAGGAAACTATGTTTTTTCTATGACAAATATTTTGCTGAAGTATGATGTGTGTAATTACTGTTTTATAAAATCATATTTATCTAGCTTAAGAATTATTGCAAAATGAACTTATCCGTGTCACCCTGAATCAAGAAATAAATAGATCAATAATCCAGAAGATCCCCTATAGCCACTTCCTTCATACTTTCTACTTTGATACTTTCTAGAGGTTATTAAATCCTTTATTCTAGGATCACAGGTTAGTTTCATCTGTATTTGAACTTTAGATGGAACTATATGATTTATATTCTACTATATTTATTTCTGTATCTATTTCACTGCCTTCTTTCATTCAGCATTATAGTAAATGTTTTTCTCTGAGATTTATCCATATTGTTGCATGTGGCAGTGGTTTGTACTTTTCATTGCTGTAGTTATAAAATGCACTAAATTACAAGCAAGTAGAGATATTTAGAGAAAAAACTTACTTTGGTAGGTGAAATGACTTCTAATTAATTCATTGTACCTGAATGCAGTTCTGTGTAATATTCCATTGCATGAGTATACTAAAAAGATCTATTTAATATACTCTTAAAGGACATTTCCAGTCTAGAGCCGTTGCAAATAATTTATTATTGCTATTAATATTCTTGTATATACCTCTTGCTGAACACATGTGCACAATTCTGTGGCCAGATACCTAAATGAAATTGCTTTGTCATAAGATAGGATTGTGTATACTTTATTAGATATTGTCCATTGATTTTCTTAAGTAGTTGTACCATTTTACATTCCAACCAGCAGTGTATGAGAGTTCCAATTGCTTTACATTCCTGCTAATATTTGATACAGTCTGTCCTTTCCATGTAACTATTCTGGTGAGTACATGGCAGTGTCCCACCGTGGTTATTACTTGCATTTCCTTGAGGATTAATGATATTGAGCACCTTTTTCATGTTTATTGGTTAATGCCTTATTCCCATGTTTATTTTGATAACTTCTTTTGTAAAGTTTCTGTTCATATCTGTTGTCTATTTGTCTGCTTGGATGCCTCTCTTTTAGTTATTAAATTTTTTATGTCCTGCATTTTACCTATAGTTTTTAATGTATTCTGGATACAAATCCACTATAGATTATATAAATTGTAAATGTCTCACTGTATGTATTACATTTTCACTTATATCTTTTGATGAACAGAAGTTTCTATTTTATGTGTAGTTGAATCAATTAATCAATCTTTTGTAGTTAGAGAGTTTAGGGGCGTATTTAAGAAATCCTTGTATGCACCAGGGTCAAACACTTTTCCTATTTTATCTTCTGGGAGCTTTATTACTTTTTTTCACATTTTCTCCTATAATCCTCTTAGAATTGATTTTTCTGTGCAATGGGATAAGGGTCATTATTTGCTTTTTTCTAAATATATACTCAGCACCATTCATTGACAAGATGATCCTTTTCCCCACTGCAATATAAGGCAAACTTTTTCATAAATTAAAGACCACAAAAGTGTTGCTGATTCTGGATTTTTTCTTTGGTCTATTTGTCCTTGTACCAGTATACTATACACTTAATATAGCTTTAATATGTCTTAATGTCCGAAGTGTAAGTCCTCCAAATTTGCTTTACTTTATAAAGATTGTCTTGGTTATTCTTGGTCACTTGCATGTCTGTATAAATTTTAGAATCAGCTTTTAATTGCCCCTGCAGATCCTGCTAGTGTTTTATTTGAATCTAGATCAATTTACACAGAATTAACATCTATGCAATGTTAAGTTTTCTGACTTACGAAAATCAGTGGTGTGCTGGTGAAATGACTCTCTGGAAAAAACAACACCTGATTTGTAGCATATTTTACTTTCCATAGTGTAAATGGACTATAACCCACCAGGCTTCTCTGTCCATGTGGATTCTCCTGGCAGGAATACTGGAATGGGCTGCCATGCCCTCCTCCAGAGGATCTTCCTAACCCAGGGACTGAACCCAGGTCTTCCGCCTTGGAGGTGGATTCTTTACCATCTGAGCTACCAGGGAAGCCGACTAAGCACATAGTATAAATACTTTCACCCTGGCCAATTTCAAGCTACTATTTAAACACTAGCTCACACAGCATTGTAAAGCAATTTTCCTCTAATTACAAAATAAATTAAAAATAAATAATACAGCAGTGTAGAAAATCAAAAAAAGAAGACTAACTCACAAAATTCCTAAATTTTTAACAATTGGCCCTTATGAGCCACTTCAAGCTAGTAGTACATCACTGAAAATAGTTCAAGGTAATAGCACATCACTAAAAATGTTATCAGAGAAGGCAATAGCACCCCACTCCAGTACTCTGGCCTGGAAAAATCCCATGGACAGAGGAGCCTGGTAGGCTGTAGTCCATGGGGTCGCTAAGAGTCGGAAACAACTGAGCGACTTCACTTTCACTTTTCACTTTCATGCATTGGAGAAGGAAATGGCAACCCACTCCAGTGTTCTTGCCTGGTGAATCCCAGGGACGGGGAGCCTGGTGGGCTGCCGTCTATGGGGTCGCACAGAGTCGGATACGACTGAAGTGACTTAGTAGAAAATGTTATATTTATTTAGGTCAACTTAATCTCTCTCCTTTGTTAGAGTTATTCCTAGGTGTTTTATAGTTTTTTTATGTAATTGAAAGTGATATATATTTTTCTTATTTAATATCCTAGTCGTTGACATATAGAAATGGAGGTGATTTTATCTGTATTTGTGTCTGTGTGTTAGTCGGGGTCCGACTCTTTGCAACCCCATGGATTGTAGCCCGTCAGGCTCCTTTGTCCATGGGATTCTCCAGGCAAAAGTACTGGAGTGGATTGTCATCTCCTTCTCCAATTTGTGCCTGTATATGTGTGTGTATCAGAGAAGGCAATGGCACCCCACTCCAGTACTCTTGCCTGGAAAATCCCACAGATAGAGGAGCCTGGTGGGCTGCAGTCCATGGGGTTGCTAAGAGTTCGGCACGACTGAGCGACTTCACTTTCACTTTTCACTTTAATGCATTGGAGAAGGAAATGGCAACCCACTCCAGTGTTCTTGCCTGGAGAATCCCAGGGACGGGGCAGCCTGGTGGGCTGCCGTCTATGGGGTCGCACAGAGTCGAACACGACTGAAGAGACTTAGCCTAGCATAGCATGTGTGTGTATGTGTATATATTTTGTTTAGGATTTTTGCGAAGTGGAGTTAGAAATTCTCTGGAAAAGTTTGTATTTAATTGCATCATTCACAGATGAAACACTCTAGGACTGGAGATTTTTATGTGGGTAAGATTTTAAACTGCCAGTTTAGTTATCTTAGTAGATATAAGGCTATCAAGATTTTATATTCCTCTTGCATCATTACTAAGTTGTGTTTTTCTAGGACTTTGTCCCTTCTAAATATTCAAATCAGTTATATATTGGTCATAATATACTCATTATCTTTTTAACATCTGTAGAATCTGTAGTGATTTCCCCTTTGTCTTTAGAAATATTCACTATTTATATTTTCTCTTCTTTCCTTTGTTAATATTAGTACAGGTATTTATCACTTTTGTAAGTCTTTCCAAAACCCAGGTTTTGGTTGTATTGCTCTTATTTAGAGTTTGTTTTCCATTTCAGTAATTCCTTCTCTTTCTTATTTATTTTTTTCTACTTTTGAGGGGTTTAACTTGTTGTTCTAACTCTTTGAGGTAGAATCTTAGATTATTAATCTTTTCATCTTTTCTACTGTATACATTTAAGTTTATAAATTTCCTTCTCAGCACACCTTTACTTTATCCCACAAGTACTATTATTATTGTTATTTAATTCAAAATATGTTCTAAATTCTAGTGTGATTTTTGACATATGATTTATTTAGAAAAATGTTCTTTAATTTCCAAACGTATGGGAGTTTTCTAATATCTTTTGCTCTTGATTTGTAGCTTAATTCCATACTGTATACTGCACGGTTATTTGTACCCATCGTCTTTATTATTATAATAATTTAAAAATTGTATAAGCCTTATTGATTGTATGAATTATTATTTTATAACCACCGTTATGGGAATGTCTCTTTTGCTAGAGTTAAAGAAATACTGTTCATTCTCTGTATCTGCAATTGACTGCTTATTGTTTAGCAGGTGTCATTATGCCTTATTTTACTTTCACAATTTGAAATTATAATGTTTAAAAAAATCTCATCTTTTTCTCCTTCTTTTGTTTTGAAGGAGGAGAAGTTGACCTCAGTGATATGGATAATGTCATGCAAAATATGGGAATAGAGCCCACACCTAAAGAACACTTGGAGCTAGTGAATTTACTTCCAGTTTATGGTGAGTATTTCAAATATCAGCATAGATTTCAGGAGAGTTAATATTACCTTTAAGAGAGTTAGTATAGTCATCAAAAAAGTTATTCAGTTTTTCAAGCAATAGTTGGCTTTTGAGGAGATAATGATATCCTTAAAAAACCATTTTATCCAATACCCCAGGTTTATTATAGATAAATTATAAATTAGAGATAATTAAACATATCCAAATTTTAGAGATAATATATTGACTATTTAAGAATTTATAAATTGTCATTTAAAATATATCAATAGCCCAATCAATTCTAAGTCTTGACATCAGGACTGAGGAATGTTGATAGTTATCTTTCATTCCACTGAGATGCTGATAGAAAATAGGAGAAGGAGGAGGAGAGATATAAAACTATACTAGTAGAGGGAAAAAAAGAGAGTTAGAAAAAATATAAAATAAGGAAATGTTTTTGCTTTAGCATCAGCTCAGTTCAATTGCTCAGTCGTGTCCGACTCTTTGTGACCCCATGAACTGCAGCACGTCAGGCCTCCATCACCAACTCCCAGAGTTTACCCAAACTCATGTCCATTGAGTCGGTGGTGCCATCCAGCCATCTCATCCTCTGTTGTCCCCTTCTCCGGCCCTCAATCTTTCCCAGCATCAGAGTCTTTTCCGATGAGTCAGCTCTTTGCATCAGGTGGCCAAAGTATTGGAGTTTCAGCTTCAACATCAGTCCTTCAAATGAACACCCAGGACTGACCTCCTTTAGGATGGACTGGTTGGATCTCCTTGCAGTCCAAGGGACTCTCAAGAGTCTTCTCCAACACCACAGTTCAAAACCATCAATTCTTCGGTGCTCAGCTTTCTTTATAGTCCAACTCTCACATACGTAGATGACTACTGGAAAAACCATAGCCTTGACTAGACGGACCTTTGTCAACAAAGTAATGTCTGCTTTTTAATATGCTGTCTAGGTTGGTCATAACTTTCCTTCCAAGGAGTAAGCATCTTTTAATTTCATGGCTGCAATTTCACCATCTACAGTGATTCTGGAGCTCAGAAAAATAGTCAGCCACTGTTTCCGCTGTTTCCCCATCTATTTCCCATGAAGTGATGGGACCAGATGCCATGATCTTCGTTTTCTGAATGTTGAGCTTTAAGCCAACTTTTTCACTCTCCTCTTTCACTTTCATCAAGAGGATCTTTAGTTCTTCTTCACTTTCTGCCATAAGGGTGGTGTCATCTGCATGTCTGAGGTTATCAATGTTTCTCCCTGCAATCTTGATTTCAGCTTGTGCTTCTTCCAGCCCAGCATTTCTCATGATGTGCTCTGCATATACGTTAAATAAGCAAGGTGACAATATACAGTCTTGACTTACTCCTTTTCCTATTTGGAACCAGTCTGTTATTCCATGTCCAGTTCTAACTGTTGCTTCCTGACCTGCATATAAGTTTCTCAAGAGGCAGGTCAGGTGGTCTGGTATTCCCATCTCTTTCAGAATTTTCCACAGTTTATTGCGATCCGCACAGTCAAAGGCTTTGGCATAGTCAATAAAGAAGAAATAATGTTTTTCTGTAACTCTCTTGCTTTTTCGATGATCCAGCAGACGTTGGCAATTTGATTTCTGGTTCTTCTACCTTTTCTAAAACCAGCTTGAACACCTGGAAGTTCACGGTTCATGTATTGCTGAAGCCTAGCTTTGAGAATTTTGAGCATTACTTCACTAGCATGTGAGATGAGTGCAATTGTGCAGTAGTTTGAACATTCTTTGGAATTGCCTTTCTTTGGGATTGGAATGAAAACTGACCTTTTCCAGTCCTGTGGCCACTACTGAGTTTTCCAAATTTTTGCTTTAGCATAGTAGGTATTAATAATTTTCTCAGGTGCTAAAGAATTGATAGATTTACCATATTAAGAATTTTTCTTACATTTTGTTTTATCATTTCTAGAAGATAAATTTTAGGAGCAAATTATTTTTTGCTCCAATTATTATTAATAATAATAAATTAATAAATATTATTTATTATTAGGTAAATTTTAGGAGCAAATTATTTTATGGTCTATATTACTGTACTTGGATATTTAGTATTGCTTTAGTATATCTAGTTCTTTTTCCTATGACCTAAATTATGTTATTTTCTTACAGCTACATCTGATGGAAAAATATATAAGAATAGGTTGTTGAACTGTGTGAAAGCTACAAAAGGTGAGTGAGATACAAATTGAAAATTCAGATTGAGACTGTTGTGTGTCACTCTTGTCTTTTTCTTGTCATTAAATATTGCTTGCTGTCATTCATATATATGTGTATATATATATATTTCCATAATTACTTTTAATACGTATATATGTGTTTTGTGCCAGTCTGAGCCTATCAATAACCAGTGCTGTGATTGGATTGGCCCTTGTGATTATTGTTACAATTGCCAGATACCCTTGAATATAAATCATCAGGAAACTTTGGAAAAATAAAGGCTTATTACTTATATGACCAGAAAATTACTCAGTACATCTGGGGTCACATAGTGAGGTTGCAAGGAGAGAGAGTGCATGCATGAGCCTGGAGTTCCACTTTTATTAAGGTTGAGGGTGGGAGCCTAGTGTTTTGTGTTCTCACTCTTTACTGGTGAATTTAGAACATAAGAGTGGAAGTTTAAAGAGAATAAGTGGTTCAAATGATTGGAATCTAAATCAGCCAAGATCTCTAAAACAAAGGCGCTTCAGTGCTGTGAGATGTGTGACAGTCAATGTATTCATTCAAACCATCTTTGAAGCGAGTGCACTTGAATTACAAAAAGAAAAAAAAAAAAAACACTGTCAGGATTTACACTACTGTTCATATTGATTAAATAATCTCCTGTTTTATTTTAAAGAGATGTTCTAACAATTTAGGTTTGCCTCAATTTTGGCTGTGGATATATTAAAATTTAAGGCTATTATATATTGAGATGTGCTTCCCTGGTAGCTTAGTTGGTAAAGAATCCACCTGCAATACAGGAGACCCTGGTTCAATTCCTGGGTTGGGAAGATCCTCTGGAGAAGGTATAGGTTACCCACTCCAATAGTCTTGGGCTTCCCTGGTGGCTCAGATGGTAAAAGAATCCACTTGCAATGCAAGAGACCTGGGTTCAATCCCTGTGTTGGGAAGATTCCCTGGAAGAGAGCATGGCAACCCACTCCATTATTCTTGCCTGGAGAATCCCAGTGGACAGAGGAGCCTGGAGGGCTACAGTCCATGGGGTCGCAAAGAGTCAGACATGACTGAGTGACTAAGCATAGCATGTAGTGAAATACAGTGACCAAACTGAACATAAAAACTGTTATGTTTGTTTTTTTTTCTGCTAAAATTAACCTGCATGTTTTCTCAATCTGCTTTCACAAAAAGCAGATTGTGTTATATAAATTAATAGATTAGTTTTAGTTCATTAATGATCTTCTTTAAGCACTTAAATGTCCTTGACCTCTATTTTATGATGAAATTAATAACCATAGTACATAGGCATTAATATTTATTATATTCTGAGTTTTATATCAATTCCTCACATCTTTATCTTTTTAAGGATTGCAAGTTGATGTTCAGGATCTTGATGCTATTCTTGGAAACATGGCAGTCAAACTCACAACTGACGAACCTACTGACCTAACTCCATATATACCAGTTGATGGTAAGTGCCTTAGATATCATTGTGCCCTAGTAAGAATTTGGGGTTTGGGGCTGATATTTTTGATAGTACTTATTTGGCTTAAATAAGAATGATTTTTTTCCTCTTAACATATTAAAATTTCCCAAGGAAAGGTAATGCCAAAGAATGCTCAAACTACCGCACAATTGAACTCATCTCACGTGCTAATAAAGTAATGCTCAAAATTCTCAAAGCCAGGCTTCAACAGTACGTGAACCATGAACTTCCAGATGTTCAAGCTGGATTTAGAAAAGGCAGAGAAACCAGAAATC
>NW_011494943.1:16535805-16543685 GCF_000754665.1 Bison bison bison | reverse complement strand
ATGGAAAATTCTGAAAGAGATGGGAATACCAGACCACCTGACCTGCCTCTTGAGAAACCTATATGCAGATCAGGAAGCAACAGTTAGAACTGGACATGGAGCAACAGACTGGTTCCAAATAGGAAAAGGAGTACATCAAGGCTGTACACTGTCACCCTGCTTATTTAACTTCTATGCAGAGTACATCATGAGGAACGTTGGGCTGGAAGAAGCACAAGCTGGAATCAACATTAGCAGGAGAAATATCAATAACCTCAGATATGCAGATGACACCACCCTTATGGCAGAAAGTGAAGAAGAACTAAAGAGCCTCTTGATAAAAGTGAAAGAGGAGAGTGAAAAAGTTGGCTTAAAGCTCAACATTCAGAAAACGAAGATCATGGCATCTGGTCCCATCACTTCATGGGAAATAGATGGGGAAACAGTGGAAACAGTGACTGAATTTATTTTGGGGGGCTCCAAAATCACTGCAGATGGTGATTTCAGCCATTAAATTAAAAGATGCTTGCTCTTTGGAAGAAAAGCTATGACCAACCTAGACAGCATACTAAAAAGCAGACGTTACTTTGCCAACAAAGGTCCATCCAGTCAAAGCTATGGTTTTTCCAGTAGTCACGTATGGATGTGAGATTTAGACTATAAAAAAAAACTGAGTGCTGAAGAATTGATGGTTTTGAACTGTGGTGTTGGAGAAGACTCTTGAGAGTCACTTGGACTGCAAGGAGATCCAACAAGTCCTGAATATTCATTCAGGAAATCAGTCCTGGCTATTCATTGGAAGGACTCATGCTGAAGCTAAAACACCAATACCTGATGCAAAGAACTGACTCATTTGAAAAGGCCCTGATGCTGGGAAAGATTGAAGGCGGGAGCAGAAGGGGATGACAGAGGATGAGATGGTTGGATGGCATCACCGATTCAATGGACATGAGTTTGAGTAAACTCTGGGAGTTGGTAATGGACAGAGAGGCCTGGCGTGCTGCAGTCCATGGGGTTGCAAGGAGTCAGACATGACTGAGTGACTGAAATGACTGATTGACTGACTGATATTAAAATTGGTACTTTTGTTTTTACCATTTATTCATTCAATAAATATTACTAAGCATCACATATTGGATGTTCTGCTAAGTGCTAGAGATACAATAGCAAGTAAAAACAACCATAGTCCTTGACCTAAGCAGCTTAATATCTACTATATCACAATTCTTCATGTACTAGTAGACACTGAATTAGAAGTAGAGAATTCAGACAATACTGCAAAGCTACAGTAATCAAAGCAGTGTGGTATTGGCACAGAAACAAACATGTGAATCAGTGGAACAAAATAGAGAGCCCAGAAATCCATACACCTACAGTCAAATAATCTTTGACAAAGGACACAAGAATATATAATGGGAGAAAGATAGTCTTTTCAGTAAAATGTGTTTGGAAAGTTGGACAACTGCTTGTAAACCAATGAAGTCAGCACACACCCTCTCACCATACACAATAATTAACTCAAAATGACTTAAAGACTTAAATATAAGACATGACACCATAAAATACCAGAAGAGAACATAGGCAAAACATTCTCTGACATGAATGTACCCATATTTTCCTGTATCAGTCTCCCAAGGCAATAGAAATAAAAATGAAAATAAACAAATGGGATCTAATCAAACTTACAAGCTCTTGCACAGCAAAGGAAACAATAAACAAAAAGACAACCTACAGAATGGGAGAAAATATTTGCAAATGATGTGATTGACAATGGCTTAATTTCCAAAATATAACAATAGCTCATACAACTCAATAGCAAAGAAATAGGCAACCCAATAAAAAAAATGGGCAGAAGACCTAAAGAGACATTTCCCAAAAGAAGACATGCACATGGTCAACAGGCACGTGAAAAGATGCTCAACATTGCTAATTATTAGAGAATTGTGAATCAAAACCTCAGTGAGGTACCACCTCACACCAGTCAGAATGGCTATCATTAAAAGTCTACAAATAACAAATGCTGGAGAGGTTGTGGAGAGAAGGGAACCCTCCTACACTGTTGGTAGGAATGTAAGTTTGTGTCACCACTGTGGAAAATAGTATGCAGGTTCCTCAGCAAACTAGAAATAAAATTACCATATGATCTATCAATCCCACTCCTGGGCATATTTCCAGACAAAGCTTTAATTCAAAAAGATATGGGCATCCCTGTGTTCGTAGCAGCACTATTTACAATAGCCAAGATATGGCTGTATAGCTTGGGGAATATATTCAACATCCTGTAATAAGCCACAATGAAAAAGAATATGAAATATATATATACACATATATATATTATTACTGACTGACTTTGCTTTACAGCAGTAATGAACACAACATTGATATTCAACTATACTTCAATAAAAAATAAATTTAAACAAAGAGGAAGGGGTTCCATGGTGGCTTAGTGGTAAAGAATTTGCCTGCCAATATGTGAGACACAGATTCTATCCCTGGTCTGAGAAGATCCCACATGTCATGTGGCAACTAAGCCCATGTAGCACAATTTCTGAACCTGTGCTCTAGAGCCGGGAAGCTGCAGCTACTGAAGTTCTGTGCCCTAGAGCTGGCGCACCGCAGTGAAGAGTAGCTCCTGCTCACCACAGCTAAAGAAATCCCACGATAACAATGAAGACCCAGCACAGATAAAATAATTAATGAATTTAAAGGAAAGAGGAGGATGCTACTAACAAGCTGAGAACTGAATTCTTTCCACTAAATTATAATTAAATGCTCTTTCCACATTATGATTTTATGGGCTTTTAAAATCTATTACTCCCATACTCCTTAAAAAAAGTATAAATGCCTAGAGTTAGATACTGAAATACTAGAACTTTTAGCAATAAAACTTCACTGTACTTTGTTGTTTCCAAAGTCATTATCTGGACTCCTTGCCAATAATTAGCATATCTTCTCTTATATGATGGGAAAGCTGAATTCTAGTTCAACACAGCAAATGGTGAAGAAAAGTTTTGGTAAAATTAGAGTTGAACTCATAATAAATCTAGTACTTGCTAATAAAACTTATTTTATATCAGCAATCTATATCATCCTAATTTACTGCAATGTTATTCTCATAATTGCTTGTTTTGTTGCCTTGATTATCATGCAGAGATTATACTAGAATTAACAAGAAAGTCTTTATCTGAACTGCCAATGGCCTATTTGTTAGGTCAGGTACCTGTTTATCCTGCAGTTGATTGTAATGCTGCGAAGACAGTCTTTTTTAAAAATATAAATTTATTTATTTTAATTGGAGGTTAATTACTTTACAATATTGTATTGGTTTTGCCATACATCAACATGAATCCGCCACAGGTATACATGTGTTCCCCATTCTGAACCCACCTCCCTCCTCCCTCCCCGTACCATCCCTCTGGGTCGTCTCAGTGCTCCAGCCCCAAGCATCCAGTATCATGCATCGAACCTGGACTGGCGATTCGTTTCATATATGATATTATACATTATATCAAATCATGGCATCATTCACAATAATACCATAAGTCTCCATTTCTTTTGCTTTGAAGGAGAGGTTGTCAATGACATGAAAAAAGTTCCTGGAAATATGGGAGTAGAACTCAAAGAAAAGAAACATGAGTTGGTGAACAATGTGCCAATTAATGGTAAGAATTTCTGTAACTATTCTGCTTCCTATCTAGGTGGAAAACAAAAACTGTCCAAAAAACCTTTAGAAGGCAATATTGTTTTATCTTAAGAAGAAATACCAACTCTGTCATCTCATTTTTAGTTTGGGAATCAGTAGACTCTAGTTATAAATCCCGTGACCATTGATGAAAAATACTGGTTCTAATTTTTTTAATCCATTGTAAGTCCTAAAGTTTAAAATGAGAATTAAGGGGGAAAAGTAAGGCATTGAAAAGTATTGGAATGAAAATAAATGAGACATTACAAAAAATAAATGGGGAAGGGGCTTCTGCATGCTGGAGTCCAGGCATAGGGGCCTTCTTAACAGTTTACTCCATTTCATATTTTATAAAAAATTATTGAGAGTAAATTTGTACTTTGTAGGGAAATGTAAGTTCTGACTTTGTGAAATGGTGGCTTCTATACTGCTTAATGAGTCTTTTTATCACTTTTGTGAGATTTTGATTAGTATATTTCTTAAAGCCCATGGAAAGATCAATCAGAATAGGATGATTGATGGTATGAAGGCCTTTAAAGATAAGCAAAAAAAAAAAAGAATAGGATATTGAATCTTGATAGCTGCACCCTTCTAATATTTTGATGGCATGCTTATGCTTCTTTTAATCCATCTGTACTTTTGCAGATAATCTGCATTACATGTTAGAACACATCATAATTTGTTGAAAGTTTATGGAAAAGAAGAAAATAAGTACTGTCTAGTCTGAAGAGTGATTAAGAAACAAAAAAGTAGTAATTGCTAAGAAATTTACTCAGAAAAAGAAAAATTTCTCTGGGTGTCAGCAAAAAAAAAAAAAAAAATCATGCTTATTGGGTAGAAGCATGAAATTTGTTTTCCCCATTGCTGTGTTTCACTAAGCAGTTCATCAACTTCTTTTAAAACTTTCTATGTGGAGTGGCCAAGGGAAGAGATTTTATTCTATTACTGAACATCTTTTAAACACTTGAACATAATTTATTTAGCCATGGTCTTTGTACTAAAACCTATAACCATATTATGTAGGAATTAATAGTTTTTGGTTACATTTAAGAATCACTAAACTTTGGGTTTATTCCTCTCAGTTTCTTAAAGGGAAGGGGATGATTATATCAACAAGTTATATACTTTTCTGTAAAACATCAGGTTGAATCTCATAGGCAAAAAACTTTAAAATCAGAAATAGAATCTGAAAATTAATAACTGAGCATTTAATATAGCAGTTAACCACTCAAGAGGTCTTGGGCTTATGAAATGCTGAAGTGAATCTCTAAAGCTACTAATCTGGCACCAAGAAGACATTTTAAAACCTCACAGAATCTATTTCTAAATAGAAATAAATTCTGTCTTTAAGACTTATACTGAGTTTCTTATATCAGCAACTTCTTTCACTGTGAATCATAAACAATGCTGAAGTTTCTGAAGACCACAAAAGACCAGAGACGAGTCAGGGAAAAGAGAACAAATTGGGACAAGGAAAGTGGAAATAGATGAAAACATTTTAATTGAAAAATCAAATCTAGGTCTACATAGCAAACATTGAAGTGAAGGATTAGCAGTTACTCAGCAGAAATGATCTGGGAGTTAAAGCAAAGGAGAATGGCCCCTTGTTATTGTTGGGAAAGATGAGATCTGTGGTCTACAGCAATAGCTGCTAAACTACTTTGGGCACATTTTGTTGTTTCAGGTTGTCCCCAGGAAAAGGCAATAGGAAATAGGTTCTAGATTTAGCTATCCTATTGAGTTTTTCTGAACATTGGAAATTAGTCTTGATAGCCCTATTAAAAGTGTTAAATGATAGTACAGAGACATGAATTATATTTTCTCCCCTTTTTTATATCAGTATCACAAGCTAATTAGTAATACACAGACATGAATGTATTTTTAATATCTTGGAAACGTTGGTTTTTTGTCATTTTCCACTCCTACTGCTTTCCTAAGGAGGGAAGGTTAACGTGAGTACTTTGGACAGCATTCTGGGGGAAATGAGGATTAAACTCATAGAAAAGGAAAAGGAAAAACTGACAGAAAACCTGCTAGCTAATGGTGAGTATTTTAGAAATAACTGTGCCTTTGACAGGAATTTGTGTTTGTAAATATGAGTATGAGAATTTCTAAAATTAGTGACATTTAGTACCCAAAAGGTATTTTGTAGATCTTGAGACGAATTAATTTATTATGTAAAGGTAAGTCCTATTTCTTCTTTTCTATAAATCCCAGGGAGCAGAAAACAGTTGTCTTCAGTTTATTGTTCTGTTCAACACTCTCTCACAAAAAAACTTAATTTTCCCTATAATTCCTGAAAATGTTCATATTTATATCTTTGGATCAATTTTCTCACCCAAATTTTGAATTGGTATATTTTAATTTCTATAGGACATGTCTATGCTGTCCCTCAGACATCATGGATTTTGTCAGTTCATAATTATCAGTGTGGTACTTTATGAAAGCAGCCACATGGGGCTTTTAGAAATATATTGGGGGCATGTTTGGTTGTCACAGGTGATTTTAAGATTGGGTACTATTAGTATTAAATTCCCTGAGCACTTCCCAGGTAGCACAGAGGTAAAGAATCCGTCTGCCAATGCAGGAGATGCAAGAGACATGGGTTTGATCCTTGGGTCAGGAAGATCCCCTGGAGATGGGCATGGCTATCCACTCCAGTATTTTTGCCTGGAGAATCCCGTGGACAGAGGAGTTTGGCAGGCTGCAGTCCATAGGGTCCCAAAGAGTTGGACACGACTGAGCACGCACGCATGAGTGCCAGGGATACTAAGTGCTCTACAATTAATGGGACTTTTCAACATACTGAAGAATTGTTCCACAGATAATACCAATAGCATGTCCGGTAATTGAGAAACTCTGGACCCTAACTTGACTCATATTTCCATACTTTTTCACTATTATAGTACCATCATTATTATCTTAGTAATATAAGCTGGAATCCTAAGAGTTAACCTTCACTCAACTCTAACTCATTGTATTACAAATGAGTACCATTCATCTATAAAATGTGAGCTTCTTTTGCCAGAGACCATACCTGGATCTTGATTTTGCATCTTTATCCCTCCCTCATCTTAGTACCTTTCACATATTATAATAAGTATTTAATGAAAGAATTAGAATAAATAAAAGACGTTTCTATTCAATGTGAGAGAAAAACAAAAAGAGTGCTAGTGGCTGGTACGTACAGTAGCCCACTGACAGACGCCCCAACCATTTGCTTACTATTATACTCTTCATACCAATTATTAATACCACAGTGTGGCCATCGTTATCCCACACAGACTTAACTGTCTTCTATTCTTGTAAGAAATATTTGATCTACTTGCATTTAGGAGCTCATGTTCTCAGGGAAGCTTATAATCCATTGCAGTCTATTCAGTTCTCAATGACATAAATGGAAAAACAATTTTATATACAAAATATAACGTTTTTTACTTTCTTTCAGTTTATTTTCTGTCATCTCCTCATTCTACCCTCATGTCCTTCTAATGTGAGCCAGTGGGTGTCCCTTTTGAGATTATAATTTACTTTATTGTGACTAACTATAATTATATTATAGTTAGTAGAGTTATCAAAGGACCTTGTGAATACCCAGATCACCCCAAAAAGAAATCTCATGCCCTTTAGCTGTCACCCTACAAGCCCTATGTAATTACTAATCTATATTCTGTCTCTGTAGATTTGCCTTACCATTTCAAATAAATGGTATAATCTGTGGGTTTTGTGACTAGCTTATTTCACTTAGTATGTACAGGTTTATCTGTATTGTAGTATGTATCAGTTAATTCATTCTTACTTTTTGCCTTTTTTTTAATATTTTTATTGTGATAAAATACACATAAAATTTACTATCTTAATCATTTTAAAGTATACAGTTCAGTGATATTAAGTCAATTGATATTATTGTACAACCATTCAGTTCAGTTCAGTTCAGTTCAGTCGCTCAGTCATGTCCAACTCTTTGCGACCCCATGGACTGCAGCATGCCAGGCCTCCTTGTCCATCACCAACTCCTGGAGTTTACCCAAACTCATGTCCATTGAGTCAGTGATGCCATCCAACCATCTCATCCTCTGTCATCTCCTTCTCCTCCTGCCTTCAATCTTTCCCAGCACCAGTTCAGTTCAGTTCAGTCGCTCAGTCATGTCCAACTGTGACCCCATGAATCGCAGCACGCCAGGCCTCCCTGTCTATCACCAACTCCCGGAGTTCACTC
>NW_011494943.1:16486552-16535705 GCF_000754665.1 Bison bison bison | reverse complement strand
CATCCCTCTGGGCCGTCCCAGTGCACCAGTCCCAAGCATCCAGCATCGTGCATCGAACCTGGACTGGCAACTCGTTTCCTACTACATGTTTCAATGCCATTCTCCCAAATCATCCCACCCTCTCCCTCTCCCACAGAGTCCATAAGACTGTTCTATACATCAGTGTCTCTTTTGCTGTCTCGTATACAGAGTTATTGTTACCATCTTTCTAAATTCCATATATATGCGTTAGTATACTGTATTTATGTTTTTCCTTCTGGCTTACTTCACTCTGTATAATAGGCTCCAGTTTCATCCACCTCATTAGAACTGATTCAAATGTATTCTTTTTAATGGCTGAGTAATACTCCATTGTGTATATGTACCACAGCTTTCTTATCCATTCATCTGCTGATGGACATCTAGGTTGCTTCCATGTCTTGGCTATTATAAACAGTGCTGCGATGAACATTGGGGTACACGTGTCTCTTTCCCTTCTGGTTTCCTCGGTGTGTATGCCCAGCAGTGGGATTGCTGGATCATAAGGCAGTTCTATTTCCAGTTTTTTAAGGAATCTCCACACTGTTCTCCATAGTGGCTGTACTAGTTTGCATTCCCACCAACAGTGTAAGAGGGTTCCCTTTTCTCCACACCCTCTCCAGCATTTATTATTTGTAGACTTTTGGATCGCAGCCATTCTGACTGGTGTGAAATGGTACCTCAGTGGTTTTGATTTGCATTTCTCTGATAATGAGTGATGTTGAGCATCTTTTCATGTGTTTGTTAGCCATCTGTATGTCTTCTTTGGAGAAATGTCTATTTAGTTCTTTGGCCCATTTTTTGATTGGGTCGTTTATTTTTCTGGAGTTGAGCTGTAGGAGTTGCTTGTATATTTTTGAGATTAGTTCAGCTTTAGCATCAGTCCTTCCAATGAACACCCAGGACTGATCTCCTTTATTTATTTATTTTTTTAAATTTTATTTTATTTTTAAACTTTACATAATTGTATTAGAATGGATAGGTTGGATCTCCTTGCAGTGCAAGGGACTCTCAAGAGTCTTCTCCAACACCACAGTTCAAAAGCATCAATTCTTTGGCATTCAGCTTTCTTCACAGCCTAACTCTCACATCCATACATGACCACTGGAAAAACCATAGCCTTGACTAGATGGACCTTTGTTGGCAAAGTAATGTCTCTGCTTTTGAATATGCTCTCTAGGTTGGTCATAACTTCCCTTCCAAGGAGTAAGCGTCTTTTAATTTCAACCATTACCATCATACATCTCCAGAATTCTTTTCATTTTGCAAATTGAAACTTTATATTCATTAAACAAAAGCTCCCCACTGCCCCTTATCCCAGCCCCTAGCAGCCACCATTCTGTTTCTGTCCCTATGACTTTCTATCCCCCTGATTTCATATAAGTGGAATGACTGATTTATTTCATGTGGCATAATGTCCTCAAGGTTCACCTATGTTATAGCATATGTTGGAATTTCCTGCCTTTTAAGCCTCAGTAATATTACACTGTAGGTGCATCCCACATTCTGCTTATCCGTTCATCCATCAGTGAACACTGGGTTGCTTCCACATTCTAGTTGTTTATAATGCTGCTATGAACATGAGTATGCTGCTTCATTCCTTTCTGTTGGCAAATAATATTCCATTGTATGGATATATATTTTCTTTATCTGCTTATCAGTTGATAGGCATTTGAGTTCTTTCCACCTTTGGGCCATAATAAACATTTCCAAACATATACAAAAGTAGTAATAGAATAATATAATTATTCTTTCTTACATGTTCCTGTCACCAACAAGTATGAAGATTTTGTTACACTTGTTTCTTTTTGTTTTTATTTTTCCGACTGAAATAGTTCAAAACAAGTTCCAATATCATTTTGTTCTTACATACTTAAATATGCATGTCTTAAAAATACAGACCATTTTTTACATTACTTCAGTGCCATTATATAATTTAAAATTTTCTTATCTCTAATATTTTTACAGTTGTTAATAGTTTATTTAAGTCAAACACCAAAGTTTACACCCTGTATCTGTTAAGACACTTGAATCTCATGGAATATAAAGCTGATCCTCCTTCTTCCTCCTCCTCTTTTAATAAACCTCTAATTTATTGAAGAAACTGTATCTGTTTCCAGTTATCTTGTAGAATATCCCATTTACTAAATTTGTTTTCTCATCTGTCTTGTTCCTCTAACCCTTGTATTCCCTATAACTAGAAGTCAGCTCTAAGGGTTTAATTATTTTCAATTTTAACATTTTTTTGGACAAGAATACTTCATATGTGATAGTACACACTTTACATTGATTTCTATCAGGAAATAGAGATCTATTTTATCTTTTTGAAAATAGCTATACAATTGGCACAAAGAATTGGACCCAACTTAGTGACTAAACAACAACAAAAAACAGTTGTCACAAATTGCTTCTTTTTTTTTAAATTTTATTTTATTTTTAAACTTTACATAATTGTATTAGTTTTGCCAAATATCAAAATGAATCCGCCACAGGTATACATGTGTTCCCCATCCTGAACCCTCCTCCCTCCTCCCTCCCCATACCATCCCTCTGGGTCGTCCCAGTGCTTCTTTAAAGTTCTATCTTCATTCCCTATAATGTGAAATACCATCTTAACTATATACTTAGTTTTTATATGCACTTGCCTGTTTTGGGAATTCATATTTTGTCCTCTTGGTCTGATTATTCATACACTAATACTAAATTGCTTTGAATATGACAGCTTTATCATGTTTTAATATTGGTTGGTCTAACCCTAGGCCCTCATTCCCCTCCCCTAGACACATAAGTATATGGCTTCCCCCAGGTCTGGCTGTTCTTTATGTGAATGTCTTTCTGTGTGACTTTTATTTATTTATTTTTTTAAAATTTTATTTTATTTTTAAACTTTACGTAATTGTATTAGTTTTGCCAAATATCAAAATGAATCCGCCACAGGCATACATAGGATGTTTGTCTGTTTTTTTAAATCTTCCATTTTTTGTGTAATATATTCCCAAGTGAGGAGATTATTGATTTCTTAGGGTTTGGAAATCACTTATGTGGTCAGAGTACTTATTGCGTGTACTTGCTTATTATCGTGCCTAGTCAAAAACCCCAACATGAAGAAATACAAAGGTATATGGTGCACCATTATTTCTTATTTTCTTTGGTACAGAAATACCAACTATCCTTTCAAATTTAGATTGAACATCAAAATCTTCCACATTCAATATGGACTGGCATTATTCTGAGTCAAGATTAGATCATGTGATGATGATGCTGTGCCCAATTTGTTGTAGTTTGGGCCTCCATGGATATAAATGATGCCATACATGCCTCAGTGGGTGTGCACAGTAAGAGTGCCCCGTGAACACTGTGAGCGATTCATAAAGAAGCTCCAGGAAAAAGAGGAAGTGCCTCTTCCTGGCACTGTGCTTACCTGCCTAGCTTCCTGTTTTTCATGAGACTTTGGACTAGTAATTCCTTACTCTCTTTCAGCTCTTCGTTGCTTTCAAAATGATGCTTGTTATATTTTATTCAAGATTTTAGTTGTTTTAAGCAGTAAGATGGGTCTGAATAACATAGTCATCCAAATGAATGGAAACAACTTGCTGGTCAGTTTTTGTTAGGAGTTAAGGTATCTAATCTGGGAGTTCAGAAAAGAAAAATAAACTTTACTCATTTTCATTTATTTTACCATTTGCTGTAAATAATTAAGAACCTGCTTAACCATTTTGAATATATCAATTCTAATTCAAATACCCTTATTGACCCCCTTCGTATATATATGAACAGACCTTATTAAATCTTGGCCTTCTTGATAAGGTGGATGAAGAAGTTGTTGTTCAGTTGCTAAATCATCCAACTCTTGTAACCCCATGAACTGTAGCACACCAGGCTTCCCTGTCCTTCACCATCTCCTGGAGTTTGCTCAAACTCATGTCCATTGAGTCAGTGATGCCAGCCAACCACCTCGTCTTCTGTTATCACCTTCTCTTCCTGCCTTCAATCTTTCCCAGCATCAGGTCTTTTCTAATGAGTTGACTCTTTGCATCAGGTAGCCAAAGTATTGGAGCTTCAGCTTCAGCATCAGTCCTTCCAATGACTATTCAGGGTTGATATCCTTTAGGATTGACTGGTCTGATCTCCTTGCTGTCGAAGGGACTCTCAAGAGTCTTCTCCAGCATCACAATTCAAAAGCGTCAATTCTTCAACACTTAGCCTTCTTTATGGTCCAGCTCTCACATTTGTACATGACTAGTGGAAAAACCATAGCTTTGACTATACAGACAAAGATGTAATCATAATACACAGTAAGTAACATCAATGGTCACACTGTAGAACCAATAAGTTTTTTATACATGCTTTTCTTTTTCACAAGATAAGATTATTGATGTCAATAAAGTGGGTACTCTTTTGCAAAACATGGGGATGAACTTTACAGAAAAAGAAATTAGTAATCTGACACACAATCTACCAGGTGATGGTAAGTATTTAAGACATATTTGAATTGTTCAGGGTGTCTGGAGAATATGGGCTTCTATAAAAGTAATCTCTGAAAACTCTTACTTGACATTGAGACAGAAGATGGTAAAGATGACTCAAGACAGAAAGTAAACATGTTGATGTTGGACAAAAAGCAACAAAATTTTGTAAAGCAATTATACTTCAATTAAAAAATAAACTTAAAAAATTATTATTGTTATTATTATTTTTACTTTACAACATTGTATTGGTTTTTCCATACATCAACATGCATCCACCACGGCTAAGAAAGTAAACATGTTTTGTCTCTTGATATTTTCAGCAATTCTGATTCAGTTCATGGCCAGTGCCACTATTAGACTTGGATAGAACTAGAGAAAGACAGCACTGTGGGGGGAAGGGAATGGTATACATTCCCTTTAACACAATAATTTTTTTTAATAGAAAAGACAGCTTAGCCAAATGTGGGAAATTGATTCATGTCAATGTATGGCAAAACCACTACAATACTGTAAAGTAATTAGCCTCCAATTAAAATAAATAAATTTATATAAAAAATAAAAAAGAAGTTAGACCATGCCAAAAAAATAAAAATAGTTTAAAAAAAAAAGAGTTCTACCACCACCATTATTTCCAGGGACTTTAGGACAGCAGAATAAAGGAGAAGTGATAAGTGTGGGACTTATTTCCTATACCACATGAGAAGGGCAGAGTCTTCCAGATACCTCAAGGGAAAGGACCATGAAGAATTCAAGCTGTCATGCAAGGAATGCAAGAATGCTCAGCCACTCATGCTTTTGCTTACATCCTTATATTCCTGAACCAGATTCTGTGGTCCAAGGACTATGTTCCCAGACTTCTAATCTCCCTCAATGGGCTGGAGACAAACTCTAAAGAGCAGTAAATTTCACATTAGGGCTAAATTAATTCATAAACTAAATAAACAAAAGTTAAAGATATAAACCTGAGATCACTCCAGTGAGGCTAAGTGTTTGAAACATTTCCTGACTATTTTACAACCTTAATTGAATTAATACTTGCTTATCTTATTAAGATGCATTTAATTGCATCATTGTGTAGGACAGAACTGTTCCCTAAAATATTTTTTTGTTTCATTCTATAATTTTTATCACTTTCAATCTACCAGAAAGAATATGCAGGTGATCTTCATTGTCTTATTTTCTTTGCGTGGGACAATGTATCCATTAGGAAAAGTGGGACTAGATGTGGAGCTATCAATTATCATAATAGAAAAATACTTTTTTAGCTTAAGAGACCTATCTGAGATTATAATGGTACTTTTAAAAATATTGCTGTAATAAAATTAACCAGAATTATGAAAGAAAAAATATATAGCCATTATTTGGGACTATCATCTAGTCTTGCCATTGATTGCTGTTCCTTGTTTTGAAATAATAATTCAAGATCAATGAAGACAATGAAAAGGGCTTCCCTGGTGGTTCAGACAGTAAAGATCTGCCTGCAATGTGGGAGACCTGGCTTCATTCTCTGGGTTGGGAAGATCCCTTGGAGTAGGAAATGGCAACCCACTCCACTATTCTTGCCTGGAAAATTCCATGGACATAAGAGCCTGGTGAACTGCAGTCCATAGCGTCGCGAGAGTTGGACATAACCGAGCAACTAAACCACCAATGAAAAGGGGGATTCCCAGGTGATGCTATGACCAACCTAGATAGCATATTAAAAGGCGGACATTACTTTGCCAACAAAGGTACGTCTAGTCAAAGCTATGATTTTTCCAGTAGTCATGTATGGATGTGAGAGTTAGACTATAAAGTAAGCTGACCACTGAAGAATTGATGCTTTTAACTGTGGTGTTGGAGATGACTCTTGAGAGTCCCTTGGACTGCAAGGAGATCAAACCAGTCAGTCCTAAAGAAAATAAGTCCTGAATATTCATTGGAAGGACTGATGCTGAAGCTGAAGCTCCAATATTTTGGCCCCCTGATGAGAAGAACTGACTCATTGGAAAAGACCCTGATGCTGGGAAAGATTGAAGGCAGGAGAAGGGGACAATAGAGGATGAGATGATTGGATGGAATCACCGACTCGATGGACGTGAGTTTGAGCAAGCTCTGGGAGTTGGTGATGGACAGGGAAACCTGGCAGGGTGCAGTCTATGAGTCGGACACGACTGAGTGATTGAACTGACTAACTGACAGCCTTCTTTATGTAAATATTTATTTACAACATTGTTAATATGTACTAAATGCCACTGAATTGTTCACTTCAAAATGGTTAATTTTATGTTATGTGAATTTCACCTCAAAAAAATTGCAGTGAGAGTCTACTTATACTTCTAAAGTTACCTCATAATTTTTACTTTATTATAATATATTAATTAATTAGCTAGTTAATTAACTAGTTAATTAATTAGATCCCTGGCATCAAAGCTCATTCCTATTCCTTATGATGTATAATTAAATCGTAGAGTCTATCCTTTCATGGGCTATTTATAGTACAGTCTTCTACCCAAGTTAAAGTTTAAAAGAAAATATTTTAATTATGATTTTTTTCTATTGATTACTTGATGCTTTTAGATAATAATCACATAAGTACCTTTCTTGTTTTCAAAACCATATATAATAATGGTAAAGCATACATAGTCAGATGACAATTCCCGTGCAAAATATTTTTGATATTTTAAACTCATTTTTTTCATGTATTACTCCCATATGTTTTCCTAAGGAGGAAAGTTTAAGGCCAATAACCTAGACACCATCCTTGAACACCCAGGAATCGAGCTCACAGAAGAGGAACATGAAGATGTGAAAGAACACCTGCCACTTAGTGGTGAGTATTGTAAATGCTACTGTACCATAGGGGAGAGTTTACGCACCTGTATGAGATTTTCTATAATAGTTTTACACGGTATTAAAACATCATTTGATCTCTGGTTCCTCTGCCTTTTCTAAACCCAGCTTATACATCTGTGCATTGCTAGATGAAAGCAATGCACAGGGCAAAGTATGTGGAATGGGGCACAGAGCTTCTGTGCCCTCTCTGCCCTCCAGGTACTTCGACGTGTTTACCAACTTGGAAGCTCTCCAAACTACCTCAGCTAGATTTTTATGGAGGCTTCATTATGTAGGCATTATGGATGAGGTCCTTGGCCATAGGTGATTAACTCAACCTCCAGTGCCCCTTTTCTTCCCAGAGTTTCAAGAACAGGACTGAAAGTTCCAATCACGTGATCTGTTCTTCCAGCAACTAGCCCCGTATATTGTGGTTATCATCCAGGGGCTTTCCAAAAGCACCTCATTAGCATACCATAAACTCAGGTGTGGTTGGAAGGGGCTTTTTAGGAATAATGGAAGACATTCTTTTCACCTTTAGTGATCTGAAGCTATTTTAGGAACTAAGGATGAAAGACCAAATATTATAACAAAGGATGGTCCCATCACTTTTATCACTGAGGAAATTACAAGGGTTTTAGGAGCTGGTTGGTACAGAGGTGAAGACAAAACATAAACTTCTTATATCATGAGTCATAATGTCACATCTTTTAGTTCAGGAAATAAGAACAACATGTTCCTATTGGCAGAAGTATGTGACTTATTTTCTCTAATTCTGTAAATGGTCTAGAAGTTATGCCATAATCTTTAAAAGCTAATTATATAGACTATTCCCCAAAAAAGGCTCAAGGGAAAAAAAATTCTAATTCCACCTTCATTACTGACACTTTTTGTACAACTAAATGTACTTCATTGTGTGTCAATATCTATAACATACAGTAATTCATTGCTTTTTGTCACATTCCAAGTTTATTAAATTTTGCTTATTTTCCTCTCTTTTTCCCAAGGAGGGGTCGTTGATGTCAGTAAACTGGACACTGTTTTGCAAAACATGGGAATGAAGCTTATAGGAACAGAAAGTAAAGACTTACTAGAGAATCTGCCTGTTGATGGTGAGTGCTTACATTTTTTGCACTGTTGAAAATAACCTGAGATGTGAGTATCTATAAAATCACTTCTGGAAAAAATCTTACGTGCCATTAACAAGACATTTATAAAAGCTTAGAAATGAACTAAAAAGAGAAAATAAGAAAATATTTTTTCTCATCATTTTATTAACATAAGCCAACAACTCCTTTAATTTTGGTTCTAAAGGAATCATGAAAATGAAGACAGAACTGTTATTAGAACTATAAAAAGTGAGGCAAGATAAAAGCAATTGAGGGAAAAGTTGCATGAAAAACAGTATGGAAATAGGTTAATGCAAAAATATAGAAAAGAGTAGGTCAGAGGTGAGAGAGTATTGACATGTGGGACATGTTCCATAACTGTATGGTAATGCTCACTCCCTTTCTCAGTCATGGACCATCAGACATTCTGGTCATTATGTATGAAATGCTTCCTTACTTCCCTATTTCCATAAAATCCACATTCCTACACCAGACTCCATGAGCCAACGACTGTATTCTTAGGTTTACCCCCTTTATGATCTAGAAATAAACTCTTAAATACAGTTATAACTGAATTAGGGCTGAAGTGCCTTGGATCAATGAAAATATTACACTAAGTGAAAGAAGTCAATCATAAGACATCGCATATTGTATGATTCATCTATCTGAGATGTCTATTATTGGCAAACCTATAGAGACAGAGAATAGACAATATTTCCTGGTACTGGGGATGGTAGAGAGGGATGGACTAGGCTTAATGGATATTAGGTTTAGGGTTACAAAAATGTTTTAGTGTTAGATTGTAGTGATAATTGCTCAGGTCTCTGCAGCTATACATTTTTAAATTGACCATAATATGTGAAAAATATTTACACCTGTTCAATAAATCTGGTTAAAAATTAATAATGGCCTACTTGAGATTTTAAATAGAGGAGAAAAAAATTCCTCTCAGCCTAGATTTAGTATCACTGTGGACAATTCATACTTCCTTCTGACCACTTTCTTTTATTCATAGGTGATCAGTAAAAACTGTTAAATTATTGGGAACATTTTAAAATTATGTTATTATCTCTGATTTATTATTGAGTTTCTCAATAACATGAGCTTAAAGCTCAACATTCAGGAAACTAAGATCGTGGCATCTGGTCCCATCACTACATGGTAAACAGATGGGGCAACAGTGGCTGACTTTATTTTTCTGGGCTCCAAAATCACTGCAGATGGTGATTGCAGACATGAAATTAAAAGACGCTTGCTCCTTGGAAGGAAAGTTATGACCAACCTAGACAGTATATTAAAAAGCAGAGACATTACTTTGCCAACAAAGGTCTGTCTTGTCAAGGCTATGGTTTTTCCAGTAGTCATGTATGGATGTAAGAGTTGGACTATACAAAAAGCTGAGTGCTGAAGAATTGATGCTTTTGAACTGTGGTGTTGGAGAAGACTCTTGAGAGTCCCTTGGACTGTAAGGAGATCCAACCAGTCCATCCTAAAGGAGATCAGTTCTGGGTGTTCGTTGGAAGGACTGAAACTGAAGCTAAAACTCCAATACTTTGGCCACCTTATGAGAAGAGCTGACTCGTTAGAAAAGACCCTGATGCTGGGAAAGATTGAATGCAGGAGGAGAAGTGGACGACAGAGGATGGTTGGATGGCATCACCAATGCAATGGACATGAGTTTGAGTAGGCTCCAGGAGTTGGCGATGAACAGGGAAGCCTGGCGTGCTGCAGTCCGTTCGGTTGCAAAGAGTTGGGCACACCTGAGCGACTGAACTGAACTGATATGGATATATTTCATTCTGCCCTTGCATGTTCTCAAATTGTTACCTTCTGAGCCACCAGGGAAGACCCTGATTCTTCATAGGCATGAATATTTCATTATTTGAAATCATTAGCTAGGCCATATAACTCTCAAATGTCTATATTCTCATCTTTTCAAAGGAAAAAAGGTTGATGTCAATGACCTTCCAAATCTTCTTAGGAACATGGGAATTGAGCTGGCTGATAAGGAATGCTCAGAGCTGAAGAAAATCCTATCAATTGATGGTGAGTCACATGGTTGCCACTCAGGCCTTTCATGGCCTAATTGTGTGGCCTTTTTAAGAAGTTATAAAACTTCCCTATGAAATTTCCTCTAGAAATTTCTGAACTTTAGAAAAAAAAATTCTAAGCTGTGTAGAAACCATATAACTGTCAATTAAATTTACTTTTTAAGTCATTAAACCTTGTGGCTATGAGTAAAGCAATTAACATTGTGTGTGTGTGTGCTTAGTCATGTTCGACTCTGTGACCCCATGACAGTAACCCACCAGGCTCCTCTGTCCATGGGATTTTCCAGGCAAAAATGCTGGAGCCAGTTGCCATGTCCTACTGCAGAGGTTCTTCCCAACCCAGAGATCAAACCCACATCTCTTGCATCTCCTGCACTGGCAGGCAGATTCTTTACCACCTGCACAACCTTTACCACTGGAAGCCCTGACTTAATATTACTTATACTTAATTATAAAACCTAATTATAAGCAAGGAAAGAAAGGAAAATGAAAAGAGTGAAAGACTAGTAGATGGAAGAGGAAGAAGTCAGAGAAAAAAAATGGTGGTCTAGTGGTTAAAAATCCATCTTACAATGCAGTGGACACAAATTTGATTCCTGGTCAGGAAACTAAGATTCTCACGTGCCACAGAACAACTGAATCAGCGTGCCACAACTAGGAAGTCCATGTACTTCAATAAGGATCCCACACGTTGGCAACTAAGATCTGAAGCAACCAAATAAATCAGTACATATTTAAAAAATGGGAAACAACAATATAGCAGAGTGGTTGAGAGCAAAATACCCTGTGTCTGAATGCCTAGATTCAGATCCTAGCTCCACTACTTATCTTCTGTGTTATCTTAGACAAGTTTCTTCTAAACCTCAGTGTGTCAATTTCCTCATTTATAAGAAGAGGATAAAAATGATAAAGCACTTTGAAATGTGCTTCGTATAAGGTAAAATTTCAATAAAAGTTATCTATTGTGCTGTTATTGTAGTTGTGATTATGATGGTGGTGGTGATACTGGTGGTGGTGGTAGCAGTGATGGCTATAATGGTGGCAATGATGATGCCTCGGCATAGCCCAAACTCACAATTGCTTTGAGTAACAAAGATCATAGGGACATGTCACCTTTTTAAAAGTTGTTATTTCTACCTTCATTTTTAAAATTTCTAGTTAAAATAACATTTTAAGGAAAATTATGAAAAATATATTTATAGAATTATGAAATACAAAATACTCTTTTATGAATGACCATACAATTTTCATTCTGACATGAATTTGCCTTTTCTTATAGCTATTGGACAGGTGTTTCAAAATAGGGTTTTGGATGAAGTAAAGTCTCTCAAAGGTAAGAATATACCTATTAAATTCTTGAGTCTATAACATTATACTGTGAATATTATTGATTCATTACTTATACATCCCTAAATATCTTTATTTTATCAGATAATATTCTTTATTATATTTTTGCATCTAGCAGGTGAAAAAAAAACATTTCAAATTTACTTATATATAGCAAGTTAGTTATTTTAGAAATTTGCCACAAATAACCTGAGAGTTTATTTGATAAAAATAACCTGTTACTTCAGAAATCTATGAGATTAGTTGCTTCAGCTCTAGTTTAGAAATCGTTAAGAAATTTTATGGTATGTTCTCTTACCCCCTCAAGCCCAACTTTAAAAAGAGAAATTTTATTTATAACTCTGCTACTTACTTTTTCAGTCATGAATATGATTTATTTTTATTACTGCTTTTCCATTACATTTCTGAGGTAATAATGGCTATTGGAAAAATAATTCATGGATAGAGTTATATTTTTAATGTTTTGAAGTCATTTAATTTGCCTCATTGTAATTTACTCTCTTTTTCTAAGGCGGGATGATTAATGTCAATGATCTGAACAATGTTCTTGGAAACATGGGAATTAAGCTCACAGAAAAAGAACATGAAGATCTGATAGCTAATCTTCCAGTTGATGGTGAGCATGAAATATATAATATACTCTAACATCTCTGAGCCCCAAAGGGTTATGTCCAAGTATCTGCTAAATATTTCTATTTAGATGTCCCAGGCTAAAAAGAAATTCATTATATTTTGATTGAATAGATTCTTACCTCCACGTTCTCTACATCTCCCATAAAACTGGGTCATTCTTCACTCTAACTTTCCCTTAATCCCTGTCCCAGTTAAATTCTATTTACCATCCTAAATATTTCTTTACTCTGCTTTCTTTACTCCTGACTATCTGTTACCTCTGCCCCTATAAACTGGTATTTATAGCCCCAACTTTCTACCTCATCAACATTTGGCATTGTCAGGTGTATTAGTTTTTAACATGGTTGATAAGAAATTGTACTGTGTTGTTTTAAACTGCATTTGTAGATTGCCAGTGAGGTTATCATCTCATACTTTTACTGATCATTCAACCTTCCTTTTCTGTAAATTGCCTTTTCATATACTTTGCCTAAATCTATTGGGTAATTTGCATTTTGCTAATTAACTTGTAGTTGTTCTTTATGTACTCTGTGCATGTGTGCTAAGTCGCTTCAGTTGTACCTGACTGTCTGCAACCCTATGGACTATAGCCTGCCAGGCTCCTCTGTCCATGGGATTCTCCAGGCCAGAATACTGGAGTGAGTTGTCATGCCTTCCTTCCGGGGATCAAACCCACGTCTCTTACATCTCCTGCATTGGCAAGTGGGTTCTTTACCACTATCGCCACCTGGGAAGCCCACATACTATATGCTAATATGTATGCTAGCAGGATATAGCATCTCACTCTGTATGCTAATCATTTTTACATTTTATATACAAGAAATCAAAAGCATCAATTCTTTGGCACTCAGAATGGATACTTTTGAACTGTGGTGTTGGAGAAGACTCTCGAGAGTCCCTTGGACAGCAAAGAGATCCATCCAGTCCCTCCTAAAGCGAATCAGTCCTGAATATTCATTGGAAGGACTGATGTTGAAGCTGAAACTCCAATACTTTGGCCACCTGATGCAAAGTACTGACTCATTGGAAAAGACCCTGATGCTGGGAAAGATTGAAGGCAGGAGGAGAAGGATCGACAGAGGATGAGATGGTTGGATGGCATCACCAACTCAATGGACATGAGTCTGAGCAAACTCCAGGAGTTGGTGGTGGACGGGGAGGCCTGGCGTGCTGCAGTCCATTTGGTCACAAAGAGTTGGACATGACTGAGCGACTGAACTGACACAAGAAATATCTGTCTCTTACTTAGCATTTTGCTTAGATTATCACCTTTCATTGAACAGAAGTTCTTAATTTTAATAGAATTAAATTTGTCACTATCTTCCTTTATAATTTGTTTTCTATTTAGAAAATTCTTCCTTATCATCAGATCTTTCCTATTGTTTTTATCCTATTTCTTTTTAATTGATAAGAAATTTATTTTGTGTGTGTGTGTGTGTGTGTGTGAGTTAAGAGATCTAATATTTTTCTGTATTAATGGCCAGTATTTCATTAGCCCTTTTCCTACTGATTTGTAATATTTACTATCATATATGTTAGAGTCAGTTTCTAAGTTTCTATACTGTTTCATTGTCCTGTTTTTCCCTCTATCAATATACTATACTACCTTAATAATAAGACTTTACATTAGTAAATCTTGAAATTGAGTAATGTAAGTACCCCTTCTTGAGATGTGTTTTATATATTTATATATATATATATACATATATATAAAAGCCTTTGACTTTTATAAAAGCCTTTGACTGTGTGGATCACAATAAACTGTGGAAAATTCTGAAAGAGATGGGAATACCAGACCACCTGATCTGCCTCTTGAGAAATTTGTATGCAGGTCAGGAAGCAACAGTTAGAACTGGACATGGAACAACAGACTGGTTCCAAATAGGAAAAGGAGTATGTCAAGGCTGTATATTGTCACCCTGCTTATTTAACTTCTATGCAGAGTACATCATGAGAAACTCTGGACTGGAAGAAACACAGGCTGGAATCAAGATTGCCGGAAGAAATATCAATAACCTCAGATATGCAGATGACACCACCCTTATGGCAGAAAGTAAAGAGGAACTAAAAAGCCTCTTGATGAAAGTGAAAGAAGAGAGTGAAAAAGTTGGCTTAAAGCTCAACATTCAGAAAACGAAGATCATGGCATCCGGCCCCATCACTTCATGGGAAATAGACGGGGAAACAGTGGAAACAGTGTTAGACTTTATTTTGGGGGGCTCCAAAATCACTGCAGATGGTGACTGCAGCCATGAAATTAAAAGACGCCTACTCCTTGGAAGGAAAGTTATGACCAACCTAGACAGCATATTCAAAAGCAGAGACATTACTTTGCCAACAAAGGTCCGTCTAGTCAAGGCTATGTTTTTTCCTGTGGTCATGTATGGATGTGAGAGTTGGACTGTGAAGAAGGCTGAGCGTCAAAGAATTGATGCTTTTGAACTGTGGTGTTGGAGAAGACTCCTGAGAGTCCCTTGGACTGCAAGGAGATCCAATCAGTGCATTCCGAAGGAGATCAGCCCTGGGATTTCTTTGGAGGGAATGATGCTAAAGCTGAAAGGCCAGTACTTTGGCCACCTCATGCGAAGAGTTGACTCATTGGAAAAGACCCTGATGCTGGGAGGGATTGAGGGCAGGAGGAGAAAGGTATGACAGAGGATGAGATGTCTGGATGGCATCACTGACTTGATGGATGTGAGTCTGAGTGAACTCTGGGAGTTGGTAATGGACAGGGAGGCCTGGTGTGCTGCGATTCATGGGGTCACAAAGAGTTGGACACGACTGAGTGACTGAACTAAACTGAACTGAAATACATATATATACATATAAATGTGTTTTATATATATATATAAATAAACATGTGTTTTATATATATATATACACGCAGTATTACTCAGCCATGATAGACAAGGAAATAATGCCATTTGCAGCAGCATGGCAAGATTAGAGATTATCATGCTAAGTGAAGTATGTCAGATGGAGAAAGACAAATATCATATGATATCACTTACATATAGAATCTTTTGAAATGATACAAATGAACTTATTTACAAAACAGAAACAGAATCACAGACTTAGAAAACAAAGTTGGTTACCAGAGAGGAAAGCAGCAGGATAAATTAGGAGGTTGGAGTTAACCTACACACACTACTATATATAAAATAGTCAAAAGGACCTACTGTATAGCACAGGAAGCTCTTCTCAATACTCTGTAATATCCTATATAGGAAAAGGATCTGAAAAAGAATAAATATATGTATAAGTAAATCACTTTGCTGTGCACTTGAAACTAACACAACATTGTGAATCAACGATACTCTAATATAAAATAAAATTTTTAAAAGTACCCTTTCTTGTTCCTTAAAATTATGTCAGTTATTTTGTAATTCTTAGTCTTCCATGAACTTTATAAACTGTTTCTAAAATCTATGATTAATAGCATTTGGATTTTAATTGAATATGTATTAAAATTAGTATTGTGGTATTTGCAGACTCTTGTTGATTTTCCGATGTTAATCTAGTTTCCCACAACCTTACAAAGATAGTTAAAATCAATTATTTCTTTTTCTTGTTATATTTAATTTGTTAGGAATTGCAGCCCAATTTGAATACTAGAGGTAAAACAGGCTTTCTTGTCTTTCTGTGGTTTTAATGGACAAACTTCTAAAGTTTCACCATTGAATAACGGTGTCTACTTTTACATTTGTTTGTTTTATTGAGGTGAAATTCACATATTCATATAACATAAAATTAGCTGCTATGAAATAGATAATTCAGTGGTATTTAGTACATTCACAATATTGTACAATCACCAATTCCAGAACATTTTTGTCTTCTTTTTAAGAATCTCCGTTATTTTAAGTGTAATTACTTTACACTAATCCCACCTTTGGTATTAGGGTAATATTGGCCTCATAGAATGAATTAGAAATTATTTACTCCTCTTCTATTTTTTTGGAAGAGTTTAGAAAAATTGGTATTAATTCTTCTTTAAATGTTAGTAGAATTCACCAATGAAACCAACTGGTCCCAGGCTTTTTTTTTTGGTTGAGAAGTTTTTGATTGCTGATTCAATCTCTTTACTTGTAAAAAGGCTGTTAAAGGTCTATTTCTTCTGGAGTCAATTTTGGTAATTTATGTTTCTAGGAATATATCCTTTTCATCTAGGCTATCTAATTTGTTGGCATGTACTTATTCATAGTATTCTCACATAATCCTTTTTATTTCTCTGAGGTCTGTAGTATGTCCCCACTTTCATTATTTATTTTAGTATATTGCATCTTTTTCCTTAATCAATTTAGCTAAAGATTTGTCAGTTTTATTGATCTTTTCAAAGAGTCAACTTTTCATTTTCTTGATTCTCCTGATTTTCCTGACTTCTATTTCATCTCTCTCTACACCCTAATTTATTATTCCCTTCTTTCTACTGGCTTTGAATCTAGTTTGACATAATCCACTTCCAGGGCTTATGAAGTGCCCAGCCTTGCCTGAGGTATATGGCCACACAGAGGAAGGTTACCAAATTAGAGTTCTGATAGCAGAAAGAATAGTAAGTAGTTATGGCTGATTGTTAGGCAACCAGCACTGCCTGCCACATACCCGCAAAGCCTACTACATGGCCTAATTCATATTAACAATTCTTAACATGTTTAATAAATGAATTAATCAGTAGACAAAAAATAATGAGAAAGAAAATTTCCTGTGGTGGGAAATGGTAGAAAGCTTTAACACTTGTCTCAAATGTATGCTAAGTTGCTTCAGTAGTGTCCAACTCTGTGCGACCCTATGGACTGTAGCCTGCCAGGCTCCTCTGTCCATGGGATTCTCCAGGCGAGAGTACTGGAATGGGTTGCCATTTCCTTCTCCACGGGATCTTCCTGACCCAAAAATCGAACTCACATCTCTATGTGTCCTGGATTGGCAGGCAGGTTCTTTACCACTAGTGCCACCTGGGAAGCGTGTCTCAAATGTATAGAAATCAAGTATTTACAGCAAGTCATGGTGATTGAAAATATTGGAGAAAAAGAAATTTAGCAAAGAATGAAAGATGAAAAGTATAGACCCTTTTCCATTTGTGGTGACCACTGATGGAGCTTTATGGCTGGCATAAATCATATCTTGATCTCCTTATGCAGGAGTGTATAGCTTCATATAAACTAGAGAATCCTTATAATCTAGGAAACAGTTGGTTCTTAATTTTATTGGGTGAATTATTGAAATCTAGTAAATTATAAATTAATATATTTTTATAAAATACAATAAAATAAAAATAGTTGGTTTTGATTAGGAGCTATAAACAAGTATTTTATACCTTTTTCCTGAATCTCAATCATTTGTATTAATTGCACCTTTTCTAATAGCTAATGGAAAGATTGTTCTCAATAAGCTAATGGATGGAGTAAAAACTGTTATAGGTGAGTGACAAATACTCTAAATCTAAGAAAATAAATTATTGTACTAAATTATATTTAATGATTTTTTATCATAGCATTGTCATAACTGTTTCATCATCATTGTTGATTTAGACATTTTTCCTTTTTATTAATGAGTGGTATTTATCAAATTTTCCAGAGTTGGTTGGACTGTAGATAATCTATATTTTAATAACAGTGCTTCAGTACAGTCTTTTGATAAGAAGTATCTTATTCTATGAACCATTTGTCAACAACATATTTCATATGAGTTTATAATTATCACATATTAGTCTAGATGACCAAAGTATAGGTGTAGATGAAGCACTGTAGATGAAGCGAAGCTTCAACTTATATAGGTAATCATGTAAAGACCAACACAAATTTCATTCAATAACTAAAGATCAAACATCTAAAATATTCTAATTTATTGTGGTACTTTATATACCTACATTCTACTGTATACTATATTATCCTGTCCACATGATTAGGAGATAATACCTTTCACATATGTTGGTGATGAAGCTTTGCTCTTGATTCAATAATTGAAGTCAGTGCTACATAGGGAAATATTTATTTTTATATTTTAAATCTTTAAGTAATTTTTAAAATTCTTACATTTTATAATCATTATTTGTAGGGGAGGACATTGATATCTCTGACACAGAAGGTGTTCTGGAAAACATGAGGATACAATTTTCAGATAAGGAACGCTTGGAGTTATTGAAAAAGTTATCAGCTGATGGTAAGCATTTCAAATATCACTGTAACAGTGGTTCCCAAGAGGGGACAGTTTTGTCAAAGAAACATTTGACAGTGTCTGGAAACCTTTTAGGTTGTCACAACTTGGTGGGGGAGGGGGAAATGTCACTGGCATCTGGTGGATAGAAGACATCTAGTGCATAGGACAGGCCTGTACAGCAAAGAATTATCCTAAATGTTAGCAGTGCTTCTGTGAAGAAACTTTGCAGTAAAACCTTTAAGAAAACTTAGATTTGTGTGTTTAAGAATGTCTATTCCATTTGAGACTTGAAGAAAAAGTTTGTCAAAAATTAAGAAATCTTAATTGTATAATTTAGTTCATTTGAAAATCAAGAAACATACCATTATCATGAATAAGTGCTGAGAAATACCTGCCATTACTCTTAATTCTACTGGAATACTTAAGACAAAAAATTGAAGAAAAAGGAAGTGTGGATGTTCAGTCATTCTGTTGTGTCCAACTCTTCATGACTCCATGAACTGTAGCCAGCCTGGCTTCCCTGTCCTTCACTATCTCCTGGAGTTTTCTCAAGCTCTTGTCCATTGAGTCGATGATGCCTTCCAACCATCTCATCCTCTGTCACATCCTTCCCCTCTTGTCCTCAATCTTTCCAGCATCAGGATCTTTTCCAATGAGTTGGCTCTTCGCATCAGGTGGCCAAAGTATTGGAACTTCAGCATCAGCCCTTCCGATGAATAGTCAGGGTTGATTTCATTTAGGATTGACTGGTTTGATCTCATTGCTGTTCAAGGGATTCTCAAGAGTCTTCCCCTGCACCACAATTCAAAAGCATCAATTCTGCAGTGTTCAACATTGTCTGTGTCCAACTCTCACACCTGTACATGACTACTGGAAACACCAAAGATTTGACTCTTTAGACTTTTGTCAGCAAAATGATGTCTCTGCTTTTTAATATGCTATTGAGGTTTGTCATAGCTTTTCTTCCCAAGGAGCATGTGTCTTTTAATTTCATGGCTGCAGTCACTGTCCTCAGTGATTTTGGAGCCCAAGAAAATAAAATCTTCCTCTGTTTAAATTTTTTTCCCATCTATTTGCCATGAAGTGATGGGACTGGATGCCATGATCTTAGTTTTCTGAATGTTGAGTTTTAAGCCAGCTTTTTCACTTTCCTCTTTCACTTTCATCAAGAGGCTCTTTAGTTCCTCTTCACTTTCTGCCCTAAGGGTGATGTCATCTGCATATGTGAGGTTATTGATATTTCTCCCTGCAATCTTGATTCTAGCTTGAGCTTCATCCAGTCCAGCATTTTGCATGATGTACTCTGCATAGAAGTTAAATAAGCAGGGTGACAATATACAGCCTTGAGGTACTCCTTTCCCAATTTGGAGCCAGTCAGTTGTTCCATGTCTGGTTATAACTGTTGCTTCTTGACCTGCATACAGGTTTCTCAGGAGGCAGATAAAGTGGTATGGTATTCCCATCTGTTTAAGAATTTCCCACAGTTCGTTGAGATCCACACAGTCAAAGGCCTTAGTGTAGTCAATGAATCAGAAGTAGATGTTTTTCTGGAATTCTCTTGCTTTTTCTATGATCCAACAGATGTTGGCAATTTATCTCTGGTTCCTCTGCCTTTTCTAAATCCAGCTTGAGCATCTGGAAGTTCTTGGTTCATGTACTAGTGAAACCTGGCATGGAGAATTTTGAGCATTACTTTGTTACATGTGAGATGAGTGCAATTGTACAACAGTTTGAACATTCTTTGGCATTACCTTTCTTTGGAACTGGAATGAAGACTGACCTTTTCCAGGTCTGTGGCCACTGCTGAGTTTTCCAAATTTGCTGGCATATTGAGAGCAGCACTTTAACAGCATCATCTTTTAGGATTTGAAATAGCTCAACTGGAATTCTGTCACCTCCACTAGCTTTGTTCATAGTGATGCTTCCTAAGGCCCACTTGACTTCACACTCCAGGATATCTGGCTTTAGTTGAATGACCACACAATCATGTTTATCTGGATTATTAAGACCTTTCTTGTATAGTTCTTTTGTGTATTCTTGCCACCTCTTCTTAATCTCTTCTGCTTTTGTTAGGTCCTTACTATTTGGTCCTTTATCATCCCCATCATTGCATGAAATGTTCTCTTGATATCTCCAGTTTTCTTGAAGAGATCTCTAGTCTTTCCCATTCTATTGTTTTCCTCTATTTCTTTGCATTAATCACTGAGGAAGGCTTTCTTATCTCTCCTTGTTATTCTTTGGAACTCTGCATTCAGATTAATATATCTTTCCCTTTCTTCTTTGCCTTTCACTTCTCTTCTTTTCTCAGCTATTTGTAAGGCCTCCTCAGACAACCATTTTGCCTTCTTTCATTTCTTTTTCTTTGGGGATAATTTTGGGCACTGTCTCCTGTACATACAAACCTCTGTCCGTAGTTCTTCAGGCACTCTGTCTATTAGATCTAATCCTTTGAATCTAGTTGTCACTTCCACTGTATAATTATAAGGGATTTGATTTAAGTCATACCTGAGTGGCCTAGTGGTTTTCCTTACTTTCTTCAATTTAAGTCTGTATATTGCAGTAAGGAGTTCATGATCTGAGCCACAGCCAGCTCCCAGTCTTGTTTTTGCTGACTGTATAGAGCTTCTCCATCTTTGGCGACAAAAAATATAATCAATCTGATTTCAGTATTGACCATCTGGTGACATCCATGTGCAGAGTCGTCTCTTGTATTGTTGGAAGAGGGTGTTTGCTATGACCAGTGTGTTCTCTTGACAAAAATTGGTTGGCCTTTGTCCTGTTTCATTTTGTACTCCAAGGCCAAACTTGCCTGTTACTCCAGGTATCTCTTGACTTCCTATTTTTTGCATTCCAGGCCCCTATGGAATGTCATCTTTTTTTGGAGTTAATTCTAGAAGGTCTTATATATCTTCATGGAACCATTGAATTTCAGCTTCTTTGGCATTAGAGGTTGGGGCATAGACTTAGATTACTGTGATGTTGAATAGTTGGCCTTGGAAACAAACCAAGATCATTTTGTTGTTTTTGAGATTGCACCCAAGTACTGCGTTTCAAACTGTTTTGTTGACTATGAAGGCTACTCCATTTCTTCTAAAGGATTCTTGCCCACAGTAGTAGATATAATGTTCATCTGAATTAAATTCGCCCACTCCGGTCCATTTTAGTTCACTGATTCCTAAAATGTCAGTGGTCACTCTTGCCATCTCTTGTTTGACCAATCCAATATACCTTGATTAAGGGACCTGACATTCCAGGTTTCTATGGAATATTGTTCTTGACAGCATCAGGCTTTACTTTCATTGGACATCGTTTCTGGGCATCATTTCTGCTTTGGCTCAGCCTCTTCATTCTTTCTGGAGCAATTTTTCTGCTCTTCCTCTGGAGCATATTGGACAACTACCAGCCTGGGGGGGCTCATCTTTCAGTATCATATCTTTTGGCCTTTTCATACTGCTCATGGGTTTCTCAAGGCAAGAATGCTGAAGCAGTTTGCCATTCCCTTCTCCAGAAATCCAAATGAGAAAAGTAAAAGGAGGGATTAAAAGACTGCATGTTTTGGCATGGTAGAATAATAATAATAATACTGGCTTTACAATTTAAAGAGAATATGATCACTTTTGTTTGGGGAGGGGAGGGCTGTACCACATGGCATGTGGGACTTTGATCAGGGATTAAACCCATGTTCCCTACTTTGGAAGCATAGAATCTTAACCACTGGACCACCAGGAAAATCCCCAAATGATCAGACTTTCAAAGTTTTTTTTAGTTTGTAATGTTTTTATAATTTGATATATATGGAAAAATTTTAAGGCCATAATTCTAAAATGATTTTAAAACCATCTTGGTGACTGATTTCTCTTTTTCCTGAATTATGTGTTTTTTTTTACAGCTGATGGGAAAATCTATCAGAATAGATTACTGGAAGGTATAAAGACTCTTAGAGATAGGAGAGTCATAATGAAAAAAGCAGATGAGTGCTCTGTAATTTACCATTTTTTTGTTGTAGTATAAAACACATAAGATAAAATTTCTATTTCAGTAACATTAAGTATACAACCTTTTGTAACCATTACCACCATCCATATACAGAAACTTCTCATCACCCCAAACAGAAATGCTATCAAAAAGTCCATTAAGAAATAATTTCCCATTCCCCTCTCCTCCGCCCTGAGTAACCACTACTCTACTTTCTATCTCTACGAATTTGCCTATTTTATGTACCTTAGGTAAGTAGATATTCATTTAATTTTGTTATTTTTTTCAAGAAAAATCCATATTTCTTTGGAATTTCCCAAACTTTGGCAGGGCTTGGAAAAATTAAAATCTGAATCTGTACCATAAAAAATAAAAGATTTCTTTTATTCATAAAATTTGATCAACAGGAAAGCCAACCAGTCTGAAATTTTAATCAGCAATAACAACCACCGCCCCTTAGTTGAACAGAAGAATTGACTGGATTGTCTAGTTTTGTCAGATTTTAAAATTACTATATTTTGCTCTCATCCCTGTCTCTTTTTAAGGAGGGAAAATTGATGTCTGTAAATTGGACACAGTTCTGGAAAACATGGGGATGAATCTCACAGAAAAGGAACTTAAAGATCTGACACAGAGCCTGCAAACTGATGGTGAGCAACAAATGGTGAACATTCAGAGTTCAAATAGCAGAGTGGTTAAAGGCACAGATGCTAGAACCAGACTGACTGGGTTTGAATTCTCACTCTTAAGGTTTAAAATTATGGCATCTTAATGTTTTTCTGTCTCAGTTTCTTCATATATGAAAGAAGTACATTAATAGCACATCCTTAATAGAATTTTGTAAGGATTAAATTAAACCAGTGCCTGGTATTATACATAATGTGTCCAATAAAGTCACTTATTACTATGATAAATATTATGGTTATCATCATTTCTATTATTATCAAGCACCTCTGAAAGCTTATGAGATTATAGACCTCTTCAAAATGCTTACTTGACATCAAGCTGCTTAGAAAAACTTTGAAAACCCAATATGGAAGTAAGAACAAACATTTTCTCTTGACTTTTACATTAATTTATGTTAATGTTTTCTTTTGCATGATGAAGTCTACACATTGCTGAGAATGTCAACAGGATTACTGAAGGACCATTAGGGAGACAGGAAAAAAGAGAAAAAGTGGGGAGAGGTTGCAGAGGGCAAGGCTTGTGACAATAGGATATAACAAAATTAAAAGAGTAAATCTGAAAAAAAACAAGGGAGAAACAAAGCCTACTGAGCATAATGATTAAAATTTCACCCCAAATTGCATCAAATTGCAGAGATATCATCCCCCAGCTATTTAAAATAGAAGCACAAAGACGGTGTCACTTTTTTTGTCCCCTTAGAGAGTCTCATCACAGAGCAAAGTTGTCTATAATTTGGGCCACCCAGTGAACATGCTCTTCCTCCTTTAGAAGGCTATAAAGGTTCCTATATGATGTTGCCAGACTCCATTATCCAGGAGCTGATGTTGAACTTCAGTTCCCTCTTGGAAACCTGGAAACAAGCTCTGATTTTTTAAGAAATGTTAAGTAAGGTTGAAGTGTAACTAATCACAGAGCAATTCCCTCCTAGAAGGACAAGATCTAGAATATGTGAACTTTAGAAGATTCCGGTAAGGCCAAGAAATATCTCACCACTGGACAAATCCATTTTTCCCATCTTAATCAGATGCCATTTAGTAGGAATTTTGTCATTTCTTACTTTACATTTTTCAGAGATAAGTTCTTGGTTTTTTAAATTAATTAATTAATTTTAATTGGAGGCTAATTGCCTTACAGTGTTGTAGTGGTTTTTGCCATGCATTGACATGAATAAACCATGGGTGTACATGTGTCCTCCATCCTGAACCTCCCTCCCAACTCCCTCCCCATCCCATCCCTCAGGGTTGTCCCAGTGCACCGGCTATGAAAGCCCTGTTTCATGCATCGAACTTGGACTGGTGATTTATTTCACATATGGTAATATACATGTTTCAATGCTATTCTTTCAAATCATCTCACCCTCGCCTTTTCCCACAGAGTCCAAAAGTCTGTTCTTTACATCTGTGTCTCTTTTGCTGTCTCAGATATAGGATCATCTTTACCATCTTTCTAAATTCCATATATATGTGTTAATATACTGGTTTGGTGTTTTTATTTCTGACTTACTTCACTCTGTATAATAGGCTCCAGTTTCATCCACCTCATTAGAACTGATTCAAATGCATTCTTTTTAATAGCTGAGTAATATTCCATTGTGTATATGTACAACTTTCTTATCCATTTGTCTGCTGATGGGCATCTAGGTTGCTTTCATGCCCTAGCTATTGTAAACAGTGCTGCGATGAACATTGGGGTACACGTGTCTCTTTCAATTCTGATTTCCTTGGTGTGTATGCCCAGCAATGGGATTGCTGGGTTATATGGCAGTTCTATTTGAGTTTTTTAAGGAATCTCCACACTGTTCTCCATAGTGGCTGTACTAGTCTGCATTTCCACCAACAGTGTGAGAGGGTTCCCTTTTCTCCCCACCCTCTTCAGCATTTATTTTTTGTAGACATTTTGATAGCAGCCATTCTGATTGTCGTGAGATGGCACTTCATTATGGTTTTGATTTGCATTTTTCTGATAATGAGTGATGTTGAGCATCTTTTCATGTGTTTGTTAGCCATCTGTATGTCTTCTTTGGAGAAATGTCTGTTTAGTTCTTTGGCCCATTTTTTGATTGGGTCATTTATTTTTCTGGAATTGAGTTGCATGAGCTGCTTGTATATTTTTGAGATTATTTCTTTGTCAGTTGCTTCATTTGCTATTATTTTCTCCCATTCTGAAGGCTTTCTTTTCACCTTGCTTATAGTTTCCTTCGTTGTGCAAAAGTTCTTAAGTTTAATTAGGTCCCATTTGCTTATTTTTTGCTTTTATTTCCATTACTCTGGGAAGTGGGTCATAGAGAATCCTGCTGTGATTTATGCCAGAGAGTGTTTTGACTATGTTTTCCTCTAGGAGTTTTATGGTTTCTGGTCTTACATTTAGATCTTTAATCCATTTTAAGTTTATTTTTGTGTATGAAACTTATATGCAGAGTACATCATGAGAAATGCTGGGCTGGAGGAAGCACAAGCTGGAATCAAGATTGCCGGGAGAAATATCAATAACCTCAGATATGCAGATGACAGCACCCTTATGGCAGAAAGTGAAGAAGAACTAAAGAGCCTCTTGATGAAAGTGAAAGAGGAGAGTGAAAAAGTTGGCTTAAAGCTCAACATTCAGAAAACAAAGATCATGGCATCTGGTCCCATCACTTCATGGCAAATAGATGGGAAAACAGTGAAAACAGTGGCTGACTTTATTTTTCTGGGCTCTAAAATCACTGCAGACGGTGATTGCAGCCATGAAATTGAAAGACATTTATTCCTTGGAAGGAAAGTCATGACCAACCTAGACAGCATATTAAAAAGCAGAGACATTACTTTGTCCACAAAGGTCCATCTAGTCAAGGCTATGGTTTTTCCAGTGGTCATGTATGGATGTGAGAGTTGGACTATAAAGAAAGCTGAGCACTGAAGAATTGATGCTTTTGAACTGTGGTGCTGGAGAAGACTCTTGAGAATCCCTTGGACTGCAAGGAGATCCAACCAGTCCATCCTAAAGGAGATCAGTCCTAGGTGTTCATTGGAAGGACTGATGCTGAAGCTGAAATGCCAGTACTTTGGCCACCTGATGCAAAGAGCTGACTCATTTGAAAAGACCCTGATGCTGGGAAAGATTGAGGGCAGAAGGGGAAGGGGACAACAGAAGATGAGATGGTTAGATGGCATCACCGACTCAATGGACATGGGTTTGGGTAGACTCCGGGAGTTGGTGATGGACAGGGAGGCCTGGCGTGCTGCAGTTCATGGTGTTGCAGAGAGTCAGACATGACTGAGTGACTGACCTGAACTGAACTGAACTGATGGTGTTAGAAAGTGTTCTAGTTTCATTCTTTTACAAGTGGTTGACCAGTTTTCCCGGCACCACTTGTTAAAGAGATTTCTTTTCTCCATTGTATATTCTTGCCTCCTTTGAAAAGACAAGGTGTCCATAGGTGCGTGGATTTATATCTGGGCTTTCTATTTTGTTCCATTAATCTATATTTCTGTCTTTGTGCCAGTACTGTACTGTCTTGATGACTGTAGCTTTGTAGTATAGTCTGAAGTCAGGCAGGTTGATTCCTTCAGTTCCATTTTTCTTTCTCAAGATTTCTTTGGCTATTTCAGGTTTTTTGTATTTCCATACAAATTGTGAAATTATTTGTTCTAGTTCTCTGAAAAATACCATTGGTAGCTTGATAGGAATTGCATTGAATCTATAGATTGCTTTGGGTAATATATTCATTTTCTCTATATTGATTCTTCTGATCCATGAACATGGTATATTTCTCCATCTATTTGTGTCATCTTTGATTCCTTTCATCATTGTTTTATAGTTTTCTATATATAGGTCTCTTGCTTCTTTAGGTCGGAGAAGGCATGGCACCCCACTCCAGTACTCTTGCCTGGAAAATCCCATGGATGGAGGAGCCTGGTGGGTTGCGGTCCATGGGGTCGCTAAGAGTCAGACACGACTGAGTGACTTCACTTTGACTTTTCACTTTCATGCATTGGAGAAGGAAATGGCAACCCACTCCAGTGTTCTTGCCTAGAGAATCCTAGGGATGGGGGAGCCTGGTGGGCTGCCGTCTATGGGGTCGCGCAGAGTCGGACACAACTGAGGTGACTTAGCAGCTTCTTTAGGTAGATTTATTCCTAAGCATTTTATTATTTTCGTTGCAATGGTGAATGGAATTGTTTCCTTAATTTCTCTTTCTGTTTTCTCATTGTTAGTATATAGGAATGCAAGGGATTTCTGTGTGTTAATTTTATATCCTGCAACTTTACTATATTCATTGATTAGCTCTAGTAATTTTATGGTGCTGTCTTTAGGGTTTTCTATGTAGAGGATCATATCATCTGCAAACAGTGAGAGTTTTACTTCTTCTTTTCCAATCTGGATTCCTTTTATTTCTTTTTCTTCTCTGATTGCTGTGGCTAAAACTTCCAAAACTATGTTGAATAGTAGTGGTGAGAGTGGGCACCCTTGTCTTGTTCCTGATTTTAGGGGAACTGCTTTCAATTTTTCACCACTGAGGATAATGTTTTCTGTGGGTTTATCGTATATGGCTTTTATTATGTTGAGGTATGTTCCTTCTATGCCTGCTTTCTGGAGGTTTTTTATCATATATGGATGTAGAATTTTGTCAAAGACTTTCTCTGCATCTATTAAGATAATCATATGGTTTTTATCTTTCAATTTGTTAATATGTTGTATCACATTGCTTGATTTGTGAATACTGAAGAATCCTTGCATCCCTGGGATAAAGCCCATAATATATGATCTTTATAATATGTTGTTGGATTCTGTTTGGTAGAATTTTGTTAAGGATTTTTGCATCTATGTTCATCAGTGATATTGACCTGTAGTTTTCTTTTTTTGTGGCATCTTTGTCTGGTTTTGGTATTAGGGTGATGGTGGCCTTATAGAATGAGTTTGGAAGTTTACCTTCCTCTGCAATTTTCTGAAAGAGTTGGAGTAGGATAGGTGTTAGCTCTTCTCTAATTTTTTTGGTAGAATTCACCTGTGAAGGCATCTGGTCCTGGGCTTTTGTTTGTGGAAGATTTTTGATTACAGTTTCTATTTCCATGCTTGTGATGGGTCTATTAAGATTATCTATTTCTTCCTGGTTCAGTTTTGGAAGGCTATACTTCCAAAGAAGTATAAGAATTTATCCATTTCTTCCAAGTTGTCCATTTTATTGGTATATAGTTGCTGATAGTAGTCTCTTATGATCCTTTGTATTTCTGTGTTGTCTGTTGTGATTTCTCCATTTTCATTTCTAATTTTATTGATTTGATTCTTCTCCCTTTGTTTCTTGATGAGTCTGGCTAATCATTTGTCTATTTTATTTATCTCCTCAAAGAAACAGCTTTTAGCTTTTGTTGATTTTTGCTGTAGTCTCCTTTGTTTCTTTTTCATTTATTTCTGCCCTAATTTTTAAGATTTCTTTCCTTCTACTAACCCTGGGATTCTTCATTTCTTCTTTTTCTAGTTGCTTTAGGTGTAAAGTTAGGTAATTTATTTGATTTTTCTTTTGCTTCTTGAGGTAAGCTTGTATTCCTATGAACCTTCCCCTTAGCACTGTTTTACTGAATCCCATAGGTTTTGGGTTGTCATGTTTTCATTTTCATTCATTTCTATGCATATTTTTATTTCTTTTTTGATTTCTTCTGTGATTTGTTGGTTATTCAGAAGTGTGTTGTTTAGCGTCCATATATTTGTATGCTTTTAAGACCTTTTTCTTTAGCTCAGAATGCCCATCTGAAATTATAATGGATTTTTTATTATGTTTAATAGTTGTATTTTCTCAATAGTGTAATATATAATTCAAATTTTAATTTTTGCTGTTAGTCAACAGGTAAATATTTGGAAAATAAAAGCACAAGAATGTTTCACTGTTTTCCTCTTTCTCAATACTTAATATAATTGAGGTTCTGATTTAGTGAACTTATTTTGTCTCTCTAATGTTTCTATTTGAATGTCCTTTTAAAAACTGATGAAATAGATCATTGAATATCTATTATATACAAAGGTTGTAATTAACAATTGTGTAGGTATTAAGTCAGTTATAACTTGCACATGTAATTCAAGTCAATGAATTTTTTGTCTTAATTATAATAGTGAATAAATAATGAGTATGTGTCAACTTTATATGAGTAGAAAATTTCCAAACATAAAACAGTAAAATATGGTATACATCACCTTTTTAATTTTGACCCAGTAACCTAACTAAATAATGGAGAATTTTCTAATATCTAAATGCTTAAAAGCAGCTAAAGTAAATGGGGCTTCTTTTGCATATAATTCTTTTATGCTGAAAGTTTTAATATCTTAAAAAAATGTCAGTGTCACATTGTTAATATAGTTATATATGTGAAATGTAAAACATTTTTCTTATTTTATACCAATGAAAGGGAGAAATAAAATTCTATAGCAAGTGATAAGTACTAAATTTTTTTGTTCACTTTCTCATCTTTTGTGTTATGTGTGTGTATATATATATATAGATATAGATAGATAGATGTAACATGTGTGTTTTCTTGCAGTTGATGGGAAAGTTGATATGAAAAAGGTAATGGATGAAGTGAAAGCCTTCACAGGTTAGTGGTAAATTACTAATAAACTGAACATCCTAGAGTTTGACAATTTTTATTTTTCTATCATGTTTTCCTGCTATCCTGCCACTAGATCCAATGGAAAGTTTTATCTTGTTGCATAAATTTAAGTTAGGAAAAAAGGAAGCAAAAATAAAGCAATACAAAATATACCTACAGGACTAAATCTATATAAGAAATCCTACACTGTAGAGATTTCCTTCCTAAGAAAACATTTAGGAATGAAATTCTAGGCAGGCACAATAAATGGCACTGTGAATTCTTGAATAATTGTAAATGAGTCAACAATTGCTTTATTAACAAAGTCATGTAACACTTTCTTATAAGATTATTTTTAATCTTACCTAATAAGCTATCTAGGTGGATTAACTGAACAGTAATAGAAATAAATTTATTTTTTCTCATAATTTAAAAAGAACCTTTGTCTGTTAGTATTGAAGAAACAATTAAGAGTTCTGATTTCCCCCAAGACTATATAGATGGGGACTTCATTGTGCTTTTTGCTATTCAACCTCAAATTTGGAATCATCATTAATAAGTATAATTATTTCTAACTTTTTAAAGGTGAAAATATCAATAACATGGAAAATGTGCTGAGTGATACGGGAATTGAACTTCCAGAAACAGAATATGCAAAGCTGATGAAAGCACTGCCAGTTAGTGGTAAGCCTAAAAACTGCTGCTGAAACCTTCCTTTGAACAACTAGACCTTGTAAGCCTGGGAGGGAAGTTATAAAGCTTTAGAATTTAATGCCTAAGGATTTAAAATTTAAACTCCGGGTTATTTCTAAAAGTCCACCACCCAGATTGAGGGCTATTGTACAAAATAAATGGCTTGTCCACATCAAAAATGTGAAAATCATGATGGAAAAAGAATGAGGAATTGTCCCCGATTAAGGAATAAAGAAACATGAGAAATTGATTCTTAGTTGCTATATATTGACATTAATGGAACAACTAGTAAAATTTGAGTAAACTCTGTAGATTAGTTAGGTGTGCTGTATCAATCTTAATCTTCTAATTGTGCTGTCACTATGTAAGAGAATTATATATATGTATATGTGTGTATATATATATACATATTTTTTTTTTAAGATAATGCACACTAAAGTACTTAGTGGTTAAGGGCATTGTACCTGCAAATTCACTTGCAAACATTCAGAAAAAAATAATATGCACCTACAGAAAGGATGATAAAGTAAATATAGTTAAATGTTAACATTTGAAAAATCTGGGTAAAGACTATATGAGAATTCTTTGTACTATTTTTGTTACTTTCTGACTCTGACAGTGTCATGTAGATTTTGGTTTAATAATCACTGAAATTTCCTGTGAAAATTGCCATGATAAGATAAGCAATGATTTTATTCATTCACTTGTCTTATTTTTTAGATTCCACAATAAGTAAAAATATACAGTATTTATCATTCTGTGTGACTTACTTCATGAAGTGTAATACTCTCCAGCTTCAAAACAAAGAGCATGGCAAAATGTCCTCATAAAACTTTTTAAAATTTCCCCTGTATTGATAATTATTTCCCTAGTCTCATTCAGTATCAATCTTAATCTTCTAATTAATGCACACTGTGTTTAGTGTGCATTATCTTAAATATATATATATATGTATACACATATATATACATATACATGCATATAATTCTCTTACATAGTCACAGCACAATTAGAAGATTAAGTTTGATACTGGTCAGTCTCAGTCTGATTTGCTGTATTTATGCTTTATCTTTTTGTCAGTTATACTTCCTAGCAATTAATCTGTGTTATTGTTTCCTACCCCACAAACAACCCAATTCTTAGACTTATTTGTTGTTTACTATTTGTTTAATGTATTAATTTCTGCTATAATTTTTGTCAGTTCCTTTTTCTGTCTTTGGAACATTTTCATTCTCTATTATTCTTGAAGTTGAATGGTTGACTGTTTTCATTTTTGTTGCTTTAGCCTTATTTCATGGGATCAGATATATAGTTCCTGTTATCATCATTGTTAATTAGCTTACAGTTTCATTTTTCCTCTTGACCCAGATGTTGCTGCCAAAATAATTTTAATATTTTTAGATGGTTGGATTTTTTGACTTCTAGTATTTTAACTTTATTTAAACATAATATTAAAACTTTAGAAAAGTTTTAAGAAGAGTACAAAAAACTCCCTCCTACCCTTTACCCAGGTTCACAATTCGTTTACAATTTGCCCATTAGCTTTATCATTTATTCATACTTTCTCTCTCTATCCATACTCCTCTCTCTCCAATAAATACACACAAGTACATACATTCTTTTTTCCTGAATCAACTGCAGAAATATTAACACTCAACATCCAGAAATAATAAACTGACAAGATTTAACACTTCTGCATGAGATAAAAAGCAAATACCAACCTTGGAAATTATTTGCAACAAGTATAACAAAGAGATAATTAAGAACTTTTTAAAGATCTTTTTTTAAATAAAAAGACCACCTAATATGAAAATGGACTTTTGACAATGGATATCAACATGCATGTATAAATTGGCATGAAACACTTTTTTAAAGAACTTGATCATGTATATTCAGCATGGTAGAATTCTACAAAAAAAATGGCTTTGTGGGACAAAGTGTGAATAGTTTTGTATTTTTAAAGATTTTAGTATTTCTTAATGTTATTACTACTTCAAGGTAAAACAGATAAAAGTATTCTAGGACAAATTATTGTTATTCTTAAATATAAGAAATAAATTCTATTTTTGTGAATTCCATTATCAGTTTCCCTGTATCATAATCCAACCCCCCTTTTTTAACAGGTGATGGAAAGGTGCATAAAAATAGAACACTAAAGGGTGTGACATCTTTCAGAAGTAAGAATTGTAATGTATTGATTCTCTTGTCTGATATCTTCTTTCTTTTCATAAGATTTTGAATCCTTTATCCTTTTTATATTTTTATTCATTATTTTTGCTTCTTTCAGTGTATTTTCATTTTACACAGAAATGATGTGTATACTATTATCTTCATAGGAAATACCATACATGGAATTTTTCTAGTATTGCTCCCAGGTAAATAATTGGTATGTAATTTTGCAAAGAAAAATTGAAGTGGAGGATTAACATCACCACTGAATTTAGAAAAGTTGTTCAGCAGCAGTGACAGCCAATTTTGGAGTCTGATCCAAAAAAATAAATAAAACTACTTTGTATAACAAATCAGGACTACTGGGAGTAATGGATGAGGATTCTCCAGGTCCAGTTACCATTCGGCCCAATAACCTTCTTGAGAACGTCTTCTCTATGTAGACTTGTCACCAGTATAGGTTTTAAGGAAATGTGTTCCATGTTCTTGTACCTATTGACTTTCTCTATACTCTTGGAAAAGTCAAATGGAAGCTATAGTCTTCTTATCAGAAATGGCAATAACAATACAAATATGCAAATTTTATTTTTTGTTGTCTCTTTTATTATAATACTTATACATACTCATGAAAGACATTTAAAGACAAATGTGTTTTTCATGTTTTAGATCATTCAGTGGCTTTCATGTTACTTTTCTGTCTTTCTTAAGGGGGAAAAGTTGACATCAGCAACTTGAGACCACTTCTGGAAAAAATGAATATCAAACTCACTGAAAAAGAATTTGAACAGCTAAATGAAAATCTACCTGTTGATGGTATGAATAGTAAATAGCACTGTCAGTCTCCAAAGGGAGTTTTCTCTATGTCTTACAGCTGAGAATTTCTAAAACTTGATTTAGTTGGTAATAACATAAAAGTTTAAAATCTTAAGGTACCCTAAACTTAGAAGAAAAAAAAAGCTACAAATGCCAACTATTGTTACTGTCATTCACCATTGTTTTAAGGATTCCAGCTACTTCAGTGAGGAAATGGGATGAAACAATACTGAGAAAGAGACAATATTACCTTTAGTTTCAGATGATATGATTGTGTCTCTAAGAAACACAGAACACAAACTAAAAGAAATCTATTATAATTACTGAGTCTTATATATGCGAAGTCGCTTCAGGCGTGTCCAACTCTTTCCAACTCCATGGACTGTGGCCTGCTGGGCTCCTCTGTCCTTGGGATTCTCCAGACAAAGATACTGAAGTGGATTGCCATTTCCTCATCCAGGGGATCTTCCAGACCCAGGGATCGAACCCATGTCTCTTATGTCTCCTGCTTTGGCAGGCGGCTTCTTTACCACTAGCACCATCTGGGAAGCCCTATTTGCGTCTTAGATAAGCCATTTTGGTTCAGGTAACTAAATACAAGATAAATATGCAAACCTCAGTGGCTTTCCCAAAGCTTACAATGACCAAATAGGAAAAGTACTTGATTTATAACTTCAACAAAACCCATGAACTATCTAAGAATGCATTTTACAAGAAATAGGATCTGTATAGAGTAAAATCTTATTAAGGAACATAAAAAGTTAATTCGTGTTCTTGAATGGTAAACTAACACTCAGGTTCAGATTGTTAAGTCAGACTGACATAAATCAGAGATCTTACCTAGTGTCAAGCTTCACTACATGATGTCTAGGATAAAAGCATTATTAAAAAAAAAAATAGAGGTCTGAAATGTCAAGGGCAACTCCATAGTTTCTTTCTTCCCATGTTGGACATGCCATTCTGGTTGAGAATAAATGAAGTCTCTATAAATCACCTCACACAGTAGGAGCATTTAAATTATGAAGCATCTCCAGAAAGTTGTATAGTGTTTGTGACATTATTCAGGGAACCGTGCCTTACAGCTCATGGGTGCTATTTGCTACAGATTAATTCTTAGCCAGAGGTATACTGCTAAGGGCATTTCAAGCATAAAGACTCTTCCTTATCATTAGCCAGAGAACCAACTGACAAAGATATTAAACTGGATCACCTTCCTTCTTTTCTTTTCACTGAGGATATACCCTCAATGATGGAAGATAATGGATTATAAACCACTGCTCTGAGATGGAAAAATGTCTCAAGATTTACTGAAATAAAGATGTCAATTATTCTAAAATTATATATACACATTTATATTTTTTGTGTGTATATATTTCTATATTATATACCTATAGTTTTATATAAAATCCCAATGGGGTTTTTTATCAAAGTATAGTTGATTCACAATATTATGTTAGTTTAAGATATGCATCATAGTGATTCAACATTTTGATAGATTATACTCCATTTAAATTTATCATAAAATATTGGCTATAATCCCTGTGATGTACATTATATCTTTATAGCTTTGTTATTTTACACCTAATAGTTTGTGTCTCTTAATCCCCTTCCTCTCTCTTGTCCTGCCCTCCCACCCCTCCCCACTGGTAACGGTTTGTTCTCTGGATCTGTGAATCTGTTTCTGTTTTGTCGTATTAACGTGTTTGTTATATTTTTTAGATACTGCATTTAAGTAAAAACATACAGTATTTGTCTGTCTCACTGACTTCACTAAGCATAATACCATCCCATCCATCCATATTATTGCAAATGGCAGAACTTCATTCTTTTTTATGGTTGATCAATATTCCATTGTGTGTGTTGTGTATGTATATATATGTGTGTATATACATACACATACACAATGTATCTTCTTTTTTTTAAATTAGGCTACTGATTTTATTCAGGGATCCCTAGTTTTTCCATTAATGTCTTTTATCTGTTGAAGTCCTATGTTGGCATTTAGTCATCATGTCTTCTTCATCCTCTTCAATCTGACAAATTTTTAATCTTTATTTTTCATAACTTTGACAATTTTGAAAAGTACTGGTCATATATCTTGTAGAAAATCCCTCAGTTTGAAGTTGATGTTTTCTCAAAATTATACCAGGGAATAAAAATTTTCAAAAATAATACCACAAAGATGGAGTGTTATTCTTGTAGCATCATATTAAGGTGCATGATATCAAAATGACTTATCACTGCACACTGCATTTTCTTTATCCATTCATCTGTTGATGGAAATGTAGATTGCTTTCGTATCTTGGCTATTGTAAATAATGCTGCTATGAACATCGGGGTGCATACAGTTTTTCTAATTAGTGTCTTCTGCAGGTATATACTTAGAAGTGGAATTGCTGAATCATGTTATAGTTAATATTGTTAAGAATATCCATACTACTCAAAGCAATCTACAAATTTAATGTAATCCCTATCAAAGTACCCATGACAATTTTTACAGAACTAGAGCAAAAATTTCTAAAATTCATGTGGAACCACAAAAGACCTCAAATACCAAAAGCAATTTTGAGGGAAAAGAACAAAGCTGAAGCTATCACACTTCCTGACTTCACACTATACCATAAAGCTAGAGTGATCAAAACCGTATGGTGTTTTGGCATGAAAACAGACACATAGATCTATGGAACAGAATAGAGAGCCGGAAATAAATCCATACACATATAATTAATTAATCTACCACAAAGGAGATAAAGACATACAATGGGGGAAAGATAGTCTCTTCAATAAGTGGTGTTAGGAAAACTGGACAGATACATGTAAAAGAATTAAGTTAGGACATTTTCTCACACCATGTATCAAAATAAACTCAAAATAAATTATGACCTACAAGTAAGACTGAAAACCATAAAACTCCTGAAAGAAAACATCTTAAGTAGTGCATTCTTTGATATGTCTTAATAATATTTTTTTGAATCAGTCTCTTCAGGCAAGGAAAACAAAAGCGAAAATAAACAAATGGAACCTAATCAAAGTTGGGCACTTTTACACAGCAAAAGGAAAACATCAACAAAACAAAAGGGCATTCTACTGAATGGGAGAAGACATCTGCAAATAATATATCTGATAAGAGGTTAATATCCACATTTGTATAAAGAACTCATACAACTCAATAAAAAAAAAAAAACTCGATTAAAAACAAACAGAAGACCTGAATAGACATTTTTCCAAAGAAGACATGCAGATGGCCAAAAACACACGTAAAGTTGCTCAACATTGCTGGGCATCAGGGAAGTGCAAATCAAAACCACAAAGAGCTATCACTTCACACCTATCAGAATGGCTATCATCAAAAACACAGCAAACAATAAATAGAACTTCCCTGGCAATCAGTGGGTAAGACCCCGTGCTTCCACTACAAGGGTCATGAGTTTGATTCCTGATCAGGGAACTAAGATCTGCATGCCGCATGGCATGACCGGAAAAAAAAAAAAAAAATTAAGTTAAAATAAGTACTGATGAGAATGTGGAGAAAAGGAAGACCTAGAACACTGTTGTTGAGAATGTAAATTGGAAATTTACATTTTAAATTTAAATTTTCCACTTTGGAAAATAATATGAAAGCAGAAGTCTTCCAGTCATATCTGACTCTTTGCTACCCCATGAAATTCTCCAGGTCAAATTACTGGAGTGGGTAGCTATTCCCTTCTTCAGGGGATCTTCCCAACCCAGGGATCAAACCCAGGTCTCTTGAATTGCAGGTGGATTCTTTACCAGCTGAGCCCACCATGAAAGCCCAAGAATACTGGAGTGGGTAGCTTATCCCTTCTCCAGGGGATCTTCCCGACCCAGGAATCGAGCCGGGGTCTTCTGCATTGCAGGTGCATTCTTTACCAGCTGAGCTACTAGGGAAAACATGGAAAATAATATGAGGATTCCTCAAAATACTAAAAATAGAACTACCATATGATCCAATAGACTTTTATTATAAGAACTTTTAAAATGATTTTCAAGAACAAATGGAGGAATAAATGCCCAACTATATCCAAGAAGTCAAGAGAAAGAAAACTAGAAAGATTTGCCTTATCAGATATTAGCAGTTACTATAAAACTACCATAACCAAAACTAAATTTCACTGGCAAGTAATAGATAAATATGTAGACTTTAAATAGACTACTAAACAGTTTTAAAATAAATCTAGTATAATGGATAACATGATGTTTATTAAAGAATGATTTTTATATAGTACTTGCCATCTAAAAAATATAGAAGTCCCCTTATCTTACAATATAAGTAGGAAAAAAACCACTTTGTGTGATTTGACACTCTCAATGTAAAATATGATATTAGGAAAAATTAGGAGAATATTTTAAAATATTGGTTTGAGGGAGACTTTCTTAATCAAGACAGGTTACCCAGAAGCAGAAAAAGAAAAATAGGTGTATTTGGTAATGAACCAGAGAAGTAAAGGAATAAGTAAATTTTAGAGTTATTAAAAAACCTATAAATTTTTTAAATTAAAATATTCCCCAAAAATATGAAAAAGGGATTAAGGGACAAAGTAGTATTGGAAAGGAAATAAATTGTTATATTTTGTAACAACTGATAGACATTCTATAGTATTGATTATTCAAGAAATACAGGAACAATCATATCATTTAGAATTATGAAGCAAAAAACCAGAACTGAAAAAAAATAGCAAAAAGTGGTTACTGTTAAGGGGTAGAACCCAAGAGTAAGAGATTGGGTAAGGATGAAATGTAGATGTTCTGTGTATTTTGTATCTATACATTGATTTTTATCTCTATTTCTTATTTCCAATTTTATTGAGATGTAGTTGACATATAGCATCCTGTAAGTTTAAATATAATGATTTTATGTACATGTGTATTGCAAAATGATTACCACAACAAGCTTAGTTAACATATATCACCTATAACAACTCTTAAGATCTACTTAGGAACTTGTAAAGTATATAACACAGTATTGTTAACTGTAGTCATCATGCTGTACATTATATCCCCAGAAATTATTTATCTTTTAACTGAAAGTTTATACCTTTTGACCACTTTCATCCATTTCCCCAACCCCTACTGCTGGTAACCACCGATCTGTTCTCTGTTTCTATGAACTGTTTTTTAGATTCCACATATAAGTGAGATCATAAGTGTTTACCTTTCTCTGACTGATTTCACTTAGCATAATGCTCTCAAAGTCCATCTATGTTGTTGCAAATGGCAAATTTTTTCTTTTTATGGCTGAATAATAACCCATTGTGTATCTCTCTGTGTGTGTATGTGTATTTTTATTACCCATTCATTTTTTGATGGATGCTTAGATTGTTTTCCATACGTTTGCTATTGTAAATTATGCTATAGTGAACATGGGAATACAGAAGTCTCTTCAAGATAGTGATTTTTTTCATGCAAATATATATCCAAAAGTGCAACTGCTAGATAATATAATATCATAGTTTTATTTTTCATTATTTTGAGAAACATCCATATTCTTTTCTTGTAGTGGCTGCACCAATTTACACTTTCACTAACAATGTATAAGTGTTCTTTTTTTCCACATCCTCATCAGTATTTGCTATCTCTTTTTCATGATGGCCACTCTAACAGGTGTGAAATGACATCTCATTGTGGTTTTGATATACATTTCTCTGATGATTAGTGATCAGATCAGATAAGATCAGTCGCTCAGTCGTGTCCAACTTTTTGCGACTCCATGAATCGCAGCACGCCAGGCCTCCCTGTCCATCACCAACTCCCGGAGTTCACTCAGACTCACGTCCATCGAGTCAGTGATGCCATCCAGCCATCTCATCCTCTGTCATCCCCTTCTCCTCCTGCCCCCAGTCCCTCCCAGCATCAGAGTCTTTTCCAATGAGTCAACTCTTCGCATGAGGTGGCCAAAGTACTGGCCTTTCAGCTTTAGCATCATTCCTTCCAAAGAAATCCCAGAGCTGATCTCCTTCAGAATGGACTGGTTGGATCTCCTTGCAGTCCAAGGGACTCTCAAGAGTCTTCTCCAACACCACAGTTCAAAAGCATCAATTCTTTGGCGCTCAGCCTTCTTCACAGTCCAACTCTCACATCCATACGTGACCACAGGAAAAACCATAGCCTTGACTAGACGAACCTTTGTTGGCAAAGTAATGTCTCTGCTTTTCAATATGCTATCTAGGTTGGTCATAACTTTCCTTCCAAGGAGTAAGTGTCTTAATTTCATGGCTGCAGTCACCATTTGCAGTGATTTTGGAGCCCAGAAAAATAAAGTCTGACACTGTTTCCACTGTTTCCCCATCTATTTCCCAAGAAGTGATGGGACTGGATGCCATGATCTTCGTTTTCTGAATGTTGAGCTTTAAGCCAACTTTTTAAATCTGCATTTTCACTTTCATCAAGAGGCTTTTTAGTTCCTCTTCACTTTCTGCCATAAGGGTGGTGTCATCTGCATATCTGAGGTTATTGATATTTCTCCTGGCAATCTTGATTCCAGCTTGTGTTTCTTCCAGCCCAGCGTTTCTCATGATGTACTCTGCATAGAAGTTAAACAAACAGGGTGACAATATACAGCCTTGATGTACTCCTTTTCCTATTTGGAACCAGTCTGTTGTTCCATGTCCAGTTCTAACTGTTGCTTCCTGACCTGCATACAGATTTCTCAAGAGGCAGATCAGGTGGTCTGGTATTCCCATCTCTTTCAGAATTTTCCACAGTTTATTGTGATCCACATAGTCAAAGGCTTTGGCATAGTCAATAAAGCAGAAATAGATGTTTTTCTGGAACTCTCTTGCTTTTTCGATAATCCAGCGGATGTTGGCAACTTGATCTCTGGTTCCTCTTCCTTTTCTAAAACCAGCTTGAACATCAGGAAGTTCACGGTTCACAATTGCTGAAGCCTGGCTTGGAGAATTTTGAGCATTACTTTACTAGTGTGTGAGATGAGAGCAATTGATGATTAGTGATACTGAGTACCTTTTCATGTACCTGTTAGCCATATGAATATCTCCTTTGGAAAAAATGTTCAGGTCCTTTACCCACTTTTAAATATATTATTTGATTTCTTTGCTACTGAGGCTTATTAGTTCCTTATATATTTTGATTATTAACCTCTTATCAGGCTTATGGTTTGTAAATATTTTCTTCCATTTCCTAGGTTGCCTTCTTGCTTTGTTGATTGTTTCATTTGTGTTGCAGAAGCTTTCTAGTTTGATATAATCCCACTTACTTATTTTTATGCTATTTCTCAGGCTTTAAGGGTCTTATGTTTAAAATTATTGCCAATATTGATGAGATTTTTCTCTGTGTTTTCCTTGGGAGTTTTATGGTTTCAGGTCGTACATTTATTTACATCTGTATTCCATTTTGAGCTTGATTTTTTGTGAGTGATATGAGGTCTAGTTTCATTCTTTTCCATGTGAATATCCAGTTTTCCCAGCACTGTTTAATAGAGGGACTGTCTTTTATCAATTGAGTATTCTTGGTTCCTTTGTCAAATATTAGTTGTCCATATATATTTACATGGATTTATATCTGGGCTCTTGATCCTCTTTGATTTGGTCTAAGCATGTGTTTCTATGCCAGTGCAATACTGTTTTGATTATTATAGCTTTGTTACATAGTTGGAAATCAGGTCATGTGATGCCTCCAGCTTTGTTCTTCTTTCTCAGGATGCTTTAGCTATTGATGATCTTTTGTGGTTCCAAATGAATTTTAGGATTTTGTTTTCTGCATTTGTAAATGACACTGGAACTTTGGTAGAGATTGCATTGAATCTCTAGATGACTTTGGGTAGTATGGAAATTCTGACATTATTAATTCTTCTAATCCATGAATGTATGATGTCTCCATTTATTTCTGTCTCCTCTAAATTTATTCCTAAGTGTTTTATTGTTTGTGTTGCTATTATCAATGGAGTTGTCTTATTTCTTTTTCTAGTAATTCATTGTTAGTGTATAGGAACAGTACTGCTTTTCATATGTTGATTTTTGTATTCTGCATCTTTAGTGAATTTGTTTATAAAAATTAACATTTTTAGCAGAGTCTTCAGGATTTTATATATATATATATATAAATATATATATATATAATTATTCATAGAGACAACTTTTTCCTTTCTGATTCTGATGCCTTTTGTTTTTTTTTTCCTTGTCTATTTGCTCTGCCTAAGACTTTCAGTACTATGTTGAATAGAACTGATGAGAGTGGCCACCCTTGTTTTATTCCTGATCTTAGAGGAAAAACTTTTAATCTTTCACCACTGAATATGATTTAACTATGGGCTTGTCATATATTACCTTTATTATATTAAGTTCCTTCTATGCCAGGTTTATTGACTGTTTATACTATGAATGAGTGCTGAATTTTGTGAAATACTTTCTCTGCATCTATTGAGACAATAATGTGATTTTTATTTCTTATTCTATTAATGTTGTGTTTATTGACTTGCATATGTTGAACCAACCTTGCATATGAGGGATGAATGCCACTTGATCATGGTATATAATCCCTTTAGTGTTGAATTTGGTTTGTTGGAATTGCATCTATATTCATTAGGTACATTACCCTGTAGTTTTCTCTTCTTGTAGTACCCTTATATAGCTTTTATATCAGGGCAATGTTAACCTCATAAAATGAGTTTTGGAATGTTCACATCTCCATTTTTTATAAAATTTGGAGAAGGATTTGTGTTAATACTTTTTTTTAAATGTTTGGTCAAATTTGCCAGGGAAACCACTGGCCTAGGGCTTTCCTTGGGAGGATTTTGATTCCTGACTCAGTATCCTTTCTTGTTTTGGTCTGTTCAGATTTTCTGTTTCTTCATGTTTCTATCTTGGTAGGTTGTATGTTTCTAGGAATTTATCCATTTCTCTTAAACTGTCCAGTTTTTTGGCTACACTCAGGTGGCATTTTAAGCCAGTCTTTAGATTTGACTGTGCAGTTTCCCTGGTGTTCTTGTTATGCTTCCTGGTCAGATGGGTCTAGAAGCTATATACAGCCCTAGTCCAGACCTTGAATTTGCTTCCCATCCTGGGTCTGGGGCTGTAGGTAGGTTCCATCACTGGTACAACTCATTGACTGGGTGCTCAAATCAGGTAGGACTGCTCGTCAATCTTCCTGGCCAGACAGTGTCACCAGTTCAGCTCTGCAGGTGGCAGAGCCACTGTTGGGCTTTTCGCTTGGGCACTGCTGCAGGCAGGGCTGTAGCGTGGTCTACAGTCTCCCAGAAGCTCTCAGTAGGCTTTTTGATTTTGCAGGACTGAGGGATAACTCAACAGTAGGTGGGGGGCCATGAATTTGCTTCCCTGCCTGGGTAAGGTTGCAGCAGACTCCAGGGTCAGCATGGCTTATTGACTAGGGACCCAAACATGCAGAATTTGCCCTGAGCTCCCTGATCAGATGAGGCTACTAACTGGGCTCTGAAGATGGGTATAGACACTCCCTGGGTTCTCTGCTCAAGTGCTACTATGAGTGGGAACATAGGATGGGGACTCAGCTTCCTGGGTGCTTTAGTTAGGCTTCTTGGTTGGGGAAAGCTGGGGGCTATATTCAGCAGTAGTTAGGACTTCTATTAATAATTAGCTTCCCTGCATGAATAGAGTGGCAGAACAGCTTGGCAGAATTGTACACTGAGTTCCCTATCCAGAGGGTCCAACCAGCCTGGCTCTGCAGATGGGCAAAGCCTCTGCTAGGGTATTTTCCTGGGCACCACTGCTAGGAGAAACAGTCTGCCAAGATCTGAGTTCTAGTTGCTATAAGCCCTGCTCCCCTTCTCCAGATCAATTTGATCTGCAGTGATCAAGTCCCACAGATTCTCCCCACAATACCTGTGAGATGAGACCCACATGGACCTCCCAGCAAGCAAACCACAGTGATGGCGGGGGGGGGGGTTAGATTTCCACCCTGGGCTCTCTTCTTCCCACTGGAGAAACCATAAGCACTGACGGCCCTCTCTGTGTAGTTCTGTGCCAGCCTAGGAGAGGAGCAACAGTGTCAGAATGCAGCTAATCCTTTCAACCTTCTAATGCGGTCCTTCTTGATCTCTGTGGTCCAGGGAGGTGCTTTAGCCTTACCAATGTTTTCTGGGATTTTCACAAAAGTGTCTTGTCTATGTATATTTGCAAGTTGGTCTTGTGAGGGGAACTGAAGCTGGGGTTAACCTATCTTACTCGCCATATTGATGACATCACTTTAAAAAATAATTTTACTTATTTTATTTTTGGTTGTGCTGGATCTTCGTTGTTGCATGGGCTGTTCTCTAGTTGCTGAAAACAGGGGCTGCTCTCTAGTTGTGGTATGCGTGCTTCTCATTGCAGTGGCTTGTCTTGTTGTAGAGCACAGGTTCTAGGGCATATGGGCTTCAGTAGTTGCAGCATGTGGGCTCAGTAATTGTGGCTCCTGGGCTCTAGAACACAGGCTCAATGGTTAGGGCACATCAGCTTAGTTGTTCTGTGGTATGTGGGATCTTCCTGGGATCAAACCTGTGTCTCCTGTATTGGCAGGTGGATTCTTTACCACTGAGCCACCAGGGAAACCCTGATGATACCACTTTTATCTCTGTTTCAATATAAATGTAATTTGTAGTAAAGTAATTATAAATTCAAGTTAAAGAAAAATAAAATGCAAGTTGGTCCAGATCATTCCTGAACTTATAACCCCTTGAAGGCTTATATTTTAACTCTCAGGCACTGCACGCCCCAGGGAGGCATTCATTTAACTACCTAGTTTGCACTAGCGCTCCTGTCTGAGTGATGGCACAAATAGCTGACAGCAGACCTGAAGGAAGTATTACCAAACAGCGGACCAACATCAGTGGTCCAAAAACACTGGAAAATGTACCTTTTTCCTTGTGCAAACCCCAGTACACATCTTTTTAAAAATATAGAGATCACCGGTCCAGGTTCGATGCATGAGACAGGGTGCTCAGGGCTGGTGCACTGGGATGACCCTGGGGGATGGGATGGGGAGGGAGGTGGGAGGGGACTTCTGGATGGGGAACACATGTGCGCCTCTGGCTGATTCATGTCGATGATGGCAAAAACCAATACAATATTGTAAAGTAATTAGCCTCCAAATAAATTAATTTTTAAAAATAGATCAGCAAAACCCTTGAAATTCAGAGATTTAATAAAAGTCTGGGTAAGATTTTGGTATCAATGGAATTTATCTGAAATTTCCCATCAGTGTCCATCCTTTTTATGTTCTTCTGAGCTCTTGACATTGATTACATGTCTCAATTGGCCCTTTTCCTTATAGCTTATGGAAAAATTGATCTGGCTAAGGTGATGGATGGAGTCAAAGCTCTTGTAGGTGAGGGAGAAGTTAATATAAACCTAGCATCCTAATTTTTATAGTAATTGCATTTTCTTCAGACCTTAATTAACTATATGATAATTCTGTCATTTAACTTCTATTTAATGTTTTTATGTCCAGGAGTATTTTCTTATGTATTTTCCACTATACACTTCATTTCTCTTATTTTGAGACACCAAAATCTATAATAAAAAGTGAAATGGATCTTTAGAAAAGACCCTGGTAACTTTCCAAAAGAAAGATGATAGGTTGTACATATTGATAGAATTGTTAGGATAAGCCATATACAGTTTCCTAATTGACAAGAGGGATATAATATCCATTTATTGTCATTGTCCTTTTGAATGTGTTAGTACAGGCCTCCCAAGAAAGCAAAAGCCAAGGCAGAATTAAACATTCATGGACATTATTAGGGGGAAAGCCTGTGTAAGAGCAATAGGGAGGTAACCTAAAAAGCCTGGAGACTCTCAGACTGTAATGCAAATGTGACACCTAAAGAGAGAAAGGAATAAAAAGCTGAGTGGAAGCATCCTATATTGCTATTCAATCTAAGGAAGGTCTGGCAAAGTCTTAAGGAATCCTGTGGCCAAAGTCAGTCCCCTCTCCCCTGGGAATAGGCCTCCCTGAGTGCGTCATTCAATCACTGGGTAAGAGAAACCTGTTGGAGGCATGGCCTTAGTACAAAAACAGGGATGAATTCCAAAGCAGCAGCTGGGGCCCTTGGTCAATTATGTTCTCTGCAGTTGGAAGTCCTAAAGGCATGTTTTCATGGCCACCATTAAGAGTGCCCTCTTGTATCAGTCTTAGAGAACAAATTGTGTTTCTCTGAGTAACGTTATCTCTGTGCACTTGGTCAGGGCTTAGTGACTGTTACTCCCCCAACCCATACTCATACTGTACTGGCATCATAAATTAGTTTCATTATTTGCAATCATTTGATTGTACTTATATTCCATGTGTGCCGTTATTTTAATATTTTTTATTAAAGAGGAAAAGTTGATATCAATGATGTGAAACTTGTCCTGGAAAACATGGGGATTGAGCTCAAAAATAGAGAAAACAAGGAATTGGTGAAAATTCTGTCATTTGATGGTAAACATTACAAATATCAGTATAATCAAAAAAAACTTTAACTTCTCTATCTGTGAGACCCTCTAAAATCCTTCTTTTTCCTAAGCTTCAGAAAATAGAAAGTCAATCTCAAAAAAATATTTTAGTGTCCATTTATACCTGAAGTGAATCCCTATACATGCAATTTTACTTTTAGATTGGGAAGCAACATCCTAATTATGATGACTCATGGGAAACAAAACCTGTATTTTGATGAATCATCTTATCAAGAGGAAAAAAAGTGATTAATCTAGCATTTGTGGACAGAAGAAAAAGGTTGATAGTTTAGACATGAATAAAGGCAGGATTGGGGAGAAGGGATGTGCATGTTGTAGAGTGCCTATTGTGTTAAACATCCCCAGTTTTCTCTAAAATTTTTTTATAGTAGAAATTTTTACTGAAAATCCTGAAAAGCCAGTTTTCCCTGAGAGTATTCTAGTGATTATGCACTTTTCTCTGTGACTTAAATTGTACCTTTTCTTACAGATGATAACAAGGTCTTTCAAAACAGGTTGCTAGAAGCTGTGAAGTCTCTTAAAGGTAATTGAGAAGTATAATGAGAATGAAGACAAATAGGGGATCCTCATAATTGTAGTTTCCAAGACATTAAATTAGTGAGGGCTTCCATCTCTCATATATACTGATTGCAAATTTATGCTTCCATTGAAGATCTAGCTTCAGTTTAGCAGCTGATCTACTTTATATCTAGAAAGTCTTCCACTTTTTGAAGATTTTTCCAAACTTTCAAGAAAAGAGATATCAAATTTCACATTTGCATAGAAAAAAACAGCAACAAAGATTAACGGTTATTCAGGGATTTTAATCAGCCACAGTAAAAAACTAAACTAAGAGCTGAATCATCAAATCATGGTGTTCAGAAGTAAAGAATGTTTGCCTCCAGAGCTAGAATTCTCTTAGCATTTATTCAATGCTATTTGAAACTTTGTATTATATGGGCTGGTCCCCAAGACAAGTCTCAAGGTAGTAACCCTAATTCTAATTTCATAGTCGATTTTCTTTATAGGCATAAAGTCCTTAGTCTCTTTACCAAAATTGTTGAGGGTTGTTTTTTTTTTCACATTTTAAAATAAACATTCTTAACCCTAGTAGATATGAAGGGGGGCTGCTCCCCAGGTGGCACTAATTGGTAAAGAATCTACCTCCCAATGCAGGAGACATAAGAAACTTGAGTTTGATCCCTGGGTTGGGAAGATCCCCTGGAGGAGGGCATGGCAACCCACTCCAGTATTCTTGCTTGGAGAATCCCATGGACAGAGGAGTCTGCAGGCTACAGTCCATGGGATCACAAAGAGTCAGACACAACTGAAGCAACTGAGCACACATGCCCACATATACCAAGGGGAGTCTGTGAGTAGGCTTTAAAGAATATATGACCTCCTTGAAATTATATGCCATCTTTGTGAGCACTGACATATAGTGTTCATGAAATTCACAACGTGGTATGTGTCTCCAAAAGATTTACGTTTGGGGAGTTACGTAATTTTTTCAGGGACTGTATCTTTCCTTAGGTAAGAAAGTCAGTGTCAACAGCTTGAGTACTATACTGGACAATATGGGAATCAAGCTTACAGATGAGGAACTTAAGGATCTGACTCAGAATCTCCCCGTTGATGGTAAGCAAGTTTTGGGATACTATGGCTAGATACTGGGAGAATTTAGGCATAAGCACTGTTGCCACAAAAGGTCCTAGGAAAAGGAACCTTAGGAATGGTAATCTACCCTGATAGTAATCAAGAAGCTGTAAATGTGGATGCAGCATGTAAGCAGCCAGTTATCAAAATCAACAAGAAAATATTGCACTCTGTTTGTATGTCTTTATGTTCTCTACCCATATTATAGTCAGTAACAGACAGTCCTTCCATATTTTGAATAGAAAAAGGCAGGCTTTTTAGATAATGGTACTTCTGAATTTCTTTACATCACAATATATATGGGTTTCAAATATTACAGAACTATAAGTAAAATTCATATTATTGATATAACTTTTATGTTGAGGTTTTCTTTCTAATCCTCATGAAGGTGATAAAAATTAGGTAAAATAATAGCATAGAATATATTATTCATTAAATATAAATATATTCTTCCATAGTCAATTGGCAATAGGATATTCTTTTCAACTTCACTGATATATAGTTGACATGTAACAATTTGATACACTTACATATTGCAAAATGCCATCACCTCACATAATTTTTTTGATGAGAACTTTTTTTAACTGTTAAAAATTTTTATTTATTTATTTTTTCCTGTGCTGGGTCTTTCTTGCTACATGTGGGGCTTCTCTAGTTGCAGCGAGTGGGAACTACTCTCTAATTGCTGTGTATGGCTTCTCATTGTGGTGACTTCTCTTGCTGTGGAGTGTGGGCTTCAGCAGTTGTGGTGCATGGGCTTAGTTGCCTCATGACATGTGAAATGTTCCTGAACCAGAGATCGAACCTGTATCCCCTGCATTGGCAGATGGATTCTTAAACAATGGACCACCAGGGAAGTCCTGGTGAGAACTTTTAAGATCTACTCTCTTAGCAACTTTTGTGTGTATCATCCATCCAATACTGTCAAATATAGTCACTTTGCTGTATATTCTATCCCCAGAGTTTCTCTGTCTTTGATTTTAGACAGTCTTTTCATTGCATCTTGGGAATATTGATTTGGTGTAGAAATTGGAGGGGGTGAGGGTTCATGAATGAACTTGAATGTCCAAATCTCTCCCCAGATTTGGGAACCTCTCAATCTTTACTTCTTGAAATGAGCTTTCTACCCCTTTCTCCCTCTCTACTTATGGGTTTCCAGTATTGCACAGATTGTCTTTTTTAGTGGTATCTCATAGTTCGTGTAGGTTTTCTTCATTCTTTTTTATTATTTTTTCTCCTTTAACTGGATAATTTCAAATGACCTATCTTCTATTAATACTTCATAGGTTCTCTCTTCTGCTTGATCAGGCTTCTGCTGATCTATTACATTTTTTCATTTTGTTCATTGTATTCTTCAGGTCCAGATTTTCTTTTTGGTTCTTTTTCATAATATCTACAGTGGAAACAGTGTCAGACTTTATTTTTTGGGGCTCCAAAATCACTGCAGATGGTGACTGCAGCCATGAAATTAAAAGATGCTTACTCCTTGGAAGGAAAGTTATGACCAACCTAGATAGCATATTGAAAAGCAGAGACATTACTTTGCCAACAAAGGTCCGTCTAGTCAAGGCTATGTTTTTT
>NW_011494943.1:16474830-16486452 GCF_000754665.1 Bison bison bison | reverse complement strand
CATTACTTTGCCAACAAAGGTCCGTCTAGTCAAGGCTATGTTTTTTCCTGTGGTCATGTATGGATGTGAGAGTTGGACTGTGAAGAAGGCTGAGTGCCGAAGAATTGATGCTTTTGAACTGTGGTGTTGGACAAGACTCTTGAGAGTCCCTTGGCCTGCAAGGAGATCCAACCAGTCCATTCTGAAGATCAGCCCTGGGATTTCTTTGGAGGGAATGATGCTGAAGCTGAAACTCCAATACTTTGGCCACTTCATGTGAAGAGTTGACTCATTGGAAAAGACTCTGATGCTGGGAGGGATTGAGGGCAAGAGGAGAAGGGGACGACAGAGAATGAGATGGCTAGGTGGCATCACTGACTTGATGGACGTGAGTCTGAGTGAACTCCGGGAGTTGGTGATGGAAAGGGAGGTCTGGCGTGCTGCGATTCATGGGGTCGCGAAGAGTCGGACACAAATGAGCGACTGAACTGAACTGAACTGAACTGATCACTATTAAACCTCTTGTTTTGCTTTTTATTGTTTTCCTGATGTCATTGACTTATCTTTCTGTGTTTTCTTATAACTTACTAAGCTTCCTTAAAACAACTATTTTGAAATCTTATTGTATAGATCACAGATGTTCATTTCTTTAGGATTGGCTACTGAAAAATTATTATGTTCCTTTAGTGATGTTGTGTTTCTTTGATTTTTCATGTTCTTTGAAGACTCAGGTTGCTGTCTTCACATTTTAAAAAAAGCATAACTTCTTTCAGCCTTTATGGCTGGCTTCAGGAGAAATTCATTCATTAGAAGAGTCTGTATAGGTAGCTGCCTCTGTGTGTAGTGGCAAGTCTAAAGTCCCTGGAGATCAGCAGAACCAGAAATTTGGAGGAAAAACTGGACACAAAGTGGACAAGAGTGAGGATAAACGAATCCACAGAGACAGCCTGGGGTCCCTATCCATCTTTTCCCACTTCCAGCTCCAGCAACAGGTTTTTAAAAAGAAACTTGCACCCTTTGCCATGAAACTGCATGCATGGCTGACCCAGGACTCAGAGAAGCAAAAGGAGGAGATTTGGCAGGAACTGGGAGAGCTGCAAGCCCAGCTGCTTCAGGCCAACAAAGGTGAACAAACCTGTAGATGGACAAAGACAAAATGGCAAGCTATGGTGGTGCCTGGCCCTCTACGTGACCTTTCAGTATGCAGTGGCTGCTGCTTCACTTTTGCTTCCGAAATATCATGCAAGTTTCTCCATGGCCACCTCTACCTCAAAACCATACAGGACTGGCAAAACCAAATACTGGCAAGGATGTGGAGAAGCAGGAATTCTCAAACACTGCTGGTTGGAATGCAAAATGGTACGGCCACTTTGGAAGACAGTTTGGTGGTTTCTTACAAAACTAAACATACTCTTACCATACAACCCAGCAATCATGTTCCTTGGTATTTATCCAACAGAGATGAAAACAACAGAGATGAAAGCCGCTTTATTCATATTGCCAAAATTTAGAAGCAACCAAAATGTACTTCAGTAGATAATGGACAAGTTAACTGTGGTTACAGTTACAGTTCAGTCGCTCAGTCATGTCCAACTGTTTGCAACCCCATGGACTGTAGCACTCCAGGCCTCCCTGTCCATCACCAACTCCCAGAGTTTACTCAAACTCATGTCCATTGAGTCGGTGATGCCATCCAACCATCTCATCCTCTGTCGTCCCCTTCTCCTCCCGCCTTCAATCTTTCCCAGCATCAGGTACATCTAGATAATGAAGTATTTTTCAGCACTAAAAGGAAATGAGCTATTACACAATGAAAGGACATGGGGGAATCTTCAGTGCATATTACTAAGTGAAAGAAGTCAATCTGAAAAGGCTACATGCTGTATGATTCCAACTCTGTGATATTTGGAGAAGAGCAAAACCATGGAAACAATATAAAGATCAATATTTGCCAGAAAGAGAGGAAGGAGGAGAGATGACTAGGAAGTACACAGAGGATTTTTAGGGTGGTTAAAATACTCTATATAATATTATAATGATGGATATAATACATTGTAACTTTGTCCAAACCAATGGAATATATGACATCAAGAGGGAATCCTAAGGTAAACTATGGAGTTTGGATCATTATGATGTGTCAGTGTAGGTTCATCCTTAGTTAAAAAAAAAAAAGTACCACTCTGGTGAATGATGTTGTTAATGGAGGAGGCTGTGCATGTGTCGGGGTAGGGGGTATATGGGAATCTCTGTACCTTCCTCTCAAAGTTTTGTTGTAAACCCGAAACTGCTCTAAAAAAATAAAGTATTTTTTAAAAAACCATAAATTATAAATTAATAAGTAAATCCATACAGGGAAGGAAATTCTTAGAAATGTAGTCTCAACTTGCTGCTGCTGCTGCTAAGTCACTTCAGTCATGTCCGACTCTGTGCGACCCCACAGACGGCAGCCCACCAGGCTCCCCCGTCCCTGGGATTTTCCAGGCAAGAACACTGGAGTGGGTTGCCATTTCCTTCTCCAATGCATGAAAGTGAAAAGTGAAAGTGAAGTCTCTCAGTCGTGTCCGACTCTTCATGACCCCATGGACTGCAGCCTACCAGGCTTCTCCGTCCACGGGATTTTCCAAGCAAGAGTACTGGAGTGGGGTGCCATTGCCTTCTTAGCTAAATTGAAATCACTATGGTCAATAAAGATACTAATAATAATATTACTCATGGAAAATCTTGGTATAATACACTTTTTTCCTGTTCCTACATTGTCTCTCTCAGAAGCGGGGAAGGTTCATATAAATAACCTGGACAATACTCTAGAAAGATTTGGAATTGACCTCACAGAAGAGGAACTTGCAAAGCTATCAGAAAACCTACAAATTGATCGTGAGCACTGTTTTACATCTGGTTCATAAAAAATAAATTTAATCGACATGTTAGGAAGGTTGGAAAGGATTCCAGTATTAAAGTCAGAATAAATCTTGGATCTGTATTACAGTTCATCCAACATCAGCATCTATTTTCCCTCTCCATACCAAGAATTGCAGAGGGTGCTGTCAAAGCTCTAATACATCTATAAGAAAGCAAAAATAATAAGGATATGAAAAATTATAGAGAGAGAAATCAGCAGGCCCATTCTTTTGTTCATCCCTCTGTCTCCCGAAATTCATTCTAAAATAAATTCAAAGATTCTCATCGTAGTGCATGAGGCCTTCTCAGTCCATCTGCCTCTTTGATATCTTATTTTTTTCCTCTTCAGACCATGTTGAACTACTGGTAGTTTCACACACAAGACATACCTCTAGACTTTTATCTTCTCTCAATCTCTCCTCCATGTGAAGCCCTTTTTATCTGTATGTATTTCTGATGCACCCTGACTAATACATTAGTCTAGTTAATGCACTACCTCCTGCAGGAAGCAATCTTAGGACATACTGGACTAGCTTAGAGATCCCTTTCTCAACTGTATGTTCATACATGAAGTAAAGTTACCAGAATACTGGGCCAACTCTAATGGTATCTTCAACGTATAATGGCTTATAATGGCTTCCAAAACACTAGGAAAAGTATACTTTTCCTGACCCAGATTCTGAAATATGAGACCTCTGTATTAATGAAAGTCACCTTAATTCCCTGAGATCCAAGCATTTAATAAATGGTCTTAGTTAAAAATGTTTTTAATGGAATCGTTTCCACAAAATATATGTCTTGAGTTTGTTTTCTGAACTTGTGACATTATCTTTATTGAGCTTTTTCTTGTAGCTAATGGGAAAGTTGATCTGAAGGAGGTAATGGATGGAGTAAAAGCCACTACAGGTAGGTGAGAAATAATAAATCTAAGATATTTAATATTTACTATGATTATATTTCACTATTATCTCTTAATTGCCATGTTAGTTGTGGCACTGATCTCTTCATTTGTTAAATGTTATACTAATTGCTAGCAATTCACCTATTTTCTGGCATATTTTTAATATTAGTTTCAGGCATACTGTATAGATTCATTAAAAGTCATTACAAAATAATGGCTATAATTCCCTTGCTATAAAATATATCCTTGTTGCTTGTCTACTTTATACATAGTAGTTCATATTTATTAATTCCATAACCCTGTTATACCCTTCCCCCATTCCGTCTCCCCACTGATACCGACTAGTTTGCTTTCTAGATCTGTGAGTCTGTTTCTGTTTTGCTGTATACATTTATTTTCTAGATTTCACTTATAAGCAATATCATACAGTATTTGTCTTTCCTTATTTCACTAAGCATAATATTCTCTAGGTTCGTCTACATTGCTACAAATGGCAGACTTTTATTCTTTTTATGGCTGAAATACTCCATTGTATATGTACCACATATTTTTTTATCTGTTCCTCTATTGAGGGACATTTGGGTTACTTCCATATCTTGGCTGTTGTAAATAGTGCTGCTATGAACACTTTTCAGATTTTTCCAGATGTATACCCAGGAGTGGAATTGCTGGATATTATGATAGTTCTATATTCAGTTTTTTTTTTAGGAACCTCCATATCATTTTTCAAACTGTCGGTACCAATTTGTATTCTCATCAATAGTGAACAAGTGTTTCATTTTCTCTATGTCCTCTCCAATATATTATTTGTAGACTTTTTGATGATAGCCATTCTGACAGGTATAGGTGATCTCACTGTGACTTTGTCTTGCATTTCTCTAATATAGTAATGTTGAAAATCTTTTCATGTGCCTTTTAGTTATTTGTATATGTCATTTAAGGCCACTGCTTCTTTATTGATTTTCTGTCTGGGTGATCAGTCTATTGATGTAAGTGGGCATTAAAGTCCCCTAGTAATATTTATTATTGTCAATTTCTCCCTTTATGTCTTTTGGCATTTGCTTTATGTATTTTAGTTCTCCTGTATTGGGTGTATATATGTTAACAAGTATAATATCCTTTACTTGTATTGATCCTTTTATCATTATATGATATCCTACTTTGTCTTTTATTATAGACTTTGTTTTAAAGGCTCATTTGTCTGATATGAGTATTGCTACCCTGGCTTTTTTTTTCATTTCCATTTGCATGAAATATCTCTTTCCATCCCCTCACATTCAGTCTGTGTGTCATTAGCTCTGAAGTGAGGATCTTGTAAGCATCATATAGAATGATGTTGAGCTTTTAATCTAATTAACCACTCTAAGTCTTTTGATTGGAACATTAGTCAATTGACATTTGAAGTAATGTTGATAACTATGTACTTATTACCATTTTATTACTTGCTTTTCCAGTTGTCATGTAGTTCTCTGTTCATTTCTTTTTCATTGTTTCTTCCTTTGTGACTTGATTCCTTTTTTTAATTATATACTTTTGAACAGCCCATGGTTTCATTAGTGTTTCTTTTTAAAAAATATTTATTTATTTATTTGACCACACCAGATCTTAGTTGTGGCACACAGGATCTTCAATCTTTTTTGCAGCATGCGAGATCTTTAGTTGAGGCATGCAAACTCTTAGTTATGACTTGTGGGATCTAGTTCCCTGATCAGGGCTCAAACCAGAGTCTTCTGTATTATAAGCATGGAATTTTAGCCACTGAACCACCAAGGAAGTCCTTGATGATTTTCTTTAGTGGTGTCCTTGTGGCCTTTCATTTTAATTTTTTATGTCTACTGTATGCCTTTGTGGTTGCCATGGGGTTCATATATGGTGACCTGTAACCATGTACAATTACTTGTTTTCAATTGGTTATCATTTAGGTTCAAACACATTTTTTTAAAAAAATCTACATTTTTAACTCTTCTCTCCCACATTTTGTGTATTTGATGTCACATTTTACATCTTCATGCTTATACCTCAATTGTTTATTGTACTCACAGTTGCTTTTATAATTTTTTGTCTTTAAATCTACACACTGGTTTATTTAAGTGGTAGATCCTCAGTCTTCACTATATATTTGCCTTCTTTCCACTTAGGTGAGGCCCTTTTATGTTTCTTGTAGAGTAGTCTTAGTATTGATAAACCCTTTTAGTTTTTGCTTGACTTAGAAGTTCTTAACCTCTCCTTCTATTCTAAGTGATAATCTTTCTGGGTAGACTACTGTAGGTCACAGGATTTTCCCTTTTGGCATTTTGAATACAGCATGTCACTCCTTTCTGGCCTCCTAAGTTTCTGCAGAGAAATTAGCTGATAGCTTTATGGAGATTCCCTTTGTTTGTCTCTTTCTCTCTGTTTTTTAATATAAATTTGCTGCCTTTAAATTTGTATTTTTATATTTAACTTTTCCCATTTTAATTACAATAAAATGGTGTGTGGGTCTTGGTGTGGGTCTATTTGGGTTATTCTCATTTGGGACCCTCTGTCCTTCCTATATCTGGATATCTGTTTCCTTCTTTGAGTTTGGAAAGTTTTCAACCATGATTTACTCAAATACATCTTTGATCCCCTTCTTTCTCTCTCTCCTCCTCCTGGGACCCCTATAATGTGAATGTTGGTATGCTTAATGTTATCCCAGAAATCTCTTAAATGATTTTCATTTTTTTAAAATTGTTTTTCTTTTCACTGTTCTGAATGGATGATTTCCTTTAGTCTATCTTCCAGTTCACTTATGCATTTTTCATTTTCATTTAGTCTGCTATTCAACCCTTCTAGCGTCTTTTACTTCAACTACTTCTCATTTCTGAGTAGATCTTTTTATATTTTCAGTTTCTTGTTAAAATTTAGTGAAATTTTCTTTATCTGTTCTTTTCTCTAATTTGGTTCAGTTCAGTTCAGTTCAGTCGCTCAGTCGTGTCTGACTCTTTGCGACCCCATGAAGCGCAGCACGCCAGGCTTCCCTGTCCATCACCATCTCCTTGAGATTGCTCAGACTCATGTCCATTGAGCCGGTGATGCCATCCAACCATCTCATCCTCTGTCATCCCCTTCTCCTCCTGCCTTCAATCTTTCCCAACATCAGGGTCTTTTCAAATGAGTCAGCTCTTTGCATCAGGTGGCCAAAATATTGGAGTTTCAGCTTCAACATAGTCCTTCCAATGAACACTCAGGACCGATTTCCCTTAGGATGGACTGGTTGGATCTCTCTGTAGTCCAAGGGGTTCAAGAGTCTTCTTCATCACCACAGTTCAAAAGCATCACTTCTTCTGTGCTCAGACCTCTTTATAGTCTAACTCTCACATCCATACATGACTACTGGAAAAACCATAGCTTTGACTAGATGGACCTTTGTTGGCAAAGTAATGTCTCTGTTTTTTAATATGCTGTCTAGGTTAGTCATAACTTTCCTTCCAAGGAGTAAGCGTCTTTTGATTTCATGGCTGCAATCATCATCTGCAGTGATTTTGGAGCCCAGAAAAATAAAGTCTGCCACCGTTTCCCCATCTATTTGCCACGAAGTGATGGGACCGGATGCCGTGATACTAGTTTTCTGAATGTTGAGCTTTAAGCCAACTTTTCCACTCTCCTCTTTCACTTTCATCAAGAGGCTCTTTAGTTCTTCTTCACTTTCTGCCATAAGGGTGGTGTCATCTGCATATCTGAGGTTATTGATATTTCTTCCAGCAATCTTGATTCCGGCTTGTGCTTCCTCCAGCCCAGCATTTCTTATGATATACTCTGCTGCTACTGCTGCTAAGTTGCTTCCGTCATGTCCAACTCTGTGTGACCCCATAGACGGCAGCCCACAAGGCTCCGCTGTCCCTGGGATTCTCCAGGCAAGAACACTAGAGTGGGTTGCCATTTCCTTCTCCAATGCATGAAAGTGAAAAGTGAAAGGGAAGTCGCTCAATCATGTTCAACTCTTAGAGACCCAATGGACTGCAGCCTACCAGGCTCCTCTGTCCATGGGATTTTCCAGGCATATAAGTTAAATAAGCAGGGTGACAATATACAGCCTTGACGTACTCCTTTTTCTATTTGGAACCAGTCTGTTGTTCCACGTCCAGTTCTAATTGTTGCTTCCTGACCTAAATACAAATTTCTCAAGAGGCAGGTCAGGTGGTCTGGTATTCCCATCTCTTTCAGAATTTTCCACAGTTTATTGTGATCCACACAGTCAAAGGCTTTGGCATAGTCAATAAAGCAGAAATAGATGTTTTTCTGGAACTCTCTTGCTTTTTTGATGATCCAGCAGATGTTGGCAATTTGATCTCTGGTTCCTCTGCCTTTTCTAAAACCAGCTTGAACATCAGGAAGTTCACAGTTCACAGACTGTTGAAGCCTGGCTTGGAGAATTTTGAGCATTACTTTACTAGCGTGTGAGATGAGTGCAATTGTGTGGTACTTTGAGCATTCTTTGGCATTGCCTTTCTTTGGGATTGGAATGAAAACTGACCTTTTCCAGTCCTGTGGCCACTGCTGAATTTTCCAAATTTGCTGGCATATTGAGTGCAGCACTTTCACAGCATCATCTTTCAGAATTTGAATTAGCTCCACTGGAATTCCATCACCTCCACTAATTTTGTTCATAGTGATGCTTCCTAAGGCCCACTTGACTTCACATTCCAGGATGTCTGGCTCTAGATGAGTGATCACACCATCGTGATTATCTGGGTCGTGAAGCTCTTTTTTGTACCGTTCTTCTGTGTATTCTTGCCACGTCTTCTTAATATCTTCTGCTTCTGTTAAGTCCCTACCATTTCAGTCCTTTATTGAGCCCATCTTTGCATGAAATATTCCATTGGTATCTCTAATTTTCTTGATGAGATCTCCAGTCTTTCCTTTTCTATTGTTTTCCTCTATTTCTTTGCACTGATCTCTAAGGAAGGCTTTCTTATCTCTCCTTGCTATTCTTTGGAACTCTGCATTTAAATGGGTATATCTTTCCTTTTCTCCTTTGCTTTTCACTTCTCTTCTTTTCACAGCTATTTGTAAGGGCTCCTCAGACAGCCATTTTGCTTTTTTGCATTTTTTTTTTCTGGGGGATGATCTTGATCCCTGTCTCCTGTACAATGTCGTGAACCTCTAATTTGGTTAACATTTTTATTACAAAATCTTTGAATTCTTTATTTAGCAAATTATTTATGTCTGTTTCATTATTTTCTCAAGAATTTCCCCCTGCTCTTTCAATTGAGACCACTTCCTCTGCCTTTTTATTTTGCTTAACTTTCTCTATGTCTATGAATTTAGGTGAAACAGTTGTCTGTTGAGGTCTCTAAGTGGTGTCCTTATGTGGGAGTGTCCCTATACAGACTGCATGTTCCAATGCATTTGGTAGGAGAGCTGGATTTGACATGGATGCAAAGTCAGGTCTTTCCTTAGGGTGTGCTAGCAGCTAGCACCTTGATGAGGGGATGCATGGAGATGGAATGGGTAGAGCTGGAGCTAGGTGTGAAGTGAAAACTCCTCTCTATTCAGTGGTCCTTCATAGCGTTATTGGGATTGGAGTCTGATCCCAAAATGCTGGAGCTAAAAGCCCTGATGGTTGGTTCTAAGTGAATGCTTTTACTTTTCCCAGTACTGGAACCCTTGCAGCAAAACGGGGTACTGCTGAAGCAAAGGGATCCTTGCATGCTTTCAGCTCATGTCCGCTGAAGACAGAGATCCACGTTTTCTCCAGTGAGCTGCCTATGCAGGAGCCGACAGTTGTTTCCTTTGTTCTGTTCAGACACAACCTGTGTACAATTCCCCTTTGTCTCTCAGCTGATCACTGCTCCCAGTCTCCACTCCCGCTGCCTCTTGTGGGTATGCACCACAAGGTAGGCAGGCTTATATGGACTCTTACATATATTAGTGGGTGAGCTATGGTGGAGCAACTACCATCAGAGTTCTAGGCTGCCTCAGATGTGCTGCTTGAGTAAGTGCCAACAATGGTCACTGCCAACCAACCCAGGCTCTACCCTAGGTCACCACTATGTGACACAGCCAAGTTTTCCCCCCGGCATGGCAGCCCTAGATCCTGTGCCATGCTGCAACATAGACCACGCAGATTGGAGTGTTCACTCGGTTCATGCTGGTGTGCACACCAAGGGAAACCCAGCAACCACTAGAGTAGTCTTCTAACTGCCCTCTTCCCCCTGACTAGGAGGCAAGGCATTGTGTGTGTGCTTGCTCCTCATGAGCAGAGTCCAGGCTTCCTATAGCCCTTCTGTTAGTCCCAGTCATCCTCCAACTACCTCCCATGTTTAGGAACACAGGGCTGGGGCTCCCAATCTGTGTGTCTTGCCACACACCCACCAAGGTGGGTCTTTGTCCGTGTATTCTCCCTTTTTCCTCTGAGTTCCCTCCCAGGCGCACAGGTCCTGATCTGATCACTCTTCTTCTCTTCTTGCCTGATTGCATGTGGGTTTTTCTTACAACCATGGCTGTACAAGAGTCTCTCTGCCAGTTTTCAGTTAGCTTTCAGTGAGAATTCCACATATAGATTTTTAAAAAAATTTTATTGCAGTATAGTTTATTTGGGGCTTCCCAGATTGCACTTCCCTGGCGGCTCAGAGAGTAAAGAATTTGCCTGCAAAGCAGGAGACCTGGGTTCGATCCCTGGGTTGGGAATATCCCCTGGAGGAGGTCATGACAACCCACTCCAGTATTCTTGCCTGGAGAATCCCCATGGACAGAGGAGCCTGGCAAGCTACAGTCCATGGGGTTGCAGGGTCAGACATGACTGAGCGGCTAAGCACAGGTGGCACTAGTGGTGAAGAACCTGCCTGACAGTGTAAGAAACGTAAGTGATGCAGGTTCAGTCCCTGGGTCGGGAAGTTCCCTGAAGGAGGGCATGGCAATCCACTCCAGTTTTCTTGCTTGGAGAATCCCATGGACAGAGGAGACTGGCAGACTACAGTCCACAGGGTCGCAAAGGATCTGACATGATTGAAGTGACTTAGCAGCAGCAACAGCAGCAGCATGGTTGATTTACAATGCTGTGTTAGTGTTTGCTATACAGCAAAGTTAATAAGGTATACTTATACATGTATCCACTGTGTTGTTCATGTGTTCATGGGGGAAGGTGAGTTCCATGTCCTCTTACTCTGCCATCTTGATCGATTCCTCTTATTTTGCTTTTTTCTTTGTTACAACAACCAAGCTCTATATTAGTTTTCAATAAAATAAAGTAAAAATAAAGTGAAGTAAAACTTCAGTGAAAACTCCAGATAATTAACAAAGATGAGACGAACAGATATTACCTTAATTGATACAATTTTTTGAATAAGTAAATTATTTACAATATTCTAATTGAATAGAGAAATAAATAATGTAGATTTCACTGATTTCTGAGTTGCCTTGACATTGTCATCATGATTATGCCTTCTTTTATTAGCATTTAGAGTTCAAATTACTTTTCTGTGAGTGTCATAGTCAGTGTACTCAGAGGAGTCTCATTGGCCTTTGCTCTTCATTCTATGTCTATTCATACCACATAGCCAAAGGCTAATCTTCCCTATTTGGAACCATAACATGAACTTTTAAATTCATACATGCAGTGTTGTCTATCTTCTTTAAGGAGGGGAAGTTGATGTCAGAGATGTGAAAACCACTCTGAAATACATGGGAATAGAGTTCACAGATAAAGAATACTTGAAACTGTTGAAAAATCTGCCTTTCAATGGTAAGCATTTCAAATATTGATATGACCTTAAAGGGTTCTTTAAGCTTTTATTTATCTATTTATTTTTGGAAAACTGAAACTAATACCATTTGCTAAGATGCAAAAAAAAAAAAAAAAAAAAAAAAAAAAAAAAAAAAAA
>NW_011494943.1:16472829-16474730 GCF_000754665.1 Bison bison bison | reverse complement strand
TGACCTTAAAGGGTTCTTTAAGCTTTTATTTATCTATTTATTTTTGGAAAACTGAAACTAATACCATTTGCTAAGATGCAAAAAAAAAAAAAAAAAAAAGAAGAAGAAGAAGAACTCTACTCAAAATAATCTAAATGTTCATTTATTCCTGAGAGAAATTCCCATCTATGCAGTTGCCTTTTAGTTTTAGAGTAAAGTGTCCCCATCATGTTGAATCATGCTATCAAGGGGAATAAATTTCAGAGGTTACCCTCATCTCTTAAATACTTGTAGGTGATTTGAGAAACTAAAAAAGGAAAAGATGTAATGCCAAACTAGAAGGGAATGAAAGGTGAGAGGTAGAATCACATCAAAAAAGAGTTCTGTATATTATACGATACCTGCATGTTAACATTTTGATAAACTTTCCCTAATTTTCTCTCAAAATTGATTTTGGCAAATCATGAAAGTCCTAGCTTTACTGAAATAATTTTAGCTAATAGCCATCTAATTTCTCTATTACCTAAATTTTGCCCTTTTTTTTGTAGATGATAACAAGGTCTTTAAGAACAGATTGCTGAAAGGTGTGAAGTCTTTTAAAGGTGAGTGAGAAACATAAGCCCTCTTACACAGGGCTGGGAAATACTCTTGTAGGGCACAAACAGAACCTTGTGCACCAGAACCCAAGATAAAGGAGCAGTGACCCACAAGAGACTGACCCAGACTTGCCTGTGAGTGTCCAGGAGTCTCCAGCAGAGATGTGGGTTGGTGGTGGCCTGCTGCAGGGTTGGGGCACTGAGTGTAGCGGTGCATGCATGGGATCTTTTGAAGGAGGTCACCATTATCTCCATTACCTCCACCATAGTTTGCTAAGTCGCGTCAGTTGCATCCGACTCTGTGCGACCCCATAGACGGCAGCCCACCAGGCTCCCCCGTCCCTGGGATTCTCCAGGCAAGAACACTGGAGTGGGTTGCCATTTCCTTCTCCAATGCATGAAAGTGAAAAGTGAAAGTGAAGTAGCTCAGTTGTGTCCAACTCTGTGCAACCCCATAGACGGCAGCCCACCAGGCTCCCCTGTCCATGGGATTCTCCAGGCAAGAGTACTGGAGTGGGGTGCCATTGCCTTCTCCGTTGTTTGGCCCCAGGTAAATAGCAGGGAAGGAATACAGCTCCACCCACCAACAGAAAATTGGATTAAAAATTTACTGAGCAAGGCCCCGCCCATCAAAACAAGACCCAGTTTTCCTCGCAGTCAGTCTCTCCCATCAGGAAACTTCCATAAGCCTCTTGTCCTTCTATACCAGAGGGCAGAGAGACTGAAAACCACAATAACAGAAAACTAACCAACCTAATAACATGGACCACAGCCTTGTTTAACTCAATGAAACTATGAGCCATGCCGTGTAGGGCCACCCAAGATGGATGGGTCATGGTGGAGAGTTCTGAAAAAATGTAGTCCACTGGAGAAGGGAATGGCAAACTGCTTAAGTATTCTTGCCTTGAGAACCCCATGAACAGTATGAAAAAACAAAAAGATAGACACTGAAAGATGAACTCCTCAGGTTGGTAGGTGCCCAATATGCTACTGGAGATCAGTGGAGAAATAACTCCAGAAAGAATGAAGAGATGGAGCCAAACCAAAAACAACACCCAATTGTGGATGTGAAGGTGATGGAAGCAAGGTCCAATGCTGTAAAAAGCAATATTGCATAGGAACCTGGAATGTTAGGTCCATGAATCAAGGCAAATTGGAAGTGGCCAAAAGGAGATGGGAAGAGTGAATGTCGACATTCTAGGAATCAGTGAACTAAAATGGACTGGAATGGGTGCATTTAACTCAGATGTTCACTACATCTACTACTGTGGGCAAGAATCCCTTAGAAGAAATGGAGTAGCCATCATAGTCAAAAAAGAGTCTGAA
>NW_011494943.1:16472107-16472729 GCF_000754665.1 Bison bison bison | reverse complement strand
CATGCAAAGATGGGCTCAATAAAGGACAGAAATGGTATGAACCTAACAGAAGCAGAAGATATTAAGAAGTGGCAAGAATAAACAGAAGAACTGTATAAAAAAGATCTTTACAACCCAGATAATCATGATGGTGTGATCACTGACCTAGAGCCAAACATCCTGGAATGTGAAGTCAAGTGGGCCTTAGGAAGCATCACTACAAACAAAGCTAGTGGAGGTGATGGAATTCCAGTGGAGCTAATTCAAATCCTGAAAGATGATGCTGTGAAAGTGCTGCACTCAATATGCCAGCAAATTTGGAAAACTCAGCAGAGGCAATAGGACTGGAAAAGGTCAGTTTTCATTCCAGTCCCAAAGAAAGGCAATGCCAGAGAATGCTCAAACTACCACACAATTGCACTCATCTCACATGCTAGTAAAGTAATGCTCAAGATTCTCCAAGCCAGACTTCAACAATACATGAACTGTGAACTTTCAGATGTTCAAGGTGGTTTTAGAAAAGGCAGAGGAACCAGAGATCAAATTGCCAACATCTGCTGGATCACTGAAAAAGCAAAAGAGTTCCAGAAAAACATCTGCTTCTGCTTTATAACTTTGACTGTGTGGATCACAATAAACTGTA
>NW_011494943.1:16471370-16472007 GCF_000754665.1 Bison bison bison | reverse complement strand
ACCAGATGGTCAACACTAAAATCAGATTGATTATATTCTTTGTAGCCAAAGATGGAGAAGCTCTATACAGTCAGCAAAAACAAGACCAGGAGCTGACTGTGGTTCAAATCATGAACTCCTATTGCCAAATTCAGACTTAAATTGAAGAAAGTAGGGAAAGCCACTAGACCATTCAGGTATGACCTAAATCAAATCCCTTACATATATACAGTAGAAGTGAAAAATAGATTTAAGGGTCTAGATCTGATAGACAGAGTGCCTGATGAACTCTGGATGGAGGTTCGTGACATTGTAGAGCAGACAGGGATCAAGAGCATCCCCAAGAATAAGAAATGCAAAACAGCAAAATGGCTGTCTGAGAAGGCCTTACAAATAGCTGTGAGAAGAAGTGAAAAGCAAAGGAAAAAAGGAACGATATACCCATTTGAATGCAAAGTTCCAAAGAATAGCAAGGAGAGATAAGAAAGCCTTCTTCAGTGATCAGTGCAAAGAAATAGAGAAGTCTTTTCCCATAGAATGGGAAAGACTAGAGATCTCTTCAAGAAAATTAGAGATACCAAGGGAATATTTCATGCAAAGATGGGCTCAATAAAGGACAGAAATGGTATGAACCTAACAGAAGCAGAAGATATTAAGA
>NW_011494943.1:16470849-16471270 GCF_000754665.1 Bison bison bison | reverse complement strand
TGTGGGCAAGAATCCCTTAGAAGAAATGGAGTAGCCATCATAGTCAAAAAAGAGTCTGAAATGCAGTACTTGAATGCAATCTCAAAAATGACAGAATGATCTCTGTTCATTTCCAAGACAAACCATTCAATATCACAGTAATCCAAGTCTATGCCCCAACCAGTAATGCTGAAGAAGCTGAAGCTGAATGGTTCTATGAAGATCTACAGACCTTTTAGAACTAACACCCAAAACAGATGTCCTTTTCATTATAGGGAACTGGAATGCAAAAGTAAGAAGTCAAGAAACACCTGGAGTAACAGGCAAATTTGGCCTTGGAGTACAGAATGAAGCAGGGCAAAGGCTAATAGAGTTTTGCCAAGAGAATGCACTGGTCATAGCAAACACTCTCTTCCAACAACACAAGAGAAGACTCTACACA
>NW_011494943.1:16455771-16470749 GCF_000754665.1 Bison bison bison | reverse complement strand
AAAGGTCAGTTTTCATTCCAGTCCCAAAGAAAGGCAATGCCAGAGAATGCTCAAACTACCACACAATTGCACTCATCTCACATGCTAGTAAAGTAATGCTCAAGATTCTCCAAGCCAGACTTCAACAATACATGAACTGTGAACTTTCAGATGTTCAAGGTGGTTTTAGAAAAGGCAGAGGAACCAGAGATCAAATTGCCAACATCTGCTGGATCACTGAAAAAGCAAAAGAGTTCCAGAAAAACATCTGCTTCTGCTTTATTAACTTTGACTGTGTGGATCACAATAAACTGTAGAAAATTCTGAAAGAGATAGGAATAGCAGACCACCTGACTTGCCTCTTGAGAAATCTGTATGCAGGTCAGGAAACAACAGTCAGAACTGGACATGGAACAACAGACTGGTTCCAAATAGGAAAAGGAGTACATCAAGCCTGTATATTGTCACCCTGTTTATTTAACTTATATGCAGAGTACATCATGAGAAACTCTGGGCTGGAGGAAGCACAAGCTGGAATCAAGATTGCCAGGAAAAATATCAATAACATCAGATATGCAGATGACACCACCCTTATGGCAGAAAGTGAAGAAGAATAAAGAGCCTTTTGATGAAAGTGAAAAAGGAGAGTGAAAAAGTTGACTTAAAACTCAACATTCAGAAAACTACGATCACGGCATCCGGTCACGTCACTTCATGGCAAGTAGATGGGGAAACAGTGGAAACAGTGGCAGACTTTTTGGGGGGGGGCTCCAAAATCACTACAGATGGTGATTGCAGCCATGAAATTAAAAAACGCTGACTCCTTGGAAGGAAAGTTATGACCAACCTAGACAGCATATTAAAAAGCAGAGACATTACTTTGCCAACAAAGGTTCATCTAGTCAAGGCTATGGTTTTTCCAGTGGTCATGTATGGATGTGAGAGTTGGACTATAAAGAAAGCTGAGCACCTAAGAATTGATGCTTTTGAACTGTGGTGTTGAAGAAAACTCTTGAGAGTCCCTTGGACTGCAAGGAGATCCAACCAGTCCATCCTAAGGGAAATCGGTCCTGGGTGTTCATTGGAAGGACTGATGTTGAAGCTGAAACTCCAATACTTTGGCCACCTGATGTGAAGAGCTGACTCATTTGAAAAGACTCTGACACTGGGAAAAATTGACTGTGAGAGGAAAAGGGGACGACAGAGGATGAAATGGTTGGATGGCATCACCGATTCAATGGACATGAGTTTGGGTAAACTCCGGGAGTTGATGATGGACAGAGAAGCCTGGCATGCTGTGGTCCATGGGGTTGCAAAGAGTTGGACACAAATGAGTGGCTGAACTGAACTGAGAAACATAATGAGAACACAAATGAATATGAGATCCCCATAGTATTCTTTTTCCAAGATACTGAATTTGCAAATGCCACCATCTGTCATGTATACTAATTACAAATTTGTACTTTTTTAGCATTTAGTCTATATTTTGCAGATGAATCTCATGTTCTGTCTTAGAAGTCCCATATTCTCTTGTGATTTTCCTAACTTTTTTAGGAAAAGAAATACCACACTTCAAGTTTGTATAGCAAAAATATAGCAGTGATTCAGGGAATTTAGTAAGATGCAAAAAAAAAAAACCTAAATGGAGTTTTCATTCATCAAAGGTTATATTAAATATTGTTTAGAAGTAAAGAATATTAGCCCCCAGAACCAGAATTCCCTGAGCATTTATTGAACTTCATTTAAAACTTTATGTTGTATAGACTAGTCCCTAAGACTAGATTCAGAAGAAGTGGACATGTTTTTTTTTTAATAAGGTATAGTTGATGTACAGTTTTATATGTTTTAGGTGTACAACATAGTGATACACAATTTTTTAAAGTTATATTCATTTAGAGTTATTATTGGGCTTCCCTCAAAGCTCAATCAGTAAAGAATCTGCCTGCATGGTTGGGAAGATCCCCTGGAGAAGGAAAGAGCAACCCACTCCAGTATTCTTGCCTGGAAAATCTCAGAGACAAAGGAGCCTGGTGGCTACATTCTATGGAGTCATAAGAGTTGGACATGACTTAGCGATTAAACCACCACAGAATTATAAAATATTAGCCATATTCCCTGTGATGTACAATATTTCCTTGTAGCTTACTTATTCTATACATAATGGTTTCTAACTCTTAGCCCCTTACCCCCAAATTGTCCCTCCTCTTTTCCCTCTCCTCATTGGTAACCAAGAAATGTCCTTAATTCTAACTTCATAGTTTACATCCTTGAAGGTTTAAAATATTTAGTCTCTGTGCTAGAATTGTTGAACATTAGTTAATTTGTATTTTTCACTTTAGAGCAAATATCCTTAACCTTAGGTTAGTAGGCATTGAGGGAATTCTTGAATAGGCTTTTTAGTGGGTACATAACCTGCCTAAAATACTGTATAAACTTTATGAGTAATGATATACTGCTCAATTCACAATGGGGTATATGGTATCAAAAAATTTAAAGAAACTTTTCTTTTGGAATCATTTAATACTCTTTATGGTCTTCTGTTACTTTTCTTAGGTGGGAAAGTTAATATCAAGAACCTGGACACCATTCTGAACAATCTAGAAATCAAACTTGCAGATTCAGAACTTAAAGATCTGACTCAAAATATACATGCTGATGGTAAGTATGTTATCAGATATGGTAGTTACCATGAGGCAAGTTTAGTTGAAAACTATTGAGTATACATAATGGGAGAAATGACAGTTTCTGTAGGAAGAAAAGAGAAGTGTGGTGATATATCATGTCAGTGACCAATGCATAGTGAATGTCATTTGAATTTATGAGCATCAAGTTAAAGTAGAAATTAAAGCATTATACTTTGATATGTATAATATAGGTAACTTTTATGCTGTCTACAGTATGATTGTTAATAGTAGAATCTTGCAAATTTTGAATACAAGAATGTCGATTCTTGAGATGTACTCACATCTGAATTACTTCCCTTTAGTAAAACAAATAGGTTTGAAATATTATAGGCCAGAAATTACATCATTGCAACTGTATGGTTTTCATATTTAGAATTTTCTTCTTTGCTTATTAAAAAAGTAAAAGATAAAATAATAATCTAGAAACTGTGTTCAATAAATCTTTGTTAAGTATATAAAGCAATTAGGATGGCGCCTAACACATGGTGTAACTATGATAATTATTCTTGCATTTTGCACATTCATAAGTATTATATCTCAGTGTGATTTTGATCTTCTCCTATAGTTGATAAGAAAATTTCTCTAGAAATGCTGATGGATAAAGTCACAGATTTCACAGGTGAGTGAAAGTTACTATAAAATTAAGATTCCAATTACCTACATTAAATTCTCTTTTCTCCCTAATATTTCTCAGTATTCTATCATTGACATGAATTCTGCTGTCTTCCCATATTTGCCTATAATGCCTAATTATTGATATAAAATTATTCAAGTTTTTGTAATGAAATTACTATATTCGTCCTTGCTTTTAAATTCTATAAATCTGTTGTTTATGCCAATAATATAATTCACTTCACCAGTGTTTAATAACCTTAGTATAGAGTGGCATGGCAAATTAAAGCATGAAACCTAAATATGATCAAGGTAATATTTTCATTATATTCATTACATAATTCTTATTTTTAAAATTAAAATATTGTTTGAATAAGCACCTTTTTATTAACTGATCAAATTTTATGGAAGTGGTCTTTTCTAATTTTAGGAGAAACTCTTTTGTTTATATTAAGGAAATAAATTTGACTTGACGATTCTAAAGTTGAAAATGTTTTATTTTTACTTCAGTCCTCAAGTTGAAAATTAATCATCATAAAGTAACTTCCTTAGAAATAATTGCTGCTATATGAAATGATGATATATATATCCAATCTATTTTAAAGGTGAGAAGATTGAGTCTAAAGATGTTAAAAATGTTGTTAAAAATCTTGGAATTGAGCTTTCAAGTGAAGAACTAGAAAAGCTAATGAAAACACTGCCAACTGATGGTGAGCCATACAAATGTCTGTGGGGGCTTCCAGGGAGCTTGAATTTTTGTGGATTCATATTAAAATTTTAATTTCTTATAAAACATGATAAAAGACCATTTTAAAAACTAAAATTCAAGTTATGTATAAAAACTATCATTATCTACAATGAGATAACACTTCACACCGGTCAGAATGGCCATCATCAAAAAGTCTACAAATAATAAATGCTGGAGAGGATGTGACAAAAAAGGAAATCCTCCTACACTGTTGGTGGGAATGTAAGTAGGTGCAGCCACTACTGAGAATAGTATGGTGATTCCTTTCAAATAAAAACAAAAATTGAGTTACTATATGATCCAGCAATCCCACTCCTAGGCATATATCTAGAGAAAATTCTAATTCAAAAAAGATACATGTACCTTAATATTCATAGCAGTATTATTTACAATAGCCAAGATATGGAAAAATGTGAAAGAGATGGGAATACCACACCACCTGACCTGCCTCTTGAGAAACCTATATCCAGGTCAGGAAGCAACAGTTAGAACTGGACATGCAACAACAGACTGGTTCCAAATAGGAAAAGGAGTACGTCAAGGCTGTATATTGTCATCCTGCTTATTTATCTTATATGCAGAGTACATCATAAGAAATGCTGGGCTGGAGGAAGCACAAGCTGGAATCAAGATTGCTGGGAGAAATATCAATAACCTCAGATATGCAGATGACACCACCCTTATGGCAGAAAGTGAAGAGGAACTAAAAAGCCTCTTGATGAAAGTGAAAGAGGAGAGCGAAAAGTTGGCTTAAAGCTAACATTCAGAAAACTAAGATCATGGCATCTGGTCCCATCACTTCATGGCGGATAGATGGGGAAACAGTGGAAACAGTGTCAGACTTTATTTTTCTGGGCTCCAAAATCACTGCAGATGGTGATTGCAGCCATGAAATTAAAAGACGCTTACTCCTTGGAAGGAAAGTTATGACCAACCTAGATAGCATATTCAAAAGCAGAGACATTACTTTGCCAACAAAGGTCTGTCTAGTCAAAGCTATGGTTTTTCCAGTGGTCATGTATGGATGTGAGAGTTGGACTGTGAAGAAAGCTGAGTGCCAAAGAATTGATGCTTTTGAACTGTGGTGTTGGAGAAGACTCTTGAGAGTCCCTTGGACTGAAAGGAGATCCAACCAGTCCATCCTAAAGGAGATCAGTCCTGGGTGTTCTTTGGAAGGACTGATGCTAAAGCTGAAACTCCAGTACTTTGGCCACCTGATGAGAAGAGTTGATTCACTGGAAAAGACCCTGATGCTGGGAGGGATTGGGGGCAGGAGGAGAAGGGAACGACAGAGGATGAGATGGCTGGATGGCATCACTGACTCGATGGACGTGAGTTTGAGTGAACTCCGGGAGTTGGTGATAGACAGGGAGGCCTGGTGTGCTGTGATTCATGGGGTCGCAAAGAGTCGGACACAACTGAGTGACTGAACTGATACTGATGATCCAGCAATCCCACTCTTAGGCATATATCCAAAGAAAATTCTAATTCAAAAAGACACATGTACCTTAATATTCACAGCAGTATTATTTACAGTACCCAAGATATGGAAACAATCTAAATTCTATCAACATATAAATGGATAAAGAAGATATAGTGTATGTATATACAATGGAATATTACTCAGCCATCAAAAAGAATGAAATAATGCCACTTGAAGCAACATGGATGGGCCTAGAGATTATCATACTAAGTGAATAAGTCAGACAGAGAAAGACAAATATCATATGATATCTCATATATAGAATCTAAAAACAAAAAGATATGAATGAAGTTATTTACAAAACAAAAATGGACTCACAGATATAGAAAACAAACTTATGGTTACCAAAGGGGGAGAAAGGGCAGGGAGGGATAAATTTGGAATTAACAGATATACCCTACTATATATAAAATAGATAAACAACAGGCACATACTGTATAGCACAGGAAAGTATATTCAATATCTTATAATAGCCTATAATGGAAAAAAAACTAAAGAAAAGGTCATATATATAACATCTTATGGAAAAATCTGAATGAAATTTTGGCCAACCCAATCTGTATATTACTGATCACTTTGCTGTATACCTGAAACATTTAAAATCAACTGTACTTCAATTTTTAAAAAAATTAAGAAAACAACTATCACTGTCATTTAGAGTTTATTTTAGAAACCAAGAGACTCTTCAGGTATAAATTGACATCAGAGCTAAGAAATGTCTGTTGTTATCACTTAGGCCACTGGTGGGCTTATATTATTAAGGAAAAATATAGAGATAAAGAATAAAGAAATTAAGGATAAAAGTAAGAATTAAAAGGGAAAAAAAAAGACATTTATGTTTTGTTATAATAACCTCAGATATGCAGATGACACCACCCTTTTGGCAGAAAGCAAAGAGGAAGTAAACAACTTCTTAATGAAGATGAAAGAGGAGAGTGAGAAAGCTGGCTTAAAACTCAATATTAAAAAAAAAAAAATAAGATCATGGCATCTGGCCCCATCACTTCATGGCAAATAGATGGGGAAACAATGGAAACAGCAACAGACTTTATTTTCTTGGGCTCCAGAATCACTGTGGACAGTGACTGCAGCCATGAAATTAAAAAACTTGCTCCTTGGAAGAAAGCTATGACAAACCTAGGCAGCGTATTATAAAGCAGAGACATTCCTTTGCCAACAGAGGTCTGTATAGTCAAAGCAATGGTTTTTTCAGTAGTCATGTATGGATGTGACCATAAAGAAGGCTGGGCACCAAAGAATTGATGCTTTCAAGCTGGTGTGTTGGAGAAGACTCTTGAGAGTCCCTTGGACTGCAAGATCCAAGGGATCTTCCTTTAGGATCCCTTGGAAATCAATCCTGAATATTCATTGGAAGGACTGATGCTGAAGCTGAAGCTCCAATACTTTGACCACCTCATGTGAAGGGTCAACTCATTGAAAAAGACCTTGATGCTGGGAAAGATAGAAGGCAGGAGGAAAAGGGGACAACAGAGGAAGAGATGGTTTGATGGCATCACCGACTCAATGGACACAAATTTGAGCATTCTCCAGGAGATGGTAAAGGACAAGAAAGCCTTCAGTCCATGCTTCAGTCCATGGGGTCGCAAAGAGTCCAACATGACTGAGTGACTGAACAACAAATGTTTTATTATAGTAGGCCTAGCTGGACAGGACAAGTTTATTATACTGTGAAAGAAAGTGAAAGTGGGTCTGCTGCTGCTGCTAAGCTGTTTCAGTCATGTCCGACTCTATGTGATCCCATAGACGGCAGCCCACCAGGCTCCCCCGTCCCTGGGATTTTCCAGGTTAACTACTGGAGTGGGATGCCCATTGCCTTCTTCGGAAAGTCGCTCAGTTGTGTCCAATTCAGTTGTCTCCAGGCCAGAATACTGGAGTGGGTATTTCCCTTCACTGGAGTGCCTTTCCCTTCTCCAGGGGATCTTCCCAATCCAGGGATCGAACCCAGGTCTCCCGCATTGCAGGCGTATTCTTTACCGGCTGAGCCACAAGGCAATATTGAGAAAAGCATCTCTAATTTCTTTGTTATATAAAGATGAAAATTTGGGGTAAAACATTGTAACAGTGTTACTGAGATATAATTCCCATACCAAACAATTAACTCAATAAAGTATACAAGTCAATGAATTCTAGCATATTAACAGAATTGTGCATCCATCACTGCAATCAATTTTAGATTATTATTATCCCAAAAAGATACCCTACACACAATTAGCAGTCACTCTCCAATTCCTCCATCCCCCTCAGCCCTGGCAAACCACTAATCTATTTTTCTGTCTCCATTGATTTGCCTATTCTGAACATTTTAAGTGGAATCATACAATATGTGACTCTTTGTAACTAGTTTCATTTAACACAATGTTTTCAAGGTTCATCCCTGTCATGTTATATGGTAATACTTTGTTTCTTTTTATTGCCAAATAATAGTATATTATATGGATATACCACATTTTATTTATCCATTCATTGGCTGATGGACATTTGGGTTGTTTCCATTATTATGAATGATACTCCTAAGAACATTCACATACAAATTTTTGTGTGGATGTATGTCTTCATTTGTCTTGGGTATATACCTAGGAGTGGAATTGCTGGGTCGTGTGGTAGCTCTGGCAATCCAAGAGCAAAAAAGCTCTTGGATTTTGAGGAATCCAAGGTGTTTTTCAAAGTGGCTGTACTACTTTACATTTCCACCAGCAGTGTTGAGAGTTCCAATTTCTTCACATTCTCATCAACACTTATTATTAATCTGTCCTTTGATTATATCTTAGTGGATGTAACTGCTACTGCTACTGCTAAGTCACTTCAGTCGTGTCCGACTCTCTGCGACCCCAGAGACGGCAGCCCAACAGGCTCCCCCGTCCCTGGGATTCTCCAGGCAAGAACACTGGAGTGGGTTGCCATTTCCTTCTCCAATGCATGAAAGTGAAAAGTGAAAGTGAAGTAGCTCAGTCGTGTCCGACTCTTAGCGACCCCATGGACTGCAGCCCATCAGGCTCCTCCGTCCATGGGATTTTCCAGGCAAGAGTACTGGAGTGGGGTGCCATTGCCTTCAGTGGTATCTTATTCTGCTTAGAATCTGCATTTCCCTGATGATTAATGATAATGAGCATCTTTTCCTTGTTCATATTGGTGTTTGTATATGTCCTTTGGAGAAAAATCTATTCATATCCTTTGTCCATTTTTAAATTGGGCTTTGTTGTTGTTGTTATTGTTGAATTGTAAGAGTTCTTTATATATTCTAGGTACAAATCCTTTATATATTCTAGACATAAGTCTATTGTCCAATATGTAATTTACAAAATTTTTCTCCCATTCTGTGGATTGTCTTTTCACTTTCTTGATTTTGTCCTTTGATGCACAAGTTTTTAATGTTGATGATGTCCAGTTTTTAAAATCTTTTTGCTTCTGCTTTGGGAGTCATATCTAAAACACCATTTCCTAAAGTCAAGAAAATTCACACCCATATTTTTTCTAAAAGTTTTATAGTTTTAGCTCTTATATTTTGGTCTTTGATACATTTTGAGTTAATTTTTGTATATGGTTTGAGGTAGGGATCCAAAAGAATGTTGTTTTTGCATGTGAATATTTCGTTTTCCCAGCACAATTTGTTGAAAAGGCTATTCTTTCCTTATTTTCACCATTGTCAAAAACCAATTGACGATATATTAGAGGACTTATTTTAGGGCTTTCAGTTCTATTTCTTTGATCTATATATTTAGCCTTACGCTAGTACCCTTCTGTGTTGATTACTGTAGCTTTGTATTTTATAAATTGGAAAGTGTGAGTCCCCAAAAGTTTTTCTTCCTTTTCAAGGTTATTTTGGCTACTTGGGGTCCCTGTTTCACTGAATGCATTTTAGAATCAGACCATCAATTTCTGCAAACAAACCAGTTGGAATTTTGACAAGATTGCATTGAATCTGTAGATCAATTGGAGGAATATTGTCATCCTCACAGTATTAGATCTTCCAATCCATGAATGTGGATATCTTTTCATTTATTTATATCTTCTTTCATTTCTCTCTACAGTGTTTCATAGTTTTCAGAGTATAAGTTTTGCACTTCTTTTGTTAAATTTATTCTTAAGCATTTTACTTGTTTTGATGCTCTTGTAAATGGAACTGCTTTCTTAGTATATTTTTGAACTACTCATTGCTACTATATAAAAATAATTGATTTTGTATATGGATAAAAAGTTTAAAATTTTCTATTTCTGAAATTATTTAATTCATATTATTTTATATCTTACTAATTTTACCATTATGTGAATTATGGCTTTTCTTACAGCTGCTGGAAAGTTATATCATAATAGATTAATGAAGAGTGTGAAGTCTCTCAAAAGTAAGTAAGAAACAAAATTTTAAAGTATATTATCTAGATTTTATAAATTTATATTATCAAAGTCCTTCAGACATATCATTCAAGTATAAATCTTATCTTTATATAATTTGTCATTTATGATTCTTTTAGCATGACTACATTCTGTCTGCTATTAACATACAATTTCTCTTACCAGTAAGTCCTGTATAGTCTTAGTTTCTTTTCAACTTCTTATCAAAAGGAAAAATTTACCCCAACCAAAACCAAGAAAAAACTCTAACCATTGTTAAAGAGCAGTGGTCAACTACACTGTTAACTCACATATCAAGTCACTAAACAGAAATAACCCTATCTTTTGTGTAGAGGAATTAAGTTGTGGCCTGCAGTTCTACTTATTTAAGACCCTTAACACTGCTTTACTATGTATGCTTGTCACCAAGAATAGAAAAAGGAAATATAGATAGATAGATAGATAAAGGAAATGTAATTCTCTTATATTGACTTTCTATTTGGATCTTCAAGTGGACACATTTGTTTGGGGTTTCAGCCTTTTTGAAATAAAATGATAATAAAATCATGAAATATATTATCTCTTTTGCTTTACTATGTGGTCATTAAAGTTAATACTAATAACACCTTTTAAATATTTTCCTTGTTTTGCTATTATATGACTTATTTCAAATGTTGCTTTACTGTCTCTGTCCTAAGAGGGGAAGATTAAAAAGAATAATCTCCATAAGGCTTTGGAAAATATGGGAGTCAAGCTCACAGAAGAAGAATTTGCTAAATTGTCAAAAAAGCTACAAGTTGATGGTGAGTACTAGAGATATTCTTAGGGCATTTTTTCCTGTTATCTTCTATGTGACAGCCTTAAAAAATAATTATAATTGGTGCCAGATAAATACTTAAAAGCTTAGAAGAGAGCTCAATATTAAGGTGAGAGTAACCTAAGACTTGCTGGAGCAGCCGTGAAGAGATACCCCACATCCAAGGTAAGAGAAACCCAAGTAAGAAGGTAAGTGTTGCGAGAGGGCATCAGAGGGCAGACACACTGAAACCATAATCAAAGAAAACTGGTCAATCTAATCACACAGACCACAGCCTGGTCTAACTCAATGAAACTAAGCCCGTCATGGGGCCACCCGTGACGGGTGGGTCATGGTGGAGAGGTCTGACAGAATGTGGTCCACTGGAGAAGGGAATGGCAAACCACTTTAGTATTCTTGCCTTGAGAACCCCATGAACAGTATGAAAAGGCAAAATGATAGGATACTGAAAGAGGAACTCCCCAGGTCGGTAGGTGCCCAATATGCTACTGGAGATCAGTGGAGAAATTACTCCAGAAAGAATGAAGAGATGGAGCCAAAGCAAAAACAATACCCAGCTGTGGATGTGACTGGTGATAGAAGCAAGGTCTGATGCTGTAAAGAGCAATATTGCATAGGAACCTGGAATGTCAGGTCCATGAATCAAGGCAAATTGGAAGTGGTCAAACAGGAGATGGCAAGAGTGAACGTCAACATTCTAGGAATCAGCGAACTAAAATGGACTGGAATGGGTGAATTGAACTCAGATGACCATTATATCTACTACTGCGGGCAGGAATCCCTTAGAAGAAATGGAGTAGCCATCATACTCAACAAAAGAGTCCGAAATGCAATACTTGGATGCAGTCTCCAAGAAGAAATGGAGTAGCCATCATACTCAACAAAAGAGTCCGAAATGCAATACTTGGATGCAATCTCAAAAAAGACAGAATGATCTCTGTTCGTTTCCAAGGCAAACCATTCAATATCACAGTAATCCAGAAGAAATGGAGTAGCCATCATACTCAACAAAAGAGTCCGAAATGCAATACTTGGATGCATCTCAAAAACGACAGAATGATCTCTGTTCATTTCCAAGGCAAACCATTCAATATCACAGTAATCCAAGTCTATGTCCGGCCATCCTACACTGCTCATACATAGCATGCTATCCCAGACCCATTTTGCTTATCATAGTGGTTCTCAAGCTTGAGTGTGTATAAGAATTTCTCAGACTTGATGAACCACAAATTCCTAGGCCACATACCCAGTTTCTAATTCAGTAGGTCTGAGATGGGGCCCTAGAATTCACATTTCTAACAAGTTCCCACATGATGCCTATGCAGCTGGTCTAGGAACCAGATACTTCAAGTATCACAGTATTAACTTATCTCCTACTTGTTAAAAACCCTTTCTCCTTCTCCTTCTTCTGATTAGCTCCTGCTAATTATTTTACTCATCTCAGATATTAACCCCCACATGCTGCCTTCACTGAATGCTCCAGGCTTGATTAGGGCCTCGGTCAGATCTTTGGCAGTACCAGAATATCAGGTCAGCATCAAGGAAATTTTGATAATTATACTTATAAAACAGAAGGGCTCGCCAAAAGCCAGCCTTCTCTCTGGCCCAGAGTTTATGATCTCCAAAAAACTTTATTAATATGACATAAATCTTCAAAATCCCCAAATTTAAAGGAGTGTTCATTTAAATTTTGATGTGAGCCTAATTTAGCTGACTTTATTATACTATATGAGTAATTTATATATATTTCCTAAGGTCATACCATTATTATGTGTTTCTTTTGGACTTTTACTTGTAGCAAATGGAAATGTTGATCTGCATAATTTGATGGAAGAAGTGAAAGTCATTACAGGTGAGTATAAAGTCATTATAAACCTAAGATTGGTATGGTAATTATGTTTTGCCATTAACAATAATTGTCATGTTGATTCTGCATTATACTGCTTAATGTAAATATTTGTGTAGAGTTGGACTTAGTGGTACCTATGTTTCAGTATTAAAATTTTAGTGTCATGTCTTGGTAGAAAGACTTTAATTCTCTAGAGTAGTTCTCATAAATCTTTTCTCTTGGTTAGTACAGTAAAAAAAAATCAAGTTTTGCTTCAAATTCACCTAACTGGTCCCCCAATTCTCCTGAATTTCTAGTCTCATGAAATTGGGCCATTCCTACTTACTAGAGGTTTGGAGCTTTGTTCCTTTCCAAGAAGCTACGTAGAAGCCCCAACTAAGGCAAATACTTTGAAAGACAGTACTTTCCCTTCCTGGCTACTGGACCTATAACAGATTCAAGTCTCAGCTTGACCCAACTGAAGAAGTGCTGACCCTTCTAAAGGATAAAGAGATTATTCATAGAAGGAACTGCAATACTTAGCTGATATGTACTGGCAAGGACTAGGACAGCATTTCTGGGATAAGATCTTCAAGTATAACCCAGAATAGAGTGTGGAAAATGAGGCTGAGGCTGGATAGGAAGAGTTTGTTGATGTGTAGGTGCTTGTTCCTGTAAGTCCAGTTTTAATGCCCAGCCAAAACTACTTGGAGTGGACAATAAGCTTCTGGGTTGGCTCCTAGGAGCTTGGAAGACAATGGCCCACATCAAATTAGGTGAAAATGCCAGAACTGCCTTGATACAATGCTGAGGAGTGAACAAAAAGTTCAAATAAATTGGGTATACCAGAATGAATCTATTATGTAAGACCTGAAGATCCATCAAATAACTATGTTCCTCAAGAGGGTCTATGGAACACTATCTTTAATGAGGCAATAAGTGCATCCATCCAAATGTCCCTACCACAGGTCTCAGTGTCCAACTCCCTGTTAGAGCCATGACTGTGGTAGAGCAGACTTTCCAAGACTGCACATTCAGCTTTCTCTGAGGTTCTGCCTTTCTGACCATCAGGTCCTGATCTTGGTCTTCAACACTGTCTCTTCAAATAAAAGATGTGAGCCTCTTAAACTGCTGCCATGGAAGCCTGCCCTTTACACATGCCTCAAGTTACTAAGCAACAACCATCCAATTATATTGTAAAATTAAAATTTACTCATATTTCTCAAACATTAGAGAATATTACTTGAGCCATTATATCCCCTTCTACCTGTATGTTTTTTTTGTTCAAATTTTTTTAATATAAATTTATTTAATTGGAGGCTAATTACTTTACAATATTGTATTGGTTTTACAATCAATTCTCCAAAGGTGAACATCTCAGCAGTTTCAACAATACAGTGTGTTATAGGTTCCCAGGTGGCTCAGTGGTAAAGAATCGGCCTATCAATAAAGGAGATGTGGGTTCAATCCCTGGGTCAGGAAGATTCCCTGGAGGAGGAAATGGCAACCCACTCTAGTATTCTTGCTAGGAAAATCCCATGGACTAGAGAAGCCTGGTGGGCTACAGTGCCTGGGGTTGCAAAGAGTTGGAAATGACTTAGCATACACATACATATGCATGTGTTAGGGATTATTACCTCTTCCCTTACACCATCAATGGAATCTTTGTTATAACCTGTCCAGCAAGACATACACCACCTTATGGTCTGCTTCTGAGGACCACTTCAGAGCCAAGTGTCCTAAATTTGGTTTTCAGAAGCAGACCCTGAGACTAGTATTTATGTGCAAGTGAATTGTTACAGAAGAGTTACCAAAGAAAACTTATATAAGGGGATGGAAGAAGCCAAGTAAAAACCCCATCTTAGACAAAGTCTTGATACCTTCAGAATAATCCCACTGAAGATCTCTGTAAATTACACCTCAGAGTTGTCCCAATCGAGATCTTTCACACTTTCCCTCAATCAGTCATTGGCTGACCCAGCCACACTTTCTTTGTTTTCTGTACAAGAGAGAAAAGCAGTCTTCAGTAGCATGAGGGTAGTCTTACAAACAAAAGCTATAGGTGCTGCTTATTGGGAGCAAAACCACATCATGGCTGGGAATGCTCAAAAATGGTAAATAGGATCTGAGAGATGTGCTCAGAACACAGGGACTACAAAAACTAAGTAATATGTAAGCCTACCCAAGGTCCGTCTAGTCAAGGCTATGGTTTTTCCAGTGGTCATGTATGGATGTGAGAGTTGGACTGTGAAGAAAGCTGAGCGCTGAAGAATTGATGATTTTGAACTGTGGTGTTGGAGAAGACTCTTGAGAGTCCCTTGGACTGCAAGGAGATCCAACCTTCCATTCTGAAGGAGATCAGCCCTGGGATTTCTTTAGAAGGAATGATGCTAAAGCTGAAACTCCAGTACTTTGGCCACCTCGTGCAAAGAGTTGACTCATTGGAAAAGACTCTGATGCTGGGAGGGATTGGGGGC
>NW_011494943.1:16454036-16455671 GCF_000754665.1 Bison bison bison | reverse complement strand
GACTCGATGGACATGAGTCTGAGTGAACTCTGGGAGTTGGTGATGGACAGGGAGGCCTGGTGTGCTGCGATTCATGGGGTTGCAAAGAATCGGACACGACTGAGCGACTGAACTGAACTGAACTGAACCCATGATTCAAGTGAGAACTCTGTGTTTAGTTATGAGACACAAGAGGAAAATGCAATGGTTATGTACTATAAGACAGAGAAAAAGGAAAAATCATGGAGAAGAGAAGGAAAAGAATGAGATGAGTATATTTAATATTGATAAACCACCAGCTCCTGTGTAGGTTTGCTATCAGTTCACTTCAGTCGCTCAGTTGTGTCTGACTCTTTGTGACCCCATGGACTGCAGCACGCCAGGCTTCCCTATCACCAACTCGCAGAGCTTACTCAAACTCATGTCCATCGATTCGGTGATGTCAACCAACCATCTCATCCTCTGTTGTCCCCTTCTTCTCCTGCCTTCAATCTTTTCCAGCATCAGGGTCTTTTCCAATGGGTTGGTTTTTTTCATCCGGTGGCCAAAATACTGAAGTTTCAGCTTCAGCATCAGTCCTTTCAATGAATATTCAGGACTGATTTCCTTTAGGATGGAATGGTTGGATCTCCTTGCAGTCCAAGAGACTCTCAAGAGTCTTCTCCAACACCACAGTTCAAAAGCATCAGTTCTTCGGTGCTCATCTTTCTTTATAGTCCAACTCTCACATCCGTGCATGACTACTGGAAAAGCCATAACTTTGACTAGATGGACCTTTGTTGGCAAAGTAATGTCTCTGCTTCTTAATATGTTCTCTAGGTTGGTCATAGCTTTTCTTCCAAGAAGCAAGCATTTTTAAATTTCATGGCAAAAATAAATAAATGAATAAATTTCATGGCACCAGTCACCATCTGCAGTGATTTTGGAGCCCAGGAAAATAGAGTCTCTTACTGTTTCCATTGTTTCCCCACCTATTTGCCATACTTTTGCTATACTTTTTCTAGTTTTAACTGAAAAAGTTTTTTTCTAACTATAGAGTAAATTGAATAAATTTACTCTAATGAATATAATTTTTAAAGTTTTTCCTTTGTTACTCACATAGTGGATTATCACATCACTTTATCTATAACCTGCATTGAGACTTTTCTTAAAGCTTCCAGAAAGTCCAATCAAAAATTTGGTATATTGGTTATTTATATTGACATGTATAATCTACAGGATATATATTAACTAACCAAAGCAAGATGTAGAATCATCAATATAGAAAGCTACATTTTATGTAAGGAAGGAGAGGAAATAAGAACCTACATGCTTATTTTTGCAAAATCAATCTGAAACATAAATCAGAAAGTAATTTTAAAAAACAGTTCACTTGTAGGGGATTCAGGAAACACTATGAAGGGGCTAGAAGGAAGTCTGAGTGTATTTCTTATTTAGTTTTAACTTAAAAATGCTTAAATAAATCAACCTACCTGACTTCAGGCTCTACTACAAAGCCACAGTCATCAAGACAGTATGGTACTGGCACAAAGACAGAAATATAGATCAATGGAATAAAATAGAAAGCCCAGAGATAAATCCACACACATATGGACACCTTATCTTTGACAAAGGAGGCAAGAATATACAATGGATTAAAGACAATCTCTTTAACAA
>NW_011494943.1:16450382-16453618 GCF_000754665.1 Bison bison bison | reverse complement strand
AAACAACTAATCTCAAAAATATACAAGCAACTCCTACAGCTCAACTCCAGAAAAATAAATGACCCAATCAAAAAATGGGCCAAAGAACTAAATAGACATTTCTCCAAAGAAGACATACGGATGGCTAACAAACACATGAAAAGATGCTCAACATCACTCATTATCAGAGAAATGCAAATCAAAACCACTATGAGGTACCATTTCACACCAGTCAGAATGGCTGCGATCCAAAAGTCTACAAATAATAAATGCTGGAGAGGGTGTGGAGAAAAGGGAACCCTCTTACACTGTTGGTGGGAATGCAAACTAGTACAGCCACTATGGAGAACAGTGTGGAGATTCCTTAAAAAACTGGAAATAGAACTGCCTTATGATCCAGCAATCCCACTGCTGGGCATACACACTGAGGAAACCAGAAGGGAAAGAGACACGTGTACCCCAATGTTCATCGCAGCACTGTTTATAATAGCCAGGACATGGAAGCAACCTAGATGCCCATCAGCAGACGAATGGATAAGAAAGCCGTGGTACATATACACAATGGAGTATTACTCAGCCATTAAAAAGAATGCATTTGAATCAGTTCTAATGAGGTGGATGAAACTGGAGCCTATTATACAGAGTGAAGTAAGCCAGAAGGAAAAGCATAAATACAGTATACTAACGCATATATATGGAATTTAGAAAGGTGGCAACAATAACCTGGTGTACGAGATAGCAAAAGAGACACTGATGTATAGAACAGTCTTATGGACTCTGTGGGAGAGGGAGAGGGTGGGAAGATTTGGGAGAGTGACATTGAAACATGTAGAATATCATGTAAGAAACGAGTTGCCAGTCCAGGTTCGATGTGCGATGCTGGATGCTTGGGGCTGGTGCACTGGGACGACCCAGAGGGATGGTGTGGGGAGGGAGGAGGGAGGAGGGTTCAGGATGGGGAACACATGTATGCCTGTGGCGGATTCATTTTGATATTTTGCAAAACTAATACAATTATGTAAAGTTTAAAAAAATGCTTAAATATTAAAAAAAATCAAATATTAAAGAAAAATAAATTCTAAAATTGAAAATAAACTGAAACACATGAGTCTAATTATATAACAAAGTGCTAATAGAATGATATGTGGAAGTGAAAGTCGTTCAGTCATGTCTGACTCTTTGAAACCCTATGTACTATACAGTCCATGGAATTCTCCAGGCCAGAATACTGGAGTGGGTAGCCTTTCCTTTTTCCAGGTGGTCTTCCCAACCCAGGGATTGAACTAAGGTCTCCTGCATTGCAGGTGGATTCTTTACCAACTGAGCTATCAAGGAAGCCCAATAGAATGATATAGGGAACCTAGTTATTTCAAGTGATTTCTGAAATGCAGTGCTATGACTGAACAGTGAAATATATACTAACTACAGAAAGGACTTCAAAGGAATCTTAAACTTTATTCAATAGTTTTATCATTAATAATAATATTGGAATTTAATATTGTGACTATTACAGGTAAAAGCAGAATAAAACAAATAAATATATTAATATTCTTAGAAACTAACATGTTTCAGTTTCAGAGAAAAGAGGTACAAATATACAATCAAGAAGTTAGGAAAAATCCTGTAACTATAATTTGGATCACTACAAATTCACGGTTGTTGTTTTTTTAATTATCCTGTTTGTTTTAAAGATGAATTTCCTGTATTTTCCTTGAAAGAAAAGGACCTAGAAACAATCACATCTTAGTTTCAGTGATCATGGTTTCTCAATAAAATTTCTACTAAAAGGAACCCCAGAGCTCATTGGAGAAATTCTGCTTCCAGGTCTGGGATAGGAAAAGTACAGAGTGAGCATGGGGTACCTTTTTTCTGAAAGCAAGGTAATACTTAACGTGTTCATGTCAAAAGAAACAGGAGTAGATTCCTGCTGGTCACACTGGGGAGAACTTGAGCATAAGAAGGAAGGAGGGAGGGGAGAACATGGTGCCAAGTAGTGTAAAGTATCTTAAACGTGAGTCAGAAGTCGTAAGAAAGCAGTTGAATATGAGGTTCTCATTTGGCTTTACACCATTATCTAATCACTTCGTTATGAATATTGCTACTCCTTGTTTATATAGAGTCCATGTCATTTTTTAAAAAAACATATTTCTTTTTATTTGACAAGGTAATCAACCATGTTGCTTAGAAATGTATCCCACACTCTCAGCATTTATTTGGGGAGGAAATAGTTACTTGCAAAAAAGAAAAAGATGAATTATTTATACAGAAATTTCAGTTAACTGTTATATGATATCTCTGAGATTAAATGACAAAAAAATGAAATGTTTTGTATGGTGCCTGGTACCAAAAAAAAATTCTCCATAAAGATTAGCTATCATTATCATTAGTAGTAATAGTGAAATCTTTTTTTCTTCCAGTTTTATTGAGATATAATTGACATAGAGTTACTGTATAAGTTTGTGTTCAGCATAATGATTTGACTTACATACATCAAGAAATGGTTACCACAGTAAGTTTAGTGAACATCTATCATCTCATGTAGCTATAAAATTAAGAAAATAGAAAAAATTTCCTTGTGATCAGAAATTTTAGGCATTCTTAGCAATTTTTGTGTATAACATTCAGTAATGTTAACTATGGGCTTCCCTGGTAGCTCCGCTGGTAAAGAATCCACCTGCAATGCAGGAGAGCCCAGTTCAATTCCCTGGGAAGATTACCTGGAGAAAGGATAGGCTACTCACTCCAATATTCTTGGGTTTCCCTGGTGGCTCAGGCAGTACTAGAATCCTCCTGCAAGGCAGGAGACCTGAGTTCAATCCCTGGGTTGGGAAGATCCCCTGGAGAAGGGCATGGCAACCCACTCCTGTATTCCTGCCTGGAGAAGCCCCATGGACAGAGGGCTACTTTCATGGGACTGTAAAGAGTTGGACATGACTGAGCGACTAAGCACAGCACACAGTGCTATTAGAGTAGGAAATGGCAACCCACTCCAGTATCCTTGCCTGGAAAATCCTATGGACAGAGGAATCTGGTGGGCTACAGTGCTCACTGTATTTATCATATTGTACATTACATCCCTCATACTTATTTACATAATAATTGAAAGTTGTACCTTTTGACTGCCTTCATCATATTTCCTTTCCTTCCACACCTTGCCCCTGGTAACCACAAATCAGATCTGTTTTCCTATGAATGTGTTTGTTTTTGAAGTATAACTGACCTACAAAACTGTGTTTGTTCTTGTTACACAATATAGT
>NW_011494943.1:16447870-16450282 GCF_000754665.1 Bison bison bison | reverse complement strand
TTTTTTTTGCAACTGAAAGTTTGTTCCTATTAATCTCCCTTGTCTATTTCTTTTATTCCCTACCACTCCTACCACTGTCTCCTCTGGCAACCATCTCTTTGTTCTCTGTGTCTAATACTCTGTTTTTGTTTTGTTATATTTGTTTGTTTTGTTTTTTAGATTTCTCATATAAGTGAAATCATACAATATTTCTCTTTCTTTGCCTTACTTATTTCACTTAGCATTATACCTCCAGATCCATCCATGTTGCTGAAAATGTCAAGATTTTTTTATGACAGAGTAATATTCCATTTCATATATATATATGTATATATTTTATGACTAAGTAATATTCCATTTCATATATATATGTATATATTTTATGACTAAGTAATATTCCATTCCATATATATAAATATATGTATATATACCCCACATCTTCTTATCCAATCATCTCTTGATGGGCACTTAGGTTGCTTCTATATCTTGGCATTTGTAAATTTGTAAATAATGCTGCAATGAATGTGGGGGTGCATTCATCTTTTCTAAGTAGTGTTTTCATTTTCTTTGGATAAATACCCAAGAGTTAGAAGAGCAAGATCATATAATAATTGTATTTTTAATTTTTTGAGGAATCTCCATACTGTTCTCCGCAGTGGCTGCACAAATTTATATTGCTGCCAACAGTGTACAAGGGTTCACTTTTCTCTACATTCTCTCCAACACTTGTTATTTATCTCTTTGATAATAGGCTTTCCAACAGGTATAAGGTGATAGCTCATTGTGGTTTTGATTTACATTTCCCTGTTGATTCATGATATTGAGCATGTTCTCATATACCTGTTAGCCATCAGTGTGTCTTGATTACAAAACTGTCTGCTCAGAGCCTCTGTTCAGTTTTTTTAATTGGATTTTTTTTTTTTTTTTAGTGTTGAGTTGTTTGAGTTCTTTGTGTATTTTGGATACGAACTCCTCATTGGATATATTGTTTGCAAATATCATCTCCCACTTAGTAGATGGCCTTTTCATTTGGTTGATAGTTTTTCTTTGCTGTGCAGAAGCCTTTTTGTTTAACATAGTCCCATTTGTTTACTTTTGCTTTTTTTCCCCCCTTTTTGCTTATATTTTTGTCTCCCTTATTTGAAGAGACAGATCCGAAAGATACTATTGAAACTTTATGTTGAAGAGCTTATTGCCTGTGTTTTCTTCTAGAAGTTTTAGGGTTTCAGGCCTTACATTTAAGCCTCTACTCCATTTTGAATTTATTTTTGTACACAGTGTGAAACAGTAGTCCAGTTTGATTCTCTTGCATGTTTTCCCAACACCATCTATTGAAGAAATTGTATTGTTCCCATTTTATATTCCCTCCTTTGTCATCTTGGGTTGCCCCAGGGGCATGGCTTAGTTTCATTGAGTTAGACAAGGCTGTGGTCCTAGTGTGATTAGATTGACTAGTTTTATGTGAGTATGGTTTCAGTGTGTCTGCCTTCTGATGCCCTCTTCCAACACCTACCGTCTTACTTGGGTTTCTCTTACCTTGGGCATGGGGTATCTCTTCACGGCTACTCCAGCAAAGCGCAGCCACTGCTCCTTGCCTTGGACGAGGGGTTATCTCCTCACCGCCTCCCTTCCTGACCTTCAACGTGGGATAGCTCCTCTAGGCCCTCCTGCGCCTGCGCAGCCACGATCCTTGGACGCGGGGTTGGTCCTCCCGGCAGCCCACCCTGACCTCGGACTCCGGGTAGCTCCTCTTGGCCGCTCACCCTGACCTCGGACGCGGAGTAGCTCCTCTCCGGCCGTTCCTGCGCCGTCCCAGCCTGGCACTCTCGGCCGCTGCCCATGACCTCGGACATGGGGTAACTCCTCTTGGCCGCCGCCCTTCGAGCATGGGGTCCTCCCGGCCTCTGCCCCTGACCTCGGATGTGGGGTAGCTCCTCTCGGCCGCACTAGTGCACTTAGTGCGCCGGTCGTCGCAGCCGCCTGCTCCAGGCTTCAGCAATATGTGAACCGTGAACTTCCTGATGTTCAAGCTGGTTTTAGAAAAGGCAGAGGAATGAGAAATCAAATTGCCAACATCCACGGATCATGGAAAAAGCAAGAGAGTTCCAGAAAAACATCTATTTCTGCTTTATTGACTATGCCAAAGCCTTTGACTGTGTGGATCACAATAAACTGTGAAAAATTCTGAAAGAGATGGGAATACCAGACCACCTGACCTGCCTCTTGAGAAACCTATATCCAGGTCAGGAAGCAACAGTTAGAACTGGACATGGAACAACAGACTGGTTCCAAATAGGAAAAGGAGTACGTCAAGGCTGTATATTGTCACCCTGCTTATTTAACTTCTATGCAGAGTACATCATGAGAAACGCTGGACTGGAAGAAACACAAGCTGGAATCAAGATTGCCGGGAGAAATATCAATAATCTCAGA
>NW_011494943.1:16407550-16447770 GCF_000754665.1 Bison bison bison | reverse complement strand
CTTATGGCAGAAAGTGAAGAGGAATTAAAAAGCCTCTTGATGAAGGTGAAAGTGGAGAGTGAAAAAGTTGGCTTAAAGCTCAACATTCAGAAAACGAAGATCATGGCATCCAGTCCCATCACTTCATGGGAAATAGATGGGGAAACAGTGGAAACAGTGTCAGACTTTATTTTTCTGGGCTCCAAAATCACTGCAGATGGTGACTGAAGCCATGAAATTAAAAGACGCTTACTCCTTGGAAGGAAAGTTATGACCAACCTAGACAGCATATTCAAAAGCAGAGACATTACTTTGCCAACAAAGGTCCGTCTAGTCAAGGCTATGGTTTTTCCTGTGGTCATGTATGGATGTGAGAGTTGGACCATGAAGAAGGCTGAGCACAGAAGAAGTGATGCTTTTGAACTGTGGTGTTGGAGAAGACTCTTGAGAGTCCCTTGGACCGCAAGGAGATCCAACCAGTCCATTCTGAAGGAGATCAGCCCTGGGATTTCTTTGGAAGGAATGATGCTGGAGCTGAAACTCCAGTACTTTGGCCACCTCATGCGAAGAGTTGACTCATTGGAAAGGACTCTGATGCTGGGAGGGATTGGGGGCAAGAGGAGAAGGGGACGACAGAGGATGAGATGGCTGGATGGCATCACTGACTCGATGGACATAAGTCTGAGTGAACTCCAGGAGTTGGTGATGGACAGGGAGGCCTGGCGTGCTGGGATTCATGGGGTCGCAAAGAGTCGGATAGGACTGAGCGACTGAACTGAACTGAACTCCTTTGTCATAGATTACTCGGTCATATAAGTGAGAGTTCGTTTCTGGGTTCTCTATTCTGTCCCATTGATTTATGAATCCATTATTGTGCCAGTACCTTATTATTTTGATTACTGTAGCTTTGTAGTATACTTTGAAATAGGAAATGTGATACCTCCAGCTTTATCCTTCTTCCTCAAAATTGTTTGACTTGCCGATCTTTTGTGATTCCATGCAAATTTTAAAATTATTTGTTCTAGTTCAGTGAAAAAATGTCCTTTGTATTTTGATATATACCTTGATATGTGTCCTTGTTAATTTGATAGAGATTGCATTGAATCTGTAGATTGCATTGGGTGATATAACCATTTTGACAACATTGACTCTTCCAATTCACAAACACAGTATATCTGTCCATCTATTTATGTATCTTCAGTTTCTTTGATCAGCGTCTCATAGTTTTCCAAATACAAGTCTTTTACCTTTTTAGTTAGATTTATTCATAGGTATTTTATTCCTTTTGATGCAGTGGGTAAATGGGATTACTTTCTTAATTTCTCTTTCTGATACTCTGTTTTTAGCATATAGAAATGCAATAGATTTCTGTAGATTAATTTTGTATCCTGTAATTTTACAGAATTCATTGATGAGGTCTAGTAGTTTTTTGGTGATGTCACTGGAATTTTCTATGTATAGTACATGTCTTTTGCAAGCAGTGATGTTTTACTTCTTCCTTTCCAACTTAGATTTCTTCTATTTTCTTTTTGTTGTCTGATTGCAGTGACTACAACTTCCAATACTTTTGTTCAATAAAAGTAGTGAGAGTGGTCATCCTTGTCTTGTACCTAATCTTAGCTTTCAGCTTCTCACTGTTGGGGATGACGTTAGCTGTGGGCTTGTCATGTGCTGTGCTTAGTCGCTCAGTCGTGTCTGACTCTTTGCAACCCCATGAACTATAGCCCACCTGGCTCATCTGACCATGGGGATTCTCCAGGCGAGAATACTGGAGTGGGTTGCCATGCCCTCCTCCAGGGGATCTTCCCAACCCAGGGATCGAACCCAGGTCTCCCACATTGCAGGTGGATTCTTTACCATCTGAGCCACCAAGGAAGCCCATGAATACTGGAGTGGGTAGACTATCTCTTCTCCAGGGATCCTTCCCAATCCAGGAATAGAACCAGGGTCACCTGCACTGCAGATGGATTTTTTTTTTTTACCAACTGAGCTACCACAGAAGCCTGGGTTTGTCATATATAACCATTATTATCTTGAGCTATGTTTCTGCTATAGCCACTTTGTAGAGAGCTTTTATCATAAATAAATGTTAATTTTTTCAGAATCTTTCTCTGCATTTATTGAGTTGCTCATATGATTTTTACTCTTCAGTTTGTTAATGTGGTGTATCATATGATTAGTTTGCAGATATTGAACTGTTCTTACATTCCAGGGATAAATCCCATTTGACCATAGTGTATAATCCTTTTAATATATTGCTGAGCTTGGATTGCTAATATTTTGTTGAGGATTTTTGCATCTATGTTCATAAGTGATACTGACTTAAAACTTTCTTGTGTGATATCTTTGTCTGGTTTTGCTATGATGGTGATACTAGCCTTGTAGAAAGAGTTCAGAAGCACTCCTTCCTCCACAAGTTTTTGGATGGTTTGAGAAGAATAGGTGTTAACTCTTCTCTGAATGTTTGGTAAAATTCACCTGCAAAGTCATCCAGTCCTAGATTTTTGCTTGTTGGGAGTTTTTTTTTTTTTAATTACTGATTAATTTCATTATTGGTAATTGGGCTGTTCTTATTTTTATTTCTTCCTGGTTCATTATTGGAAGATTATACTGTATGTTTCTAGGAGTTTATCCATTTCTTCTAGATTGTTCATTTTATTGGTGTGTAACTATTTGTAGTAATTTCATATGATCTCTTGTATTTTTCTGCTATCTGTTGTAACTTCTTTATCATTTCTGATTTTATTGGTTTGGACCTTCTCTTTTATTCTTGATGAATCTGACTAAAGATTTATCAAGTTGTTGTTTTTCAATGAATTAGCTCTTAGTTTCAGGGGCCAGGACCTCTCATACCTTGGGGAGAACCTCTCCAGTTGTATTCATCATCCAGTTGTGGATCTCCCATTCAGGAGTATGAATCTTAACTTTGCTACATCTCTGCCCCTCCAACCCATGTTATTGTGAGTTCCTTCTTTATATCTGTAATTGTAGAACATCTTTTCTGCTCATCTTCCAATGTTTCTCATCAATAGTTGCTCCATAATGACTCACAGACTTATAGAACAAATTTATGGTTACCAGAGGTGAAGGGTGGAAAGGTAGGGGTAGTTAGGAAATGTGGGATTGATGTGTACACAATGCTATGTTTAAAATGATAGCCAACAAGGACCTACCATATATAGCACAAGGCACTCTGCTCAATATTATGTAACAACTTAAATGGGAAAATTTTTTCAAAAAGAATAGAAACGTATATGTATAACTGAGTCACTTTGCTATACACCTGAACCATACTCCAATATGAAATTTGAAGTTAAAAAAAATACCTCTCCATAAATAGTTGTAATTTTAGTGTGCCCATGGAAGCAGGTGAGCTCAGGGTCTTCCTACTCCACTTGCTCACTCCTGCTAGTAGTGAGATTTTTTTTAATCCTGTGAACTGTCCAAAAATATTTTATTTATTGTTTCAAATCTTGCATATACTAATTACTCTTATCTTCTTCTCCAAATTGGACTAAAGGAAAGAATCCTAATATTATTTATGCTGTCAACTTCCTTTATGTATTTGATTCAACGAATCTTTGATCTTTATGCTGAAAGACGTAATCATGATTCAAAGGAATTAATTTTTTAATGTGGATCAGATGTTTTAAGTTTTAGTTTAAAAAAAGTTTTAGTTTCATGAACACTTATGAGGTCCATGGAAGGGCTTAAGAACATCCTCTAAATCTTAATGCACTGTTTATAAATAAGTACAGGTGCACTGTGTAGGAGTATAAGATACACAGCCTTTCTCAGATTCTCAGAAGGTATATGTGTCAAAAATAAAACCTTAAAAATAACTTCTCTGGAATCATTAAATTTGCTTCACAGTCCTGTCTCTTTCTAATTAAGGGAGTGTTGACATCAAAAACCTGGAAACTGTACTTGGCAACATGGGAATCAAGATCACCGATGAGGAACTCAAAGATCTGACACAAAACCTGCCAGTCAGTGGTAAGTGTTTTAGATACCATGGTCTTTTGAGCTTTGTACCTTTAACAGAGGAAGGAAAGAAATAAAAGAAATTTCATGGGGAAGATATCAAGATTGGAGGTGAGAAAGTTAAAGAAGTTGGGAATATACTGTTCCAGATACTGGTGGCATGGTCAGTAGAAGAGTCTTTTGAACTCTGAGAGCAAGAAAGCTGGCCTCTACAAAATAGCCCATCTTTTCATTATCAAATATAAGACTTGATATTTTATTGGGTAGAAAGTCAAATTTACATTTTTGAAGAAAGCATTAATTTTAATATTTATAATTTTTTCTAATCCATGTTCTTTGCTTATTTTGAATAAATGTTTATTGAATGACCATTTTAAATGCTTAACGAAATGCCCAGTACACTTATTAAGTGCTATTGCTAGTTGTTATAATCAGGAGAGGGGAGAGTGTTCTTATGTTAAATCATTTTATGAGATTCACGTTATGTTTTCTGTCTTACAGTTGATAATAAAGTGTCCCTTAAAACCTTGAAGGATGAAGTAAAAGCTTTTACAGGTAGGAATTTATTATAAATGATTTATACTAAATCATGGTTTATGATAAAAATTTAATAGTATTTCCCAATATATAATATGTGACTTATAAATTAGCATATTTTCAGTGTTCATTTTGATAAAATATTTTCATCTACTGACCAACAGATTAAGCTAACATTATCTGGGTTTTATAAGTAAAACAAAATGACTATTTCTTCATTAGAAGTCTTATATTTGATGGGTTTTTTATTCAATAAAGGTATTTCATGAGTATTTATGGACAGAGTAAAACCAGAGTGAAGCATTAAACATAAGTTCATTGTAAACAGCTAATCACATAGTTTTAACAAAATAAAGTAAAATAGGTTATACTCTGATGATTATGTATTTTATTGTACTAACCATCTCTTGTCCTATTTGTAGATAATTGTACAAGCAGATTTGCTTCTATACTTTGTGGTGTTATTCTAAGTATTCCAAGTTAGGAGTATATCCCATTTATTAAGGGACAAAATCTATTTTTGATGTGACCTTTCTTAAATGACTAGTTTTTAAAAAAACTTTTCTATTTATCTATTTATTTATTTTCAGCTGCATTGGGTCTTCCTTGCTTTGCATGGGCTTTCTCTAGTTGCTGTGAGTGGAGGCTACTCTTCACTGAGGTGCACGAGTTTCTTATTGTGGTGACTTCTCTTGTTGCAGAGCACAGGCTCTAGGCATGTGTGCTTCAGCAGTTGTGGCTCATGGGCTGTAGAGCACAGGCTCAGTAGTTGTGATGCACAGGCTTAGTTGCTCTGCAGCTTGTGGAATCTTCCCAGATTAGGGATCGAACCCATGTCCCCTTCATTGGCATGTGGATTCTTACCCACTGTGCCACCAGGGAAGCTCTGATTTGACTTTTTATTAGGAAATCATTCATTCTGCAGCACAAGTATACTTTTAGATGATTTGAAATAATTGGTTTATAATAGCCAGGACATGGAAGCAACCTAGATGTCCATCAGCAGATGAATGGATAAGAAAGCTGTGGTACATATACACAATGGAGTATTACTCAGCCATTAAAAAGAGTACATTTGAATCAGTTCTAATGAGGTGGATGAAACTGGAGCCTATTATACAGAGTGAAGTAAGCCAGAAAGAAAAACACCAATACAGTATACTAACACATATATATGGAATTTAGAAAGATGGTAACAATAACCCTGTATGTGAGACAGCAAAAGAGACACATATATAGAACAGTCTTTTGGACTCCGTGGGAGAGGGGGAGGGTGGGATGATTTTGGAGAATGGCATTGAAACATGTATATTATCATATGTGAAATGAATCACCGGTCCAGGTTTGATGCATAATACAGGATGCTCAGGGCTGGTGCACTGGGATGACCCAGAGGGATGGTATGGGGAGGGAGGTGGGAGGGGGGCTCAGGATGGGGAACACGTGTACACCCGTAGTGGATTCATGTTGATGTATGGCAAAACCAATACAATATTGTAAAGTAATTAGCCTCCAATTAAAATAAATAAATTTATATTTTTAAAAAAAGAAATAATTAGCTTGGCCCTTAACATTAATTTTACCTATGAATATTCCATCTTTTCAAAGGAGAAAAAATTGATTCCAGTAACCTACAAAATGTTCTAAAAGACATGGGAATTGAGCTTACAGATAAGGAGCTTGAGCAACTGATGAAAACACTGCCAACTGATGGTAAGGCATAAGAATGTACCATGCCTCCCAGGGAACTTGATCTTATGGGTCAGCATGAGCAGCTCTTAATCTTTTAATAGTACAGTTTTGCCCCAAAATGCCATAAATTAATAGAAAGACACTTTTGACTTGAGAATAAATTTCATCATTATCTCCTCAAACACAACTTGAGTCATCCTTAAGTGACTAATACTGTCCCTTGGGTCAGCATTAGGTATGCAATATGAACAGTGAAAAATAATAAAAGAGAAAGAAATAGAAACATCAGTAGAATAAAGCAAAAATATTTTTATGTGTTTTGTAGAGTTGCACTATAGGAGAGTTAAGCTAATAAATGTCTCTAATACCAAGTAATGGATAAGTTTGCCATTGTGAAAGATATTTATATTCTTAAATGTCAATATTATGGCTATAAAATAGACTAAATTTTAAAGCACGTCATTAAAATGTAACTTTTTGTAATCATACAATTTATAATTTTTCAATGAATTCTATATCAATTTTCCAGAGATCTGAATTGTACCTTTTCTTACAGCTCATGGAAAGGTATTTCAAAACAGATTGCTGAAGGATTTGAGGAGTAACAAAAGTAAGCAAACATGGTTAGGCCTGTGAAATATCCTCCTCAAGTGTTAAATTCGTATCAAGAAACTATAATACTTTATTTTGCTTCTTGTTTTTCTTCTCACATCTGTGTTTTTTCCTGGTAAAAATCTTTACTTTATCTTAGAAGGAAGTTCTCTGTTAGATTGCATTTTTCTAAATTTTTCTGAAAAAAAATTTATATAAACAAATAAAAGAAAGATGAAAGGAAGAGATAAAGAAAAGGAAGGAGGGAGGGAGCAGGAGGAGTAGGAAGGAAGGTAAGAGGGAGAGAGTGAAAAGTTTTGCCGTGTATTCCAGATGTGACGACAAATAGAGAAAACAATCTGAGAGTAAGAATTGAGGGGGAAAATATAATCTCTACTTCTTTGTGAAGAGTACTGATTAGTGCTCTCTCCTTATAGTTGCTTAACTCCTATCCCATCTAACAGTTTCCTGAGCAGGTGTGCTTAAGGTTTGAGGAGAGAAGTTCTAACTCTTGCTTTAAACTCTTTAAATTCTAACTCTGCTTGTAAAGAGCTGGAAAAATCTATTGTAGTTTTGTTCTTTTCTTGAAAATATTAGCATTTATACCAGGTTATGATGTCATTCTCTTTTACCAGTGTATATTCATGTAACAGTAATACCTGTTACTGTCTCAAAGAGATATCTGCCGTCTTGTGTTTATTGCAACATTATTTACCATAACCAAGACATGGTATGATAGCTGAATGAATAAATAAAATGAAAATGTGGGATGTGTGTGTGTGTATACATGCAATGGAATATTATTCAGCCATTAAAATAGAAAGAAATCCTACCATCTGCAACACTATAAACGCTGCTGCTACTGCTGCTAAGTCGCCTCAGTCGTGTCCGACTCTGTGCGACCCCATAGAAGGCAGCCCACTAGGCTCCTCTGTCCCTGGGATTCTCCAGGCAAGAATACTGGAGTGGGTTGCCATTTCCTTCTCCAGTGCATGAAAGTGAAAAGTGAAAGTGAAGTTGCTCAGTCGTGTCCAACTCTTAGCAACCCCATGGACTGCAGCCTACCAGGCTCCTCCGTCCATGGGATTTTCCAGGCAAGAGTACTGGAGGGGGTGCCATTGCCTTCTCCGAACACTATAAATAGAGAGGGTATAAGTAAATAAGTCAGAGAGAAAAAGATGGACATTTTGTGGTCTCACTTACATGTGGTATCTTAAAAACTGAACTCATAGAAATAGAAAATTGGTAGTTGCCAGAGGTTTGGGGGTGGGGAGGGGAGTGGGTGAAGGTGATCAAAGGATACAAATTTCCAGTTGGAAGATGAATAAGTTCTAGAGATGTGATGTACGGCACAATGATTATTATTAACAATATTGTTAATATTGTATAGTATTTTTGAAAGTTAATAATAGTGTAAATCTTAACAAAAGTTCTCACCTCAAAATTATAACTATGAGAAATGTGAATGCATTAACCATCCTTATTTTGGTAATCATTTTGCAGTATGTACATATGTCAAATCATTATGTTGTACACCTTAAACTTGTACAATGTTGTATGTCAACTATTAATATATCTCAATAAACCTGAATGGGGGGAACCAATAATATCTGTTAGTTGAAGATAGTAAGTGATTTATGAATTTTTAAAATATTTTAGAATCATTCCAGTTTTCTTCCTTTCTCCCTTTCCTTTCATGTTTTTAAGGAGGAAAGGTTCATGTAAGTAACCTGGATACTGTGTTAGAAGCCATGGAGGTCAATCTTACGGAAGAGGAACTTGATCACCTGAAGGATCCTCTGAGTGGTGAGCATTATGGAAAACGTGTGATTTTAAATAGAGGTTGAGTTTGCAGGATTAATTATGACTGTTTCAAAGGTTTTAATTATTTGTTACCCTCCAAAAAAAACCTTTGAATAGCTTTCAGGAGAACAACAACACGGCTCCATGTTTTTGTCCAGTTAAAGCCTGTAATCTATTTCTTAACACATTTTGGGCTGGGAATGGGTGCTAGTGAAAGAGAAAGGGGTTATTCTCCTCTGGTTTTTACAAAATAAGATCTGCAGTGTGTTTTTTTCACTGATCCTTATATTACAGACATCAATTCGGGCTTTAACCCAATTTGTCCAGACATTGATTCATGCATTCTTTTTTGGTCACTGTAGCAAAAAAGTATAAAATAATATGTATAGTGTTATTAATTTTCTAAAACGATATGTAGTATACTTTTGTAAACTAAGGAAAAGTCTGGAAGAATATACAGAAAGCAGTTGTTAATGGTGAGGTATGGTAATGACAGTGAGAAGAAGTAAAAAGAGGGACTATTTATATGTTTGTGTATTTTTTAAATTTGTTATGAAAAGTATGTTTAAATTTCTTTAACTCAATTTATTCTGTTTTTAATTTGAGATGGATGCAAATGATGTGTCAAGTGACAGGCCTTAGGCTGAATGCTTATCCACCATTTAGTTTCAAGAGATTCACTAAACTGACCACTTACATAATTCAGTTCAGTTCAGTTGTTCAGTTGTGTCTGACTCTGCGCCAGGCCTCCCTGTCCATCACCAACTCCCGGAGTTTACCCAAACTCATGTGCATTGAGTCGGTGATGCCATCCAACCACTTCATCCTCTGTCGTCCCCTTCCACCTTCAATCTTTCCCAGCATCAGGGTCTTTTCAAATGAGTCAGCTCTTCACATCAGGTGGCCCCTAGCAAACATTCCTTACAGATCAGCACGAGTCTCCCTCTGCCCACTGCCTCAACACGTGGCAACACAAGGTATCAATCCTTACAAATATTAGAAAAGATGTGTAATTTCAAGAAATAAGTGAAAGTAAAGGACTTTCTGAAGGACTGCTTCAATCACACAAAGCCACTAACAAATGTGGACTTGGAAGAGTTAGACCATTTCATAATTGAGGAAGAAAAATTTTACATGAATAATAATGATAGGCCATTTAAAATAGAATAATTTGGGTTTCAAAGTATTTAAAGGAACGCTTAAAAAAACAATCATTTTTTCAAAATTTATTTTTATATATATTTTTTTCAGAGTTTAAAGTAGTCCATGTTGTTGTTGTTGCTGCTGTCGTTCAGTTGCTAAGTCGTGTCCGACTTTTTGCGACCCCATGAACTGCAGCATGGCAGGCTTCCCTGTCCTTCACTATCTCCCTGAGTTTGCTGAAACTCAGGTCCATCGAGTCAGTGATGCCATCCAACCATCTCATCCTCTGTCACCCCCTCCTCCCCTTGCCCTCAATCTGTCCCAGCATCAGATTCTTTTCCAATGAGTCAACTCTTCTCATCAGGTGGCCAAAGAATTGGAGCTTCGGCTTCAGCGTCAGTCCTTCCAAAGAATTTAATTCAGGGTTGATTTCCTGTAGGATTGACTAGTTTCATCTCCTTGCTGTCCAAGAGGGACTCTCAAGAGTCTTCTCCAGCACCACAGTTTGAAAGCATGAATTCTTCGGTGCTCAGCCTTCTTTTATGGTCCAACTCTCACATCCGTACATGACTACTGGAAAAACCATAGCTTTAACTATGTGGAACTTTGTCAGCAAAGTGATGTTTCTGCTTTTTAATACTCTGTCTAGGTTTGTCATAGCTTTTCTTCCAAGGAGCAAGTGTCTTGATTTCATGGCTGCAGTCACCATCTGCAGTGATTTTGGAGCCCAAGAAAATGAAGGAAGCCATGAAAGTTAAGTGGCTCAGTCGTGTCCGACTCTTTGCAACCCCATGGACTGTAGCCCACCAGGCTCCTCCGTCCATGGGATTCTCCAGGCAAGAATACTGGAGTGGGTTGCCATTTCCTTCTCCAGGGAATCTTCCCGACCCAGGGATCGAACCCAGGTCTCCCGCATTAGAGGCAGACGCTTTAACCTCTGAGCCACCAGGGAAGCCCCAGTGTGCAATAATCTCATTTTCTCAGAAAATCACATCCCAACACATTTTTTAAAGTCAGCATTGATTCTATGGACTATCTATAACCTGAATTTTCTTGGATATTAGGTAAAATAAACTTATATTCATAATTTGAATTTTTATTTGTCATTAATAACTTTTGTAGGTTATTTATTCATTGTTTACTGTTAAATCTTCATTTTAAGTGTATATATTTTCCTTGGTCATCTTATAGTAATAATAACTCTTAGATAAAAACACCTCCTATTCTATGGATTTTTTTCCTGAGTCCTTATTATTGTTTTCCCCTAATTAAACTGTGTTTTACAGCCTATAAGAAGGTTGATCTGAAAAAAGTGATGGATAGAATAGAAGATATTACAGGTGAGGAAGAAGTTACCAAATGCATATGATTCTGATTCTTTATACAATTTTCTATTTTTTCCTGGTACTCTCTATTTCTTTTTAAATTATGCTATTTTCTAGTAAAATGATTGTGATTTGATTTCTAGACTTTGGCTTTGGTTTATCAATGTTTTAACAACAAAACATAGTGCGACGTTTTGTTAGGTCCTATGATCTAATTTTTTCCAAATTAATCTAAAATATTTACTAAAAATGCATGTTAAAGGAATAAAAATAGTTTCATTACTTTTCTGGTAATCCCCCAAATAGAAAATTATGAAAATCCATTACCATGTACTGTGTTCTTTTGTGTCTACTATTAATAAAGGTAAAGAAATAAACACTTCAATTTTCTGCCATAACTGTAGCCAAACAGGACTTACTCAACTTAATAAAGTAGTTGATTAGTTAGGGCTAATAATTAAATAATAATAGATTTCATTATTATATAGAATAATTAAATAGTTCATTAAAATCTCACATGTTACCATTTCTATTTGTTATTTTTTTTTTTTGAAGGAGAGGAAGTTGATGTCAATGACATGGAAACAGTTCTAGGAAATATGGGAATAGAGCTCACAGATAAAGAACTATCAGGACTGATGAATAATCTGCCAGTTGATAGTGAGTATTTCTAATAAACTGTAGTCATCTAGGGAATATTATTGTTAAAGTGTGAAAATTTCTGAAATTACCTCTACCTCATTGCCTATCAAAAATAATGTTTGAATCTGTGTTACATAATTTTATTTTTTTAATATAAATTTATTTATTTTAATTGGAGGCTAATTACTTTAAAATATTGTATTGGTTTTGCCATACATCAACATGAACCCGCCACAGGTGTACACGTGTTCCCCATCCTGAACCCCCCTCCCACCCTCCCTCCCCATACCATCCCTCTGGGTCATCCCAGTGCACTAGCCCCGGGCATCCTGTATCACGCATCGAACCTGGACTAGCGATTCGTTTCACATATGATAATATACATGTTTCAATGCCATTCTCCCAAATCACTTCACCCTTGCCTCTCCCACAGAGTCCAAATGACTGTTCTATACATCTGTGTCTCTTTTGCTGTCTTGCATACAGGGTTATCGTTACCATCTTTCTAAATTCCATATATATGCGTTAGTATACTGTATTGGTATTTTTCTTTCTGTCTTACTTCACTCTGTATAATAGGCTCCAGTTTCATCCACCTCATTAGAACAGATTCAAATGTATTCTTAAATGGTGCTGTTATATCTTAAAATATTATCTGTTCCATTAAGTTTTAGTTTGAGAATCAACAACTGCATCATCATGACTCCTATTATCGAGGTTCAATTATATCTTTTATTACTTTTGATTCTACCAACAGATCCAAAATTTAAGTAAAAATGAATAAGAAAAAGAAGGGAATGATCTAATAGGGGAAAATGAAAATGTCACAAAAGAAAAGGAAAAGATGTGTTTCACTATAGTAGAGTACCAGTATCCTCACTTTATGTAATTTCATTACATGTCAGTTATCAGAAAATGTCTAAGTCAATTCACAAAATATGTCTTACTGAATTACTGGTTTCATACTGTCTAGGAAACTCCACATTGCTCTTCTGTGATCTGAATAGTGCTTTCTCTTACAGAGGGAAAGGTCTATCAAAAAAGGTTGCTGAATGGTATAAAGTTTCTTAAAGGTGAGTGAGAAACCTAATAAAACGCACATCAATCTGAGATCATCATGTTTGGCATTTACACTGTTTCCTTGTGATTAAACGGTAAACCCTGCCACTCAACACTTGTATTATTTATTTTATAGATCAACCTGTTCTTTAGGAGATCATTTCTTATGGTGTAACCTGGAAAGAATATCCATGCTATCCAAATTTTGACATAGGAAGAAATTATCAGAGCCCAAGTTGACAAAAGTTAAGGGAAAATTAGGACATCCTCAGTTAAATCAGCAGCAGAGACTAGTAATCTGACATTCAGACAAAACAAAAAATCATCAAAAACCTAGAAAGTCTCTGAGGAAGTGAAGGTACCAATGAACTGAAAGAGATGGACAGGAAGCAGGCCAGGATGGAGATCAGATCTAAGCAAGATTCCCACTCTTCCATCATTACATACCTCCTTCATGATATCTGTCAAATTCATACAACATTCCTACTACTATTAATATTTTTTATTTTAAATGATTTACTTTTTAACCTGTTTTTTAAAAAATTTTAGTTGTAATGGAAAATCAGCATCCCTTAACATAACTAGAAGTTGACTCTTAAACACAGTGAAAACAAGATAGTATTAGTAATATTGAAATTATTGTCACCTTGCTAAAATTTTCTGAGAAGTTATTCAATCACCTTTAAGTATTTATATTGGATATGCTTCTCATGAAGATTAAGATTAAAACAATGAACTCTAATCCTAACTCCATTATTGATTCTTTGTACTCTTGTAAAGATCTCATTAGGCTTTAGTCTTTTGGATGAAAATGATAATCATAATATTACCTCAGGAATTGTTCATTGCTCAAAATTTACATTTTAGAGACATTAACTTTTTCTTATATATCTCTTTTTATAAGGAGGGAAGATTGATTCTAGTAAAGTGTACACTATTTTGGAAAACATGGACATGAACCTCACTGAAAAGGAACTCAAAGATCTAATACAAAATCTGCCAGTTGATGGTGAGCATTTTAGATATCACTAAACCCTACATAAAAAATGGTCTTATATATCTATTTCTAACAGTCATTTAAAATGCTTGTTTGACATCAAGAAGTATTATGAAAAGCTTAGAAGAAAAACTCAGATTCAAAGAAAGGACACATGCTGACTCTTGCTAGTGTCATGTGCAAATTAGAGAAAGATTTCAGGGTATCTCTCTCTGCTCTTTTTACTCAGCTTTTCCTGAATGGATAGGTTTCACTTAAATCACAGTGCACCTCTTTAGCCACATTTGCTAATGCATGGCATCAGTATTTATTGAAAGGTTACTTAATATCAGTATGGCTAGCTTTTGTTTTATCTCTTTTAGTTCAGCTAGAGTAGACCTGTTCTCCAATGGCAGCCATCACCATGCCTAGTTACAAAATGTTTTTCTTTGAGATCTTTTAAGATCTATTCTCTTAGCAACTTTCTTTTTTTTTTTTAATTCCTTTTTTAAAAAATTTTATTTTATTTTTAAAATTTACAATATTGTGTTAGTTTTGCTAAATATCTAAATGAGTCAGCCACAGGTATACATGTGTTCCCCATCCTGAACCCTCCTCCCTCCTGCCTCCCTGTACCCTCCCTCTGGGTCATCCCAGTGCACCAGCCCCAAGTTTCCAGTATCGTGCATCAAACCTGGACTGGTGACTCGTTTCATACATGATATTATTCATGTTTCAATGCCATTCTCCCAACTATAATCCCCATACTGTACATCACATCATCATAGCTTATTTATTTTATAACTAGGAATTTGTATTTATTTGTAACTAGAAATTCACTCCAGGAGACAGAGGACAGGGAGGTCCAGCATGCTGCAGTCCATGGAGTCGCAGAGAGTCAGACATGACTCAGCATCTGAAAAACAACAAAGAAATTTGTACTTTTGAAAAGCTAGCTTTTCTGCAGCAAATGCATGCATGCATGCTAAGTCACTTCAGTTGCGTCCAACTCTATGCAACCCTATGGACTGTAACCTGCCAGGCTCCTCTGTCCGTGGGATTCTCCAGGCAAGAATACTGGAATGGGTTACCATGCCCTCCTCCAGGGGATCTTCCTAACCCAGGGATTGAACCCAAGCCTCTTAAGTCTCCTGCATTGCAGGCAGATTCGTTACCACTAGTGCCACCTGGGAAGCCTTCTACAACAAATAAATGCTGCTAAATTCAGCATTTATTATACTGATGTATAATGTATACATTATCTGCTGTATAATAAATGTATAAATGTATAATTGTATACATTTATATATAATTGTATAAATGTATACATTTGTCTGCTGTATACAACATTGTTTTCTTATATTCCTTGTTATATTTCTGTCTAATTTATTCCTTTTCTTACAGTTAATGGTAAAGTTGATCTGGAAAAGGTGATGAATGAAGTGAAACCTTTTTCAGGTGAGTAAGACATTAGTAAAACATATTAAATTGAATTCATACCCTGTATTATATTTTGCATAGTGTTTTCTCAATATTATAAGATAAACTTATTAATGTTGATACTTTACATATTTATTATGAAATATGTACACCTTAACTTTTCTTCTTATTTGACTTTGGATTATCTAGGATTCAGCCATGAAAATAAGTGGTGATGTTTGAATAATAAATTATATTTTCTGTTATTTCCAGCAATATTATGCTGGTTTTAACCAATGTTTAGATCAGTGGTCACAAATTAGACATCCATGAGTTTAATTCAATCTGTAGTCAAGTTTTATAAGATCTGAATTCCCTCACAATAGCTGGCATGTTTTCTTTTTGGACAAGGCATGTGCTGTCCACTTTACTATATCCAGTTTCACTCATTTTTTCTATCTCCAGGCTCCTGCAAGCTTTTGAGTTAATAACTGCTAGTGTACATAGTCAAAATCTAGAGAGCCACAAAATATAGGAAGGTGGATATTTTTAGAAAATTTAATTGATAGGATTGCCATAATAATCTCATGATTCAGCATTAAAAACAAAAAAGACTAGATACTTTAAATTACTGACCTATTGCATAATCTAATTTTCTTCAGTGATGTCATTAGGCTTAAGAGACTACTCTCTTTACGAAGAATAAAGGAATAAATTCTGATTCACTATCTGTAAACACTGTTCAAATATGCGAGAATATGGAAGTGAGGATAACATTAAATGAGCCAGTTTTTAAATTTTTTAGATAACTATGATGTCCTAAAATTACCATCTGTTAACAATCCTTTTCTTCTTTCAAAGGAGACAGAGTTGATACTAGTAAACTTGAAAATGTTTTGGGAAACTTGGGGATTAAGCTCACATCTAATGAACGCTTGAATTTGCTGGAGACACTGCCAGTTAATGGTAAGATTCACGGGTGCTACCTGGGTTTTTTAGGAAGTCTAATTTTGTGAAACTATTTGAAAAATTCCAAACAGAGTGAAAATGCTTGAAAACTGTTAAAAAGTTAATGCTAGTACAAAGAAAAGATTCATTGCTTAGATTAGTATTTAAAAATCATCTATCTAACCTTTCAGCTATAAATTATAAGTTTTGCCTTTGCTATCAAAGACAAAGTTCATCCCTGAGCCCGCAGGTTGTTAATCAGCTAGATTTGAAAATAGATTTTTTTTTAAAAAAAGAAGAAGGGTATGTCCCAGATGGCTCAGTTGGTAAAGAATCTGCCTGCTAAGGCAGAAGACACAAGAGTGTGGGTTCTATCCCTGGGTCAGGAAGATCCCCCAGAGGAAGAAATGGCAACCCATGGAAAATTCCATAGACAGAGGAGCCTGGTGGTAGTCAGATATGACTGAGCACACACACACCACCACCATCAAAAAGAAGAAGAAAGAAGGAGCAAAAGAAACAGGAGTAAAGAGAAGATAAAAAACAACAACAACAAAAAATAGCTATGTGTGTTTCTGCAGCATAAAATATATATTTTACCAGTAAGTGGATAATTTTGTACATTCAGAAAAAACTGCAGTTCTTAACTATCTAATTAATGAAATTTTAAAATTTAGGAAAATAAAAAATGTTTTTAATTTCATAACACAAAGATAACCACTATTAATATTTTGAAACCTTTCCTTCTAGTGCTTTTAAGATAGATAGCTAGATACATACATTCATACATAATATTGTGAGTGTATAAATTTATTTATAATGCTTATTTCTTCACAATTGAACATGTCTTCATCATAGAAACCTTGATAATGCAGATAAGCAAAAACAAAACCATCTCTCTTCCTACCTCAAAGCAGTAAATAATGTAAAAAATCTGAGGTTTATTTTTCCAGTTCTCCATCTATAAATAGACATACTTTTTATTTTTGGCAATCTTGTAGATACATTTTGGCAAACATCCTAAAATTTAGTGAGATTGTATTCCTTTAAATAGAGTTGCAAAATATTTTGTTTTGCCACATTTCCTTCCTGCTGCTGCTAAGTCACTTCAGTCATGTCCGACTCTGTGTGACCCCATAGATGGCAGCCCATCAGGCTCCGCCATCCCTGGGATTCTCTAGGCAAGAAGACTGGAGTGGGTTGCCATTTCCTTCTCTAGCGCATGAAAGGGAAAAGTGAAAGTAAAGTTGCTCAGTCGTGTCCGACTCTTTGCGACCCCATGGACTGCAGCCCACCAAGCTCCTCTGTCCATGGGATTTTCCAGGCAAGAGTACTGGAGTGGGTGGCCATTGCCTTCTCCCATTTCCTTCCAGAATATTGTAATTTGAACTCTCACAAATAGTATTTGAGAATGTTATTTTCCTTACATTGTCAATACAGTAAAAAAAAAGAACATCTCATTATTATGATTAGCTTTGTATTCCTTTACCACTGTGAGTGAACATTTTGGTATATCTGTTATCTATTTGCACTTGAAATGTTCTTCAGGCAAAATTTTCTAAATTCTTTCTTTCTGAAATTAAGAGATGTGTAGTATCTTTCTGTTTCCTAAATTCTTTTCTAAAATTCATTTCTAAAATATCTTGTTTTTTTATAGCTGATGGAAAAGTATATCAGAAAAGGTTGATGAAGGGCATAAAATCTCTCAAACGTGAGTAAAAAGCATGCTAAAAAGACTTAATCTGAAACCTTTATTTGCGTTGTCAGAATATAACTCCTCCTTTCCTACATAATTGAGTCTTTATTTATACTTCTTTCAGTAGATCTGCATTTTGACAGGTATTTACCAAGTACTTTTCTGTACTAAGATCTGTCAGGAAACTTTCTTAAATTTTCCTAACTCAGCCCCAGAAAAATAAAATTCATTTTAAAATGCAAACAAAAGGTGAAGAATGAAGGCTGTCAGATTAAGATTTAGCTCTAAAGCAGAAACAATTTGAAATTATAGGCAGCAAAAATAATGACTATTTTGCAGAATATTATGTCAGTCACCTCCAGCTCTAGCTTTTCAATATTCCCAACACAAAACTGGGAGTAATTAATTCTAATTTTTATTGTATTAGCTGAACAAGATGGCATTTTGGTGTTTGTCTTGAAAATGTTAATAATACTAAGGAATGAAGTATTTTTATTGTAATAAAATACATGCTCAGTAAAGATGAATGTTAATATAGAGTGAATATGTTTTAGAATCATTCAATTTTACTATATTTCTTTCCTATCCTCTATTTAGGAGGCAATATTGATGTCAATAAGCTGGACACGTTTTTAGAAAGCATGGGAATCAAGATCACAGAAGAAGAATTCATGGATTTGATAGAAAAACTACCATATGATGGTGAGCATTGTAATCACTCATACTTTTTCAGGCCTATTGAGTCTTTTTTTCTGTCCATCTTTCAATTCAGTTCAGTTCAGTCACTCAGTCGTGTCCGACTCTTTGTGACCCCATGAATCGCAGCGCACCAGGCCTCCCTGTCCATACAAACTCGCGGAGTTCACTCAAACTCATGTCCATCGAGTCAGTGATGCCATCCAGCCATCTCATCCTCTGTCATCCCCTTCTCCTCTTGCCCTCAATCCCTCCCAGCATCAGAGTCTTTTCCAATGAGTCAACTCTTTGCATGAGGTGGCCAAAGTACTGGAGTTTCAGCTTTAGCATCATTCCTTCCAAAGAAATCCCAGGGCTGATCTCCTTGAGAATGGGACTGGTTGGATCTCCTTGCGGTCCAAGGGACTCTCAAGAGTCTTCTCCAACACCACAGTTCAAAAGCATCAATTCTTTGGCGCTCAGCTTTCTTTGCAGTCCAACTCTCACATCCATACATGACCACTGGAAAAACCATAGCCTTGACTAGACGGACCTTTGTTGGCAAAGTAATGTCTCTGCTTCTGAATATGCTGTATAGGTTGGTCATAAATTTCTTTCCAAGGAGTAAGCGTCTTTTAATTTCATGGCTGCAGTCACCATCTGCAGTGATTTTGGAGCCCCAAAAAATAAAGTCTAACACTGTTTCCACTGTTTCCTCATCTATTTCCCATGAAGTGATGGGACCAGATGCCATGATCTTAGTTTTCTGAATGTTGAGCTTTAAGCCAACTTTTTCACTCTCCACTTTCACTTTCATCAAGAGGCTTTTGAGTTCCTCTTCACTTTCTACCATAAGGGTGGTGTCATCTGCATATCTGAGGTTATTGATATTTCTTCCGGCAGTCTTGATTCCAGCTTGTGCTTCTTCCAGCCCAGTATTTCTCATGATGTACTCTTCATAGAAGTTAAATAAGCAGGGTGACAATATACAGCCTTGACTAAATAAGCAGGGTGACAATATACAGCCTTGACGTACTCCTTTTCCTATTTGGAACCAGTCTGTTGTTGCATGTCCAGTTCTAACTGCTGCTTCCTGACCTGCATATAGCTTTCTCAAGAGGCAGATCAGGTGGTCTGGTATTCCCATCTCTTTCAGAATTTTCCACAGTTTATTGTGTACTGAGATATATTGACGCATAACATGGTGTAAGCTTAAGGTGCAGTCTGTTGATTTGATAGACATATATTGCAAAATTACTATCACCATAGTGTTAGCTAACACCTCCAACATATCACATTATTATAATTCTTTTCTAACATTTAAGATCTAGTCTCCAAGCAGATTTCAAGTATACAATTAGTTTTATTAACTACAGCCTTTACCATAATAAAATGTAGCGTTTTGTACATTAATTGCCAGGAGAAATATCAATAACCTCAGATATGCAGATGACACCACCCTTATGGCAGAAAGTGAAGAGGAACTAAAAAGCCTCTTGATGAAAGTGAAAGTGGAGAGTGAAAAAGTTGGCTTAAAGCTCAACATTCAGAAAACAAAGATCATGGCATCTGGTCCCATCACTTCATGGGAAATAGATGGGGAAACAGTAAACAGTGTCAGACTTTATTTTGGGGGGGCTCCAAAATCACGGCAGATGGTGATTGCAGCCATGAAATTAAAATACACTTACTCCTTGGAAAGAAAGTTATGACCAATCTAGATAGCATATTCAAAAGCAGAGACATTACTTTGCCAACAAAGGTCCGTCTAGTCAAGGCTATGATTTTTCCAGTAGTCATGTATGGATGTGAGAGTTGGACTGCAAAGAAAGCTGAGCGCCAAAGAATTGATGCTTTTGAACTGTGGTGTTGGAGAAGACTCTTGAGAGTCCCTTGGATCGCAAGGAGATCCAACCAGTCCATCCTAAAGGAGATCAGTCCTGGGTGTTCTTTGGAAGGACTGATGCTAAAGCTGAAACTCCAATAATTGGGCCACGTCATGCAAAGAGTTGACTCATTGGAAAAGACTCTGATGCCGGGAGGGATTGGGGGCAGGAGGAGAAGGGAACAACAGAGGATTAGATGGCTGGATGGCATCACCGACTCGATGGACATGAATTTGAGTGAACTCCGGGAGTTGGTGATGGACAGGGAGGCCTGGTGTGCTGCAATTCATGGGGTCACAAAGAGTCAGACACGACTGAACGACTGAAATGAACTGAACTGAATCCTTGTTGTAGATAATGGAGCTATCCTTTAAAGTCCAGGAATCATAAATTTTAGAAGGACAGAACATAGTCAATAGCCTTTATCCAGGCTTGACTTCTTAATTTAAGAACTTTGTAGTTTTTGCTTTTTTTCTGAGTTTGGGTTTATCAATGTCTAAATTTTACTGTGTCTTATAGATGAAGAAGACATCAAAGTAGATACAGTGATGAAAGAATTGAGTACTGTTTTAGGTAAGTAAAATATTTCTTAATTCTTAACTGTGTTTTAATGATATTTCTCCCATTCCTTTTTTCCATTAATTTGCTATTCTAACCTTTCATTAACTAAACATTCTCATTTATCTGCTATGATTACCCATGCTTTTGCAACAGAAATACTAGGAAGATAGGCACACAAGACAAGAATTTCAAAATCTGGCCAATAACTGAGATACTATATATAGACATAATTATTTGAATCTGTCATCAACATCACAATTTTCTGGACAATTATATTAGCCTCATATCATTATATGTAGAATTTTTCCCAACATTATGAGAATGTGTCTTTTATTATAAGAGACAATGTTATATTTCTAAATCTGGTATTTACTCTTCATAATTCAATAAATGTCCTTAGGGTCTTGATTTTCTAGCAATAACGTATGCTACTGTACAAACATGTGTTTTGTTTATTTTTTGTAATTTGGATTCATTTGATAATGTTCCATAGCTTGACAACAGCCTTTTCTTAATAGTGTGGAAATATTTGTAGTCCTACTTCCACAATTTGATTCTCTATCAACCAAGGCCACAAGAAAGACAATTAGGAACTGTCCAGACTTTCTCCTATTCTCTGAATAGGACATGCACTGTATTTTATACTAGGCCAGCCAAGGTGAGACTCAATTTTTTTTTTTATTCCCATGAATGAAATGCATTATACTTGGGAATCTGTTCCACCAGGTATTAGCTATTTCCTCAGAAAAGTTTCTATCCCTTTGGACTCTATATAAAGAGACAAGATCTACTGAGACTGTTGAAAAGACATGCACTTAGAATCGTCTCTATAAAAGCTGGCTTAAAACTCAGCATTTGAAACACTAATATCACAGCATCAAGTACCATCACTTCATGACAATTAGGTGGAAAAAAAGTGGAAGAAGTGGCAGATTTTATTTTTTGGGGCTCCAAAATCACTATAGATGGTGACTGCAGCCACGAAATTAGAGACGCATGCTTACTGGAAGAAAAGCTATGACTAACATAGGCAGCATATTAAAAAGCAGAGACATCACTTTGTAAACAAAGGTCTGTATAGTCAAAGCTATAGTTTTTCCAGTAGTCATGAACGGATGTGAGAGTTGGGCCATAAAGAAGGCTGAGCGCCAAAGAACTGATGCTTTCAAAATGTGGTGCTGGAGAGGACTCTTGAGAGTTCCTTGGTCAGCAGAGAGATCAAACCAGTCAATCCTAAAGGAAGTCAACCCTGAATATTCATTGGAAGGACTGATGCTGAAGCTGAAGCTCCAGTACTTTGGAAACCTGATGCAAAGAGCCAACTCATTGGAAAAGGCCCTGAGAAAGGATACTGAGAAAGACTGAGGGAGGAGAAGGGGGTGACAGAGGATGAGATGGCTGAATGGCATCACTGACTCAATGGACATGAGTTTGAGCAAACTCCAGGAAACAGTGAAGGACGGAAGCCTGACGTGCTGTAGTCCATTGTGGTCGCAAGGAGTAGGACATGACTTAGCAACTGAACAACAACAAGAACATACTGGAATTCTTTAAGTTGGCTTGCCAGTAAAAAGCTGAATTATAGAGTTAGGACTGTTCTAACTCTAGTAAAGTCTCTAGTAAAATTAACCTTCAATACGTCTTTATTAGTAGTAAGGGAGATTATGACTGGCTAAGTCAGAGGTGTATGAAATTAAACAAGTAAAAAGAAAAACATGACAAGAATAAAAATGTATGAAAAGTATACAGTGCACTGACAGTCAGTGTTTTTTTTATTCTAATGGTCTCGGGTGGAAGCTTTTGACTTTATGTAATTTTTGTTTCTGTGGAGCTTGGATCTTGGGTCAGCAAGTGACTTACGTGAAAAAGTGAAAATGCAAATGTTAGGCACTCAGACATTTCCGACTCTTTGCAACGCCATGGACTGTAGCCCTCCAGGCTCCTCTATCCATGGAATTCTCCAGGCAAGAATGCTAGAGTGGGTTGCCATTCCCTTCTCCAGGGAATCTTCCCGACCCAGCAATTAAACCTGGGTCTCCAACATTTCAGGCAGATTCTTTACTGTCTGAACCACTAAGGAAGCAACAGCCTGCTTATTGGAGCTCTCAGCGGTCTTTAATGACGTAACTTTCCAGTTCCCATGTCTCTTCTATTTTACCAGAGGTTTTGGCATTCAAAAGACACTGAAGTTTCTAAATATTATCCAGAAGATCTTATATAATCATGAATGATTACCAAAATAAAATTAATTCTCTAAAATTGAATAGATAAATTGGAATGCCCTAAGTAGGTATAGTAGGGTAGTGTATCTACAAGTTTGTTAGCCACTCTGAGTGTTATGAATTTTTGACACAAGAATGTTAAAAATCCATCCAGGAGGCTTCCCTGGTGGTCCAATGGTTAAGAAAAATCACTTTCTTTTTTTTTTTTTTCATTTAGAGAGATTTATTTAAACACATGTTTTATAACTTATCACACTTAAGTATGCATATAAAGAAAAACCACATAAATTGTTCAAGGTATTTGAAAAATTGTTTTACATTTAGAGTTTGTTTGGGATCACTTTTAAACCTTGAGTTGTCAGTATCTGTATTTTTTTCAAATAATATTGTCCTCAGTGTTATCAGAAGCTTTGTTGATATCACATTATTAAAGAATGATTTGAAATGAAATTCACATAATATAAAATTAACCACTTTAAGGTGAACAATTCATTGGAATTTTAGTATGTTCAGAGTGTTTTAACCATCATTGCTCTCTAATGCCTCCTGATTTCTGTCATTCCATACCTATTAAGGCATTTCTCCCACTTTACCTTCCTCATCGCTCCTGGTAACCGCTAGTCTGAGTTCTTTCTCTATGGATTTATCTACTCTGGATATTTCATATAAAAGTGATCATACGAAAAATCACTTTCTAATGCAAAGAACACGAATTCCATCCCTGGTCCCTGATTGCGGAACCAAGATCCTCCATGCCGTGGGGAGCCAATCCCCATGTGTCACAATTACTGAGCTCATGAACTCTAGAGCCCACACACCCGCAATGAAACTGAGACCTGAGGCAGCCATAAATAAATAGTTTTTAAAAATCCACCCAGAAAATAAACATACTATTAGTACATGTTCATAACTCAGAAGCAACTGTATAAAACCCTTTTGGATATGTTCAAAAGGTCCCTTAAGGTGTGGTTCTAATCAAAGTCTCACAGTTATAGGTTTTCTAGAATTATTCTAGTGTCAGAGGAGGTGTGAATTACTCTGATATAATGCACACTTATAGGTTTTCTAGAATTATTCTAGTTTCAGAGGAGGTGTGAATTACTCTGATATAATGCACACATGTCCTAATCAGTGTTTAATAATGTGGCGAATTTATTTCTGTAGCAGTCTGTTGTTCTATGTATTGTTTTAGCAAGTATCCATTTGAAATTTTATCTGGTGCAACTAAGGAGCAATCCTGACTTTGCCAGATGTTATCCTCATTGATATTGTAACCTGATCATTCCAATAGCTTCCTTACAAAATTAGGTAGAATTTTGTGCTTTTAAATGGAATCTTTGAACCTGATCCTACACTTGGTTTTCTGATCTATAAGAGGTCCTTCAAAAAGGACTTTGGGTGCTTTTTTCTTCTCAATAGTTATGTGAATCCTTACAGTGAACAATGAAGGACAAATGAATCCACTTCTGTTCCTCATATATGCATAGTTGGACCCCCGGGCATTAGAAAGGGATCATCACTACGAAAGCCACATCAAGTTACCCTGCCCTTCCTCCTCCATGGAGTGGGCTCCATTGCTCCCTGGCCGTACCCTATGTAGGCTTCTGTTTGACCCAGTTGTGTGGAAATGATGGTAAGAGTGCTCCAGCTTGTTTAATTAACAGCAAAGAAGAAGATCCAATAATAAATGAAATAGAAAAGGCCATTTTTATCATAAAAATTCAGTAATATATCTTTCCCAAGCTCTGAAGCGGACATAATCAGAGGAAACTCATTTATCTCTGGAATTACAAAGGAATAGCCATATAAAATAGCTACTGTTCATTACAGAGAAATGGGAAGGAGTAGAACAAAAGAAAAGGTGAGAGCTCAGTAGAACACAAACCAGTATGTAGCTACCCGTATACACTTTTCACGTACGTTCTGAGAATGCTCCCATTTCTAGCAGTGTGATGTGCTATGTGCCTGGATATTGAAAACAACTAATAATGTGGATAGAATCTAATTTTAAAAGGATTCTTAAATGTTTCCATAAATGTATATACTTAAGGAATATTGATACCAAAAGCCTGGAACCCAAAGAAGAAGAGCCCTGAAGCCACATTTCACTCTCTAAACATTTGCTGAACTAAGTGAATCTAAGCAGTTTTGACAGTCTGCCAGAACTCAGTGGAAAGCAAGCAAAACCCAGAGCCCGCCCGAAGTAGGAAATATGGTGGGTTTGATCCATGGGTTGGGAAGATCCACTGGAGAAAGAAATGGCTACCCACTCCAGTATTCTTGCCTGGAGAATTCCATGGACAGGGGAGCCTGGTGGGCTACAGTCCATGGGGTCGCAAAGAGTCAGTCACTACTAAACAACTAAGCACACCTGCCCTAAAGCTAAGACTTGAAAAGCTATGTATACAGCATGAGAGCGAATTAGAAATATGTCTCTGGACTGCAAGGAAGACTGTCTTAACTCAATTTATAAACACAAGGTGACCTTTACACAGGCTTACTTATCAAATTTGCACTAACTTAGTCTGAGAATTTAGTTTAAAGTAATCCTGAAAGAAATTTGGAACTGTGGTGTTGGAGAAGACTCTTGAGAGTCCCTTGGACTGCAAGGAGATCAAACCAGTCAACCTAAAGGAAATCAGTCCTGAATTCATTGGAAGGACTGATGCTGCAGCTGAAATTCCAATACTTTGGCCACCTGATATGAAGAACTGACTCATTGGGAAAGACCCTGATGCTGGGAAAGATTGAAGGACAGAGGAGAAGGGGATGACAGAGGATGAGATCACCAGAAGTTGGATCACCAACTCAATAGACATGAGTTTGAGCAAGCTCCAGAATTTGGTGAAGGACAGGGAAGCCTGGCATGGTGCAGTCCATGGGGTCACAAAGAGTCAGACATGACTGATCAACTGAACTGAACTGAATTCTAAAAGACTAATGCCCCGGGAAACTAACATAAGCAAATTCTGATCCTCCTCTGAAGTATTCCTATTCTGAAGGATACTCATCTTCTCAAAGAATTTCACATACACAGAAGTTCCTGGTCTAAAATTACTAAACACATTGGCACGATGAGTAACTAAGCATGGCATGATGAGTAACAGCCATCATAAATAACATATTGCAGAATCAGATTTAGATTTTGGAATTATCAGACAAAAAAATGTTAAACATTCTTAATATAGTCTAAGAATTAAAAAAGAGGCCTTGAATATGTGAATGAAGAGCAAACAAGATTTGATAAAGAACCAAAGAGATCTTCAAGAAATAAAAACAATAGAAATTTATAACATTAGATGGATTGAATGGTAACTTTAAAAAAGCTGAAGAAAGAACTAAGGAACTTAAGAAGTTATGAAGTATGTAGCACAGAAAGACCAAAAAATGAAAAATGTGGAAGAATGATTAAGAGACATACAGAATAATAAGAAAATCTAATGTATTTTTAATTGGAATGCCAGGAAGAAGAGAAAGAATGAGACAGGATCAATATTTGAAGAGAACTTTCCAGAAGAGAGAAAGGGTATCAATTTAAAGAAGCCAAGTGAATCCCAAGCAGAATAAATAAAAAGAAATCTGTACTGGACATACATACTTGAAATATGCAACATATCTAATTTATTGACTAAAAGTTTTGGATTCTAGACTTTATAGACAGTGAGCTTTCAGAGATTCATTTTCTGCTGATTTAAAGCAAAAGGCTTAACTAAACCAAAATTGTTTTTGCTTGCAAAGTATAAAAGTAATAATCAAAAGATTACTTACCATACAAATAGTGCAAAACAAAAATTATTATGGAAGCCTGAGGCCCTGTTTTTTTAAAGATACTTTCTAACAAGTAGCAATACATGTTTTTATATACACTATATTAATTAGTTAATACAAGGCATATAATTTATATGCCTTTCTAGATGAAATTTATGTACCTAAGATTGCATTTCTCTTAGCATAATGCTAATTTCAAAACTATCTGGAGAAATACTTAAATTTCTGTTTAGTGAAGAAAAGAACCAATATTTGGCTTTTTTTTTTTTTTACCACTTACATAATCAGGGTGGTCATAAATGCTAGTTTTTTATTTGTTTACAACACATTAAAGTACCCACAAAATTATAGTGCATGAGTGAAAATGTTACTAGTTAGCAGCTTTTGTTGTAATAACTCACTGATTTTTATCCTTCTAAATAATTATAATAATTCTTTTTATCACCATTTCTGTCTTTTCTAGGAAAGCAGATAAATGTCAGTGACCTAAAAAATGCTCTAAAAGACATGAAAGTAGAAGTCACAGATAACGAATACTTGAATTTAGTAAAAACTCTACCAGTTGATGGTAAGGATTTTAAAATTATATATGTATTCTTCAAATGGCTTTAGAGTGCTTGACTGTGTCGTTTTCTTCTAAAATAACTCTGTATTGCTAGCAAGTTGTTATTTTTTCTTTTTGTAATCATTTTGGAAAACTTTCAGTACTTGATTTTTGCCAAAGAAAATCTGGGTCATTTAATTTATATTATAGTAGGCAATAGCTATTTCACTCATTCCTACCAAAAAATTATATGTATTACTGTCCTTGATTCCACTAATATGCCTGATAGTAAGTGGAAGGGTGTGAAAATGGAAGAGTAAAGGGTACAAAGGAAGAAGTCAGAGATGAAAGAAAATCAAATGGGATATACAAGGTTTAGGACGTCCCTAGTAGCTCAACTGGTAAGGAATCTGCCTGCAATCTGGGAGACCTGGGTTCCATCCCTGGGTTGGGAAGATCCCCTGGAGAAGGGAACAGCTACCCACTCCAGTATTCTGGCCTGGAGAATTCCATGGACTGTATAGTCCATGGGGTCCCAGAGAGTTGGACAAGACAGAGAGAGCAACTTTCACTTTTATACAAGGTTTAGATCAATAATCATTGTTTTTATCCAAGAGCTAATAGATTTGCCTCATTAAAGTCTTTCTCCAAACAAATTTTGTTACTATTTGAGAGCAAATAGGTACATTTCAGGAGAAAAGAATTACTAAAATTCTCTTTTTGAAATTATGAGATTAGGGGAGGAATTGCAGAATTTTTTTTAGGTGAATCCCCTTTTTATTTTTTTTTCTCTGACATGAATTATGCCTTTTCTTACAGTTGAAGGAAAGGTGTTTCAAAAAAGGTTGCTAGACAGTGTGAAGAATCTTAAAAGTGAGTGAAAAGTATGATGAGAAATCAAATAAATCTGAGATATTATTGTATATTTTCATATATGCTAACTTATTTTTTATTACATTAAAAATCCCATATGTGTATTTTCTCAGTAGTTATGCATATGTTATACATGTTATGCCATAAATCCCTGGAAAATTACCCAGTCCTTTTAAAATTTGCACTTTGTTGATTGAATGAAAGATGAAGTCGAATTATCAGTTGATCCTCCTTGTACCCTTGACTGGGTGTTACTGCACCTTAATGTCTTCTTGATTAAAGTGTTAACTATAATACACATGAATTAATGCAGATTTTTCTCACATCTTGGTATCTTTCTTGCCTCTTCTAAGGAGGAAAGATTGATATGACTAACCTGGTCACATTTTTGGAAAATATGGGGATTGAGCTTTCACATAAAGAGCTTGAAGATTTTTCACAAAACCTGCCAGTTGATGGTGAGCATTGTAGATAAAAATTTATTCCCTTTAGGACATCTTGGGTTTGAGAACATCTGTAAATTAATGATAGTACTTATTTGGTATTAACAGGGCATTTTTTTTGTTTTGTTTTGTTTTAATTTTATTTTATTTTTAAACTTTACATAATTGTATTAGTTTTGCCAAATATCAAAATGAATCTGCCACAGGTATACATGTATTCCGCATCCTGAGCCCTCCTCCTTCCTCCCTCCCCATACCATCCCTCTGAGTCGTCCCAGTGCACTAGCCCCAAGCATCCAGTATTATGCATCGAACCTGGTAACAGGGCATTTTTAACAGCTTGTAGCCAAACTCATGTCTCAAATGAAAACACATCCTTGTATCTTCACTAATCCAAGACCAACAAATGTTTTCCACTGTGAATAATAAAAATTGGTGAGAATGCTAACAGATCAAAAAATGAAGAAGAGGAAGTAAGATGGAATGAGAACTATTTTAAAGAAACATTAAATAATGTCAGAAGAAAAAAACAACCTATAATGAGGAGTAATTACATGTATGCCTCAGTTGTTCTGATATAAACAGAAGATTAAAAGGAGACAGAAAAACACCAAGAATTTTAAAAGAGCATAATGATACTCACTGTTGGGTATAATGTGGGATTAGGGTATTATTTATATTAATACAATGAACATTTTTCCAGGGTAAAATAAATTAGTTACCAATATTAATCAAAGATGAAATGAAAATATAAATAGGCCAATAATGATAGTTGGAAAAAACTATCAAATAAGTATACCTATCAACCACCACCCATCACTCCAACAAAAGGTGACAGGCCTGCAGAGAATAAATTTGAGAATAAATTCCTTCAGATTTTCAAGTAATTGTTTGTTTTAATGCTAGCTAAACTGGTCCAGAGGAATCCAGTTTAAGATGATGAGAAAACATTATAAACTAAATAAAAACATTTAGTTTTTATTTCCTCCAATACCTAACAAAGGAGCAACAAAAATGAAAAAGTAAAAAATCCACAAAGGAAGTTTAACATCAATCAAATAATATAAAAAGACCAATCTAATGCCATAAATATTTAAAGGAGACAACCAGAGAACCTATGAGAATAGGGAGGGAATGGAGACACATATGTATAGAGAATGGACTTCTGGACACAGCGGGGGAAGGAGAGGATGGGGCGATTTGAGGAAGTAGCACTGACATACATATACTATCATGTGTAAAACAGAGAGGGAGCGGGAAGCTGCTGTATAACACAGGGAGCCCAGACTGGTGCTCTGTGAGAACCTATAGGAGTGGGATAGCGGAAGGAGAGGAAGGAGGCCTAAGAGGGAGGGAGTATATATGTAATTATGACCAATTCTCATCGTTGTATGACAGAAACAAATGCAACATTGTAAAGCAATTTTCCTCCAATTAAAAAAAAAAAAAAGATTCTAAAGTAGAAACTATTGCAACAGAGCTAGGCTCCTCTGAGCCTCTCTCCTCCCGCAGAAATTAAATTGGTGAAATCCAGAGAGTTATCACTAAAATGCCCAGATCTGGAATGAAGAAAACTGGGTACATAACTTTTTTCTCTCTCCATTTATGAGGAAGAAGAAGAAACAGTTGTTGGGGAGAAATGGCTACAACAGAGAAAATGAATGATTGGAATCACTCATTGATAGAAGTAAAAGCTTCAGAGCTCTAGGCTGAATTGGGGGTCTCATCTGAAGCCCAAGAATACCATCCCATAGGCAGATCTGGGGTTTGGTGAAATGTCTTTACCAGGGTCTCAGAGCAATGACCCCTGTTGGGACATTTAAACAAAGTTCAGATACGAGAGCAGGGCTCAAGTATAAAACCACATGACATACCTCACTCTACCCTTAGATTACAATAAAAGTGGGTAGAACAATTTTCTTCAAATGCCATCTCACTGAAGAAAGCAAACTAGTCTCAGATGCTGTAGAAAGGGCTATTAAAAGATATATTAAATCCTGAGAATAAAATGAAGATCTGGACAGAGTTGCTGAAGCATATGCAAGATTGGAAAAAAAAAAGGATATGGTGACAATTCTAGCATTAACACAGTGAAGAAAAACAGAAAAGTGAAAAGGGAAGGTAAGAAGATAGGATGAAGGAAGATAGCATGCAAAAGACAAATAATCCATCAAGTAGAAAATATAACCTAAGGAACAATGAAAAAGAGGTTGTTGACAATTAATTCATATTAAAGGGCAACTTTAATGGGTTCAATAAAACTAAAGCTCAAAAATGAGATGGTACCAATACATATAAATATTAAAAAGGTAAATTGCAAAACTAAAAAAAGAATAAGTACAAAAAGTCATTATAGAATTATTAAGTAAATTATAAACATAAAAATTTAAAAATATAAAGCACTAAAAATCATATTACAGTGTGAGCAGACTTGGTACAGTAAATACAGAGAAAAAAGATTAAAATTATCAAAAATCTAGTAGATATGGATGATTCACAAAGGCATCCACCATAAGAATATCAAATATCTTTAGAAGAGAGTATAACAATTAAAACTTTTTAATCAATGATAGTTTTTAAAAAAGAAAATTTCTGTAAAATGAAGGAATGAATGCAGATCAAAAATGTCACACCAGGCTCCAGAAAATGGTGATCCAGAGTGCCCTACCGTGAAATATTTTCTAGTTTGCTTACTGAACTTTAAGGAAAAATGAGAATTTTTCAGATGCACAGATGATAGAAAGCAGGTAACAGATGAGGAGAGGAAGTGATGGGTTTCCAAAGCAACATTCAACTCCAGAAAAGAATGTCAGAGTATCTACAAAGGTGAAAAAGCGTGACAAAGAGTATTATGTACAACTATGATGTCATTCAAATATACATAAAAATTTTATATATAAATATAAAATTCCAACTTTTAATAATATGGGAAAAACTAAATGAATTCAGCACCTCTTGAAAAAAAGATGATGAAATATAGTTAAGAAATAACTTAAAATTGAGCAAAAGGAAACAATAGTGAAAAGACTGGTGGTGACCTGTAAATCTGTTTGAATACAGAGCAAGTACTAGACAATTGTGGGGATGATAGATACAAAATAACATGTTTATATGTGTCAGTGTAACAATGAAAACATAACTAATAAAAACATGAAAGTGAGGGGGGAAATGGGAGGAAGTGAGAAAATGCTTTTCATAGCAGGAAATCAGGTGATAGTTTTTAAAATTGAAAGATTAAGTTTGAAAATATGGCTTCACCTCTGTTTTTCATATTCTTTTAAAATTAACTGGACATCTTCATAAATATCTCTTGTACTGAGGTATATTTATTAGAAATTGAAGATTCTTATTTTTAAAACCATATATATAGTACTTTTTGAAAATAATTCTCTATATCTATCTTACCTCTGCAACTTCTTGAAAATAATTCTCTATATCTATCTTACCTGTGCAACTTCATAGATGAGAGTCTGTGGAATGACCAGTGATTATTTCTATGGGAGATAGGATTTGGAGTAATGTCTTTCCTTTTCCTAGTACATAGAGAAATATATAATACATAGAGAAAAGTGTGTAAAACATGAATTTCCTGTGTAACTAATGGTTATAAAACAAACAGCTGTATACTCTCCACCAACATCTAAAATCCACCGTGTTCTCTTTCCTAACACTACCCACTCAATTTAATCATCACCATGATCCTTATGGTAATCACTACTTCAGTTTTATTCATATTTTACCACATAAATATGCATCTCAAATTTTATAGTTCACCCATATTTTGAACTTCATATGAATGGAATCACATAGCAAGGAACATTTTGTCACTGGCTTCTTTTTAGTGAGTATCGGGGTAACTTAACTGAAGGTTAAGTTTATATTTTTCTGATTAGTAATGAGATTGAGACCTTTTTATATATCTATTAATTATTTGTGTAGCCTCTTTTGTGGACTGCCTTTTCAATTATATTGCCTGTCTTTCTACTGTGATTTTTTTCTTATTGAACTGTGGAAGTTCTTTATATATTCTCTGTATAGGCAATTTGAGGCTAATTTGCAATGCAAATACTGTCTCTTTGGCTTGCTTTTTCATTCTTTTAATGGTGTCTTCCAGTGAACAGAAATTCTTAATTTAAATGTAGTCAAATATATCAATCTTTTCCCTGATGGTTAGTATCTTTTATACCATATAAATCTTTTCCTATCCTAAGGTCATTAAAGTATTGTCCCACATTATCTTTTAAAAATTCCTTTGTTTTGCATCTCAAATTTAACTAACAATCCACCTGGACATGATTTTTGTATATGGGATGCCGTAGGGGTTAAGTTTCTTTTCTTTCTTTCTTTTCTTTCAATTTTTCAACAGCATATTTGAAAATACCATCAGTACTATCTTTTCTTGCTATAGTGCCAACTTACTACAGTCAAATAACATGGATCTCAGAACAGAGTATGAATTCATGTAGTATAAGGTAGGGGAGAGAGGTAGAGTCTCAGTTCTGCCCTACCTAGCTTACAGTGTGAGTATGGGCAAAAGCCTTTCAGTTTCCCTGGGGACTTGCCTCTTCAAGTATAGACTTGAGGAGGGTGAGCTAGATGCCTTTTAAGAGACCTGTCGGATTCATGTCAATGTATGGCAAAACCAATACGATATTGTAAAGTAAAATAAATAAATAAAACTGAGATTAAAAAAAAAGAGAGAGAGAGAAAGACCTATCAACTAAAAGAATCTAAGTCAGCTTGAGATCCCATCTTTAAGCAGACATTTAGGTGGCAAAGAAATAAATTAAAAAACAAGTGAGTTAGGCATTTATTTTTGATGCCATCACCCAGAACTTTTCTGCACCACAGTGCAAGGAAATTGTTGCCTGATACTTTATCTAATGGTTGGTAATATTAAAGGTTGAACAAATGAGGCATCAGACAATGAAAATTTTACAAAAATGTAAAAAATATCAGGCCAATTTTGGATTTAGAAACAGTACATAACCTGCAGTCAGGGCTTCTTGCCTCCAAATTTTAAAAGCCATCAACCTGGTCAGAAAAAAATGCCAAGCCATTTTCAAGCCATTCAACAGAGATCCAATGACAGCACACCTGTTAAACATACATTTCCTAAAATCCTCCCAGAAAGGCAACTTTAATGAAATTAGTTCTAATAAAAGGATACTAGCGAGTGAGAAATACAATATTTTTTTTTTTACATAGCAGAAAATTGACACAAAAAGAGATGGCTTCTGCTTTTCTGTTCCCTAAAAAGAATACAAATGTCACTTCTGGAATCTAACATACAGGCTTAATTTTCAAAATATATAATTGTATTTTCTTCATAAGGCAGCCATACATAATAAACCCTAAGAACAAAACAGTCACAAACTTTTTCCATAAACCTGGACTTATTGAAGGCTTCCACTAGTCTCCAGGAGCTTACAGCCAGATTAGTCCTGATGTTTCAAATAATCAAGCTTTCTCCATAGCCAAAATTCCTTTTATGTTTGGGCTGTTGAACACAAGCTCAGGAGATAATTTGTCCATCTCTGTTCCTAAAGGAATTGCTGTGCTTTCTTTTCAATAAAGACTGACTCCATCTCAAACAACTTCTTCATCAGAGTCTCCTTTTGTCTTCATACCTTCTAGAATATAAGAAAATCCATTTCAGCTCCTGGTTTGGACACAGACTTCCACACGACTGTGTTCAGGGTTCAGACTTATCTTTAAGAAGTTCTTTACTGCAATGTGTCAGGGAGAGGGTAGCCTTGGGCTTGCAGCTTCCTCTTGCTTACAGCCCCACAAAGCTCACAGCTTTGTGGCCAGGACTAACAAAGGCTAACTTGTTTTTAATCTCAAAGGGAAATAATTCCATATTCCACCAGCAAATATTACTTTGTTGAAGGTTTTTTGTGATTTGGGGTTATTTACATAACCTTTAGTAAATTGGCACCCCACTCCAGTACTCTTGCCTGGAAAATCCCATGGATGGAGGAGCCTGGTGGGCTGCAGTCCATGGGGTCGCTAAGAGTTGGACACGACTGAGCGACTTCACTTTCACTTTTCACTTTCATGCATTGGAGAAGGAAATGGCAACCCACTCCAGTGTTCTTGCCTGGAGAATCCCAGGGATGGGGGAGCCTGGTGGGCCGCCGTCTATGGGGTCACAGAGTCGGACACGACTGAAGTGACTTAGCAGCAGTAGCAGTTAGTAAACTAAAGGAATTCTCTTCTATTCCTATTTTTGTTTTGACATTTATCCAATTCATTTTTTCTACACCTGATCATTGCATGTAATGAAGTGTTTATTGAAGTGATTATATAGTATTTCTCCTTAAATATATTAATCTGGGGTACTACATGGATTGATTTTCACATATTAAAAAAACTTTGCATTCCTGGAATATATTAATCATGATGGATTATCATTTATATATTATTGGATTCAGATTGCTAATATTTTATTGAAGATTCTTGCATTCTTGTTTATAAGAGATTTTCCTTATTTGTTCAGTCTTCATTAAATTTTACTAGCAAAGTTAAAAAAATATGTTGAAGATTATTTCTTGTTTGAATTCTCTGAAAGAGTTTTTTAAGGTGGCATTATTTCATTCTTAAATGTTTGGTGGGATTAACCAATGAAGACATCTTGAATCTGAATTTGTTGTTTGTGTTGTTGGAATTTTTAACTTCCAATTAAAAAGACTGTTTCTTCTTGTGTCAGTTGGTAAACTGTGGTTTTCTAGGAATTTGTCAATTTTATATGAATTTTTAATGTATTTAAATAAAATTATTTAATAACTATCTTTTTAATGTTTGCAAGATTAATATGGGAATCTTGCTCATTCCTAATATTGGTTATTTATGCCTTTCCTCTTTTTTTCTTGGTTAGTCTTACCAAGGGTCTAACAAGTATTAAAAGTCATTCCAAACAACCAACTTTTCACTTTGTTAAACCTCTACATTCTTAATTCTTTTTTGTTTCATTAATTTCTGCTCTTTGTAATTTTCTTTGATTTCATTTGCTATTCTTTTTCTAACTTAAGGTGCATGCTTAGCTTATTAATTTTTAATTTTTTTCTTTTCTAATATATTTTGAATTCTGATATATATTTTTTTAGTTATTCAGTTTAAAATATTTCTTAGTTCTATTGTGATTTATTCTCAACCCTTGTGTGTGTGTGCTGTTACTTCAGTCGTGTTCAGCTCTTTGTGACCCCATGGACTGTAGCCTGCTAGGCTTCTCTCCATGGGACTCTCCAGGCAAGAATACTGGAATGGGTTGCCATTTCCTCCTCCAGGGGATCTTTCCAAACCAGGGATGAATTTTGAGACATGATATATTTTTTAGTTCTTCAGTTTAAGATATTTCTTAGTTCTGTTGTGATTTATTTTCAACCCTCAGATATTCCCATGTGCTTTATTTCTAGGTTAATTGCATGGTAGTCGAAGAACCTACTCTGTGATTTTAATCCCTTTACATTTTATTGTAGTTTATTTTTCAACAACTTTATTGATATGTAATCTACATACCATACAATTTGCCCATCTGAAGTATTCAATTCAACAGGTTTTAGCATATTCATAGACTTATGTGACCATCACCATAATAGATTTTAGAACTTTGTTGTTGTTTTTGTTCAGTCATCCAGTCATGTTGGACTCTTTGTGACCCCAGCCAAGCCTCCCTGTCCCTCACCTCTCCCAAAGTTTGCCCAAGTTCATGTCCATTGCATCGGTGATGCCATTCAGCCATCTCTCCTTCTGCCCTCAGTCTTTCCCAGCATCAGGGACTTTTCCAGTGAGTCAGCTGTTCACATCAGGTGACCAAAATACTGGAGCTTCACCTTCGGCTTCAGTCCTTTCAATGAGTATTTAGGGTTGATTTCCCTTAAGATTGAGTAGCTTGATCTCCTTACTGTCTAAGGGACTCTCAGGAGTCTTCTCCAGCACTACAGCTCGAAGGTATCAATTCTTTGGTGCTCTTCCTTCTTTACGGTCCAGCTCTCACAACCGTACATGACCACTGGGAAGACCATAGCCTCAACCATACAGACCTTTGTTGGCAGAGTAATGTCTCTGCTTTTCAACACACTGTCTAGGTTTGTCATAGTATTCCTGCCAAGAAGCAATCATCTTGTGATTTCATGACTGCAGTCACTATCTGCAGTGATTTTAGCCCCCAAGAAGAGGAAATCTATCACTACTTACACCTTTTCCCCTTCTATTTGCCATGAAATAATGGGGCTGGATGCCATGATCTTAGTTTTTTTAATGTTTAGTTTTAAGCCAGCTCTTTCACTCTCCTCCTTCACCCGACATCAATATGCTCTTTAGTTCCTCTTCACTTTCTGCCATTAGAATGGTATCATCCACATATCTGAAGTTGTTAATGCTTCTCCTGCCTATCTTAATTCCAGCTTGTAACTCATCCGGCCCAGCATTTCTCATGATGCGCTCAGCATATAGGTTAAATAAACAGGGTGACAGCAGACAGCCCTGGTGTACTCCTTTCTTAATCCTGAACAAGTCAATTGTTCCATACAGACTCTAACTGTTGCTTCTTGACCCACATACAGGCTTCTTAGGAGACAGGTAAGATGGTTTGGTATTCCCATCTCTTTAAGAGCTTTCCACAGACTGTTATGATCCACACAGTCAAAGGCTTTGGTGTAGTCGATGAAACAAAAGTAGACAGTTTTCTGGAATTCCCTTGCTTTCTCTATGATCCAGCAAATGTTAACAATTTGATCTCTGGGTCCTCTGCCTTTTCTAAACCCAGCTTGGACTCTGGAACATTCAGTCAATCAGTTCAGTCGCTCAGTCGTGTCTGACTTTTTGTGACCCCATGAACCACAGCACGCCAGGCCTCCCTGTCCATCACCAACTCCCAGAGTTCACCAAAACCCATGTCCATTGAGTCGATTATGCCATCCTCTGTCATCCCCTTCTCCTCCTGCCCTCAATCTTTCCCAGCATCAGGGTCTTTTCAAATGAGTTATCTCTTCGCTTCAGGTGGCCAAAGTATTGGAGTTTCAGCTTCAGCATCAGTCCTTCCAGTGAATATTCAGGACTGATTTCCTTTAGGATGGACTGGTTGAATCTCCTTGCAATCCAAGGGACTCTCAAGAGTCTTCTCCAACACCACAGTTCAAAAACATCATTTCTTCGGTGCTTAGTCTTCTTCACAGTCCAACTCTCACATCCATACATGACCACTGGAAAAACCATAGCCTTGACTAGATGGACCTTTGTTGGCAAAGTAATGTCTCTGCTTTTTAATATGCTGTCTAGGTTGGTCATAACTTTCCTTCCAAGGAGTAAGTATCTTAATTTCATGGCTGCAGTCACCATCTGCAGTGATTTTGGAGCCCAGAAAAATAAAGTCAGCTACTGTTTCCACTGTTTCCCCACCTATTTGCCTGGAACATTACCAAACCCCAAAAGGAAACCTCTTACCCACTAACAGTCATTCCCTACTCCCCTCTTCTTCTCAGCCTCTAGCAACCATTAATCTGCTTTTCATCCCTACCGGTTTGCCTGTTCTGGAGATTTCATGTGTTCTGGAGAATCATAAGTGACTGGTTTCTTTCATATAGCATAATGTTTTCAAGGCTTATCCATTTTATATCATGTATCACCACTTCATTCATTTTCATTGCCAAGCAATCTTCCATTATATGGATATACCACTTTTTGTTTCTTCATTCATAAGTCGATGAACATTTGGGGTTTGTTTCCACATTTTGGCTATTATGAATAATGCTGCTATGAATAGTCTCATGTAAATTTTTATGGATACATGTTTTCATTATTATTGGGCATATTCTTAGGAGTGGAAATGCTGGAACATATGATAACTCTATGTTTAACATTTTGGGGAATTGAAATTATTTTACAAAGTAATTGTATCATTTTACATTTCCATCAGCAACATGTGAGGGTTCCAATTTCTTCACATCCTTGTCACTACTTGTTATTATCTCTCTTTTTTATTATAGTCATCCTAGTGATGTAAAGTGGTAGTTTTAATTTTTATTTATTTTATGTCTAATGATGTTGCACATCTCTTCATGTACTTGTTGGCTATTCATATATTTCCATTAGAGAAACATATATTCAGATTCTTTACCTATTTTTCAATTGGGTTGTCTTTTTGTTATTGAGTTATAAGAATTCTTTATATATTCTGTATAAAACTCCCTTATCATATGCATGATTTTCAAACACTTTCTCCTGTTCTGTGAGTTCCTCACTTCCTTGATGGTGTCCTTTGAAGCACAAATGCTTTGAGTTTTGATGATTCCAGTTTATCTAGTTTTTCTTTTGTCCCCTATGCTTTTAGTGTCATATATAAGAATGTTTTGCCTAATCCACAATAAAAATGATTTATTTTTATATTTCTTTCTAAAGGTTTTATAGTTTTAGCTCTTAATTTTGAGTCTATGATACATTATTTCTGTATATGGTATGAAGAAGGGATCTAACTTCAGTCTTTTGCATGTGGATGTATAGTTGTCTCAGCACCATTTGTTGAAAAGTCTCCTCTTCTTCATTGAACTGTCATGATACCCTTGTCAAAAATCAGTTAATAGTGAATACAGTGATTTATTTCTGAACTCTCAGTTCCTCTCCATTGATCCATATATCTAGCCTTTTGCTGGTACTTCACTACATTGATTACTATCACTTTTTAATAAGGTTTGAAATTGGAAAGTGTACGTCTTCCAACTTTGTTCTTTTCTCTGAGATTGTTTTGGCTATTCAAGATACCTTGCATTTACATTTGAATTTTAAGATTGGCTCTTAAAATTTGGCAAAAATGCCAGCTAAGATTTGATAAAAATGTTCTTGTGTTTCTAGATCAATTCAGCATGTGAGAGAGGGTAGGGGATAGTCACAGAGAATATTACCATCGTTTCAATATTAAGTGTTCTGATCCATGATCATGGGATATCTTTCCATTTATTTAAGTCAATCAATTTCTTGCAATAATGTTTTATAGTGTTTGAAGTATGAATTTTGTCCCTTTTTTTTGTAAATTTATTCCTCAGTGATAGGTGATTTGTTCTTTTGATGTTACTATAGATGGAACTGTTTTCTTAATGTTATTTTGGACCATTTATTGTCATTACTTTTGTGGGTTTTTAAATTTTATTTTATTTTTGGGGGGGTTTGAATTTTTTTTTATGTTTTAACTGTACAATATTGTATTGGTTTTGCCATATATCAAAATGAATCCACCACAGGTATACATGTGTTCCCCATCCTGAACCCTCCTCCCTCCTCCCTCCCCATACCATCCCTCTGGGTCGTCCCAGTGCACCAGCCCCAAGCATCCAGTATCGTGCATCGAACCTGGACTGGCGACTCGTTTCATATATGATATACATGTTTCAATGCCATTCTCCCAAATCATCCCACCCTCTCCCTCTCCCACAGAGTCCAAAAGACTGTTCTATACAT
>NW_011494943.1:16391053-16407300 GCF_000754665.1 Bison bison bison | reverse complement strand
GCCCAGCAGTGGGATTGCTGGATCATAAGGCAGTTCTATTTCCAGTTTTTTAAGGAATCTCCACACTGTTCTCCATAGTGGCTGTACTAGTTTGCATTCCCACCAACAGTGTAAGAGGGTTCCCTTTTCTCCACACCCTCTCCAGCATTTATTGCTTGTAGACTTTTGGATCGCAGCCATTCTGACTGGCGTGAAATGGTACCCCATGGAAACTCCTAGAGAATATAGGCAAAATACTTTGGTTTTTAAAGATTTATTTATTTGGCTGTGCCAGTTCTTACTTGAGGCATGTAGAATCTTCGATTTTCGTTGAGGCGTGCAGGATCTTTAGTTGAGGTATGGAAACTCTTAGTTGCGTCATGTGGGGTCTAGTTTCCTGACCAAGGGTCAAACCCAGGCCTCCTGCATTGGGACCATAGAATCTTAGCTACTGGATCACTAGGAAAGCCCCTCATTACTTTTAAAATTATTGATATTTGGCTTTACAATGCAATATATGATCATTTTTGTAAATGCTCCCTATGTGAAAGGAAATATGCATTCTGAAATTATTGGGTACAGTGTTGTCTATATGTCCATTAAATCAAGTTTGTTAAATTTGTAGTTCAAATTTCCTGTAGTCTTAATGCTTTTTTTCTGCTTATTTTATTAACTACTCATTGAAATATATTAAAATATCCAACCATAATTTAGAATTTTTCTTTTTCTCCTTCTAACTTGGCATTTTTTGTGTTTGTGACCATGTTGTTTGGTGTCAATATAACCCCACTACTTTGTTTTTGCTTAGTATTTGTTTGGTCAATATCTACCCATCCTCTTACTTTCAACTTCTCTAAATCCTTATATTTCAGATATTTTAAATTCTTAAGTTTTAGATGGTTAGATCACTTCCTTGATTAATTTTTCCTAACATGTAAATAAGATATAGTAACCTTCTTTATCAACTGTTCAAAGAACACAGAAAGCAGAAACACTTCTGGTTTGATTTATGAAACTATCTTAATCTTGATACCCAAACTTGATGAAGAAAACACAAAAAAAAGGAAGATCAGTAGCCAGTCTCTCTCATAAACAAATGTGCAAAAATCCTAAACAAAATATTAGCAATATGAATCTATTGTTTTTATTTTTGTATTACTAATAGCAGTTATGATATTACTAACATATTTGTGTTTAAATCTACTTTTACTCAATGCCTTTATTTGTACCTGTTCAACATTCTGTTTTCTTCCATCCTTGCTTTGCTTTTGGGTTTCTATTATTTTTCTTATTAGTTTGGACTTTTTAAAGATTATTTCAGAGATTACAATATACATCCTTAATTTATCTTACTCCAATTTTGTATTGGGCTTTTATCCTCATTCAAGACAGTGCAAGATTCTTGGACTATTTTAATTTTGTTAATCCCCCTTCCCAACTTATTGTCTTGTTTTACACACTATGTTCCTCTAGAATTACTCATACATTATCATTTCATTTCTTCATATTCTTTCCTACAGTCCTAAATTGAAAGGGGCCATTGAATGTTAAGCAGGATTAAAATTTTTTCAACTTATTCCTAAAAACTACTTGTAAAATTTTATAACATTGGGAACAAAGAGGAATTTATAAGTAGGATTTAAAAAAAGACTTATACATAAAGAATAAAAGTGTGAACACTGGAGGAAATAGTGGGACACATGAAACAAAGTAGAGGAAAGGACTAAAACAATTTTTTATGTCTAAGTAACTATTATATAAAATGTAATAGAATAGAACTAAAATGTAAGATGATATCAACATTCTAGCTGAGGGCAGGAATCACAGGTTGAGAAAGCATAAGGAACAGTCTCATTGTTATATATGACTGCTTTGTGTCTTACAGTGGATGGGAAAGTTGATCTAAAAAATGTGACACTGAGTATGAAAGACTTTACTGGTGAGTTTCTATGACACTGAAATCATAATGCTTTACAATAAGTCATATTTTAGATGCTCTTGTCTAGTAGTCTATTGTTCATAGTAATTTTGACATTTACCCAATTATCATTAAAGATTTCTACCTGAAAAAGTCCACTCAGTCTCTGGTTATCTATGTATTAAAATGAAACCACAGACTTTGTTCTCATAACAAGTTCTATCTGTGGTAGAGATACTATATAGGTCTGTCTTTGCCTACATGTGAATAGTTAAATTTTAGGTAAGCATGTGAAAAAATAAGGCAAAGCCTTGGAAAGTGCAAGATAATATATTTTTGTATGTGTATGTGTGAACAGTTACATAAGTCCGTATAATATCTCCTCTCATAATTATTTCTTTTGGCAATTCATTATCCAATCTGATAACTAGATTTCATTCTGCATATTATTCCCAACTTTAAGAGAGCCCTCACTATCTCAATATTATGAGAGCAAACTTACTTTGACTTCTATTGATACACTGAATTTCCATATCCTGTTTTGCCTCTGCTTTTTAATCAGATTGGAAATGATGCCACATAAAGTATTATAAATGTATCTAAAGATACATGTAACATAGGCTAATATCATGTTCTAGTGAACCTTTTTAAAACATTGAATAAAATTTCTAAAGTTTTCACCTATAAACATTCTGTCTTTTCAAAGGAGAAAAGATTAATGCCAGTGATCTGAAAAATGTTCTTGGAGACATGGGGATAGAAGTCAATGATAAGGAATGTCTGGAACTGCTAAAATTACTGCCAGTTGATGGTGAGCTGCATTTGGGTTACTGTGACCCCCAAAACATTGAGTTTTATGGTTCTATTTATGATGTTTATACTTTAAAGTGTCACGTGTTCATATTTACCTGCCCCCACCCTACAGCTCTTGCTTTCTTATGAACAGTGTCTCTATTTCTCTATGCGAACTCAAGGACAGAGATCAACTGTCAAAAGAATCCTCTTCCAAAAAATCAATGTTGAGGAGGTAAGATGTTACTGATGATTTTGAAAAAGGGGAGGAAGGAGTGGAATTTACATTTTGTCTCTCTCAGTAAGCATCAAAAAAGTCCTCAGAAGAAAGTTTCTTTTTTCCTTTAAGTACAAAAGCTCAACATCTTTCTGATAGCTTCTCGACAAAGCATCTTCTCAGCAAAGTTCTATGTATCCCTGTAAGTAAATCTTGTACCAGCTGCCAAGAAATTAGAGTTTTCTGTATTATTATATCAGTTCAGAAGTTAACAACATCTTCAAGCCTGAGCTTTGTAGCATCCAGTACCAGCAGCTGCATCATGAAGAAGAGCCTGAAGAAACCTGAACAGGCTGCAGGTTACAGTCTTCCACCTCAAAGCAGCATCTCTGCAGAGAATGCAGAATACTTTGAGTACAAAGATGAGTCTGAGTTTGCAAAGCCTCCATGTTATTATATTACCTGGCTAGACAGCACATTAAAAAGCAGAGACGTTACTTTGCCAACAGAGGTCCATCTAGTCAAGGCTATGGTTTTTCCAGTGGGCATGTATGGATGTGAGAGTTGGACTATAAAGAAAGCTGAGCACCGAAGAATTGATGCTTTTAAACAGTGGTGTTGGAGAAGACTCTTGAGAGTCCCTTGGACTGCAAGGAGATCCAACCAGTCCATCCTAAAGGAGATCAGTCCTGGGTGTTCTTTGGAAGGACTGATGTTGAAGCTGAAACTCCAATACTTTGGCCACCTGATGCAAAGAGCTGACTCATTGGAAAAGACCCTGATGTTGGGAAAGATTGGGGACAGGAGGAGAAGGGGACGACAGAGGATGAGATGGTTAGATGGCATCATCGACTCAATGAACATGGGTTTCAGGGGACTCTGGGAGTTGGTGATGGATGGGGAGGCCTGGCGTGCCGCGGTTCATGGGGTCGCAATGAGTTGGACACGACTGAGTGACTGAACTGAACAACACTACCCAGTTATGATGAAGGCAAGAGAATCAAGCATGAAACTACTATCCCTTCAGTTTCTGGAAGAGATGAGTATTTTGTGGGTCAGGATGACTTCGATAATGCTGACCAACTTAGTTTAGGCAACAACAGGATTTTCATGTGAACTTTTTTATGGCATTCTTCTTTAAAACTAGATTGGGTATTTCCTGTCTGCTTTCCTGGCCACTTCAACTGCAGGAAAGTATGAGGCCATTTCAGGATTTGGCCTCTCTCTAATCAAGCAGATCCTTGTTGTCAGGTTTTCCACCTATTTCCCTGGATATTTTGATGGTCAGAATTGTCTCTGGTGGGTGTTTCTGGTTTTAGGTTTTCTCCTGTTTCTCAGAGGATTTGTTAATTATGCAAAAGTTTGGAAGATATAAAAACTCAAATTTCTGCAGGACAGAGTTCTCTTTATTTAGCGAAGACATTTTCTGGCAGAGGCCTTCCTGCGTTTATGATTCCTCTCTCAAGAAACAAGAGAACATCTGCAGGAAGTGAATCGAGATGCAGAACACAGAGGAATAACCACCTGCTTTTAGAGAAGAAAGTGCTATTGAAAAAGAGAAAATAGGATGAAGCAAATTCCTGCTGTTACTCATTAGGCCACTGACATGTCAAACTTGAACTGGAAGAAGTAAAGAAAACAGAATAGAAATGTGATAGAAAAAAGGAATGAAAAGAATTTAAAATAGAATAGGAAAAGATGGTGAGTTTTAGCTCTGTAGCATATAAACTGGTAGTTGCTGTGGATGTGAAAGAGTAAGTAGATCTATTAATAATACCAGAATTGATTATGATGAGCCAGGTTCTGTCCTCACCACACACAATGATGACACCTTATCCCTATTTTACAGTGGAGAAACCTGAGGCATAGGAAGGGTAAGTAATTTGCCTAAGGTCACAACATTAGTCAGTAGCAGAGCAAGAATCTGAACCCGGACTCTTAACCTTTACACCAGACTACCACTCTATACCATAATGCCACCTTTTCTCATTGCTTAGCTTCATCATAATTTGAAGGTAAAGATGGGTAGATTTATAAAGTCAGTCACAAAGAGGAAAGTCTGATCCTTAAGTTCTATCTGTGAGTCATTCTCTGTCCTGAACTATGCCTTTTCTTACAGGTGATAAGAAAGTTTTTCAGAATAGACTGCTAGCAGCTTTGAAGTCTTTTAGAGGTGGGTAATAAATGTAAGGAGAAAGTACACAAAACTGAGATTCTCAATCTTTGTATTTACTTTTTCCTAGTCATTGGATCATGATTCCTCTGCCAGCCCTTTTAATGTTGACGCTATAGTTTTGTTTTGTTTTGTTTGAGTGTATGCTGTGTAGACTTGATCCCAAGGTCAGATTCAAAGGAACCAGTCCTAAGTATCTCCACAGTTCTCTTTTTGTGTACTCTTGAGTAGGTCAAGTTGGAGTTTTCGTTTTCATAGTGCTGAAAATAACCATCACAGTGCACAGCTATGATCTATTAGTTTTCCTTTCTTTTTTCAGTATAAAAGGTGTCATTCCCAGTAAATATAAAAATTAAAGAAAAACTCATCACTCATATTGCTACTGCTGAATCATTGCCACTCTTTATATTTTGAAGCCCTTAATGTTAAAATAGCAAAAATTTCATATAGTCAAAATTGCTGTAAAATCTCATTGGAAGACTCCATAAAAGAAACCAACATTCTAGTCTTGATAAGTCTGGTATAGTCACTTTTTCTTCCAATGATATGGAATAGATTATTATTCCTACAGTAAAGCAATTAGCTGAAGTAGCTGGCTTGCCTAAGAGCCATAATGTACAAAAATATATCTCATACTAGAATCTCACTGAGTGAAGATGCTCACAGTATGATAGGCTTAGTGGAATTTAGTCCATCTGATGGAACAGTAAATTGATGTTCATCTGGAGTTTTCTCTACTTAAGTAAGTGCTTGTGGCTCCTGGAATGTCAGGGAGAATCATGTGAATTATTTCATTGTTCATTTATACTGGGCATGTGATTTTAATTCATATAAGTTAAATGATTGTTTGATATAATTACACCCTATTAAAAAAGCATTTTTTTCCTGTGATACCCATTTTTTGTAACACCTATAGCTATGTAACTTTCTGTGGAATGAAAATACAATGGTTTACTTCACAATATCTCTTGTCTTTAGATATTTAAATTCAGGGTACTTTTTTCTTTTTCCACTTATTATGAGTAAGATTATAATAAACATTTACCTGTCCCCTTTGACATGAGCTTTTTCTGTATTTCTAAAAGTGAAATTAGTGGGATAAGAGTTATGAACATTTTAAAGAATTGTGATGGTTATTGCCAAACCACTTTCCAATAAAGTAATTCTAGTTAACACTCTTACCAGCAGCCAGATATATTGAGAGCTGAGAGCTGGTTTAACTCATCAGGACAAGAAGTATTTTTCTTATTGTATCTTTATTGAGTTTTTTGCACATTTATGTCTTTTTCCTAAGGTGGAAAAGTTGATGTCAATAATCTGAATCCAGTTCTCGGGAGCATGGGGATCACGCTCAGAAATAAGGAACTTAAAAGTGTAGTGGCAAAGCAACCTATTGATGGTAAGCATTGAATTTCTAAAACTAGACTGATTTGAGGAGTTAAAGAAATTTTTAAGAATTTGAAGAACTAGTCTTAAACTAAGAAAAAATCCTATCTTTTGTCATTTTTATTCATCTGAAATTGTCATCCTGCTCAACTATCAGTAATTTTGAGGGGATATTCACAATGGTTTTATCAGCTCAGAGAATGGCTGGGAGAAACAAACTTGGGAGCAGGGATTAATGAATGAATGAATAACAGAGAGAGCCAGAAATGACTGAGAGAAAGATATCCATAATGGGGAGTAATGGAACATCCTTAATATTTCTTCAAGTATCTAACAACCACATGTCATCACCATTTAGAGATAGATAAATAAGTTGAAAACATTAAAGGAAAGCTGATTGAGAATAGATGAAAGATTCAAAGCCCCTACCTTAGGATCAGTGCCAGATATAAGGTTCACCAAAAAAACAAACAAAAAACCCTGACTCTTTATAAATGGCATTTTTACGATGCTTATAAGAAAGCATCTGAAGACCTAAGAACTGAATAATACATTTGTCATAGTCAGACACTGTGTTAGAAGGACACAGGACAAACACTGTTGTTCTTCTTACTAATAATGAATCAAGCATTCAACAGGAAATATAAATTTAAGGTGAACACAAATAATTTAGTAGAATATATAGACTTTCACTGCGGTCTAGGTCACAATTTTTCTAAGTTCTGTGTCATTGTCTGAATTTTTATGCTTTGTATTACAGCTGATGGAAATGTTCCTCTGAAAAAAGTGATGAGTGATATTAAGGCAGTTACAGGCAAGTTAAAAGTTATAAGATTAAAATCCTAACTCTCCTATTCCATCACCCTGCCTTCCCACTTTTTGAGACAGGTATATCCTAAATTTTATGTTGCTTATTCTTCTTTTGAAAAATCATAGCTTTATTATCTAGGTGATAATGCAACAGACATAGTGTTTTCATTTTGCTTCATTCAACACTATAAAAATGCTATCATAAATGTGCAGTATTCCCTAATCCTAACCCTAATAACATTCTAACCCTAAAACAAGTTCTATATTTCATTTTTTATTTAAAGATAATTATGTATTTATGATTTTGTAGTTTATTATTGTAGTTTCTTTTCATTGTTATATAAATGTTCTATTTGCAAATACGCCATAATTTATTTATCCCGTCTCCTGTATATGAATATTTATATTGTTAGGCAGGAAAATGAAATTAAAAGGGATCCCAATTGGAAAGGAAGAAGTAAAATTGTCTCTCTTTGCTGATGAGGTGATCTTACTAATATATATATATATATAAGATATATATATACAAAACCACGAAGACTCCACCAAAAACTCAGAACTGATAAATTCAGTAAAGTCGCAGGATACAAAATCAACATATAAAAGTCAGTTGCATTTAGAGTTTGATATCACCAAGATGATAAAGTAGGGGACCACACTCTCCACGAAGATCAACAGTTAATTAGATATCCACCAACAGAGCAGTTCTAGGAGAGCTCAGGAGTCCACTTAAGAAACTAAAGCAACCCAGTGGAGTTTAAACCTGAGAATAACTGTGTTAAAGGGGTAAGAACAATTGATTTTGCCTGTATCAGCACATCCCCTTGGTGGCACTGTCAGCACTTAGAGGGAACTCCCCAGATAGAAAGAGTTCTCCTAGCAGGAAGAGAAAAATAGGGTAGATGACTAGCTTCTCCATCCTTTCAGGGAACTTCACAAAGGACCTACTTTGAGGATTTCCCTGGCAGTTCCAGCGGTTAAGACTTCAGGCTTCCACTGCATGTTTCATCCCTGTCAGGAACTAAGATCCCACATGCCACATGGTTCGGCTGCAAAAACAAATGAACAAAAATCACAGGACTTGCTTTGCTTTCATTCCACCCAGAGACCCAGAGAGGTGCAAAGCTGAGATATACAGAGACAGCTAGGAATAAAGAAGAGTAGGGCTTAACCACTAACAGCAACACAACAGGATCAGCTTCAGTCAATGCAAAGGACTCCTACTTCCAAACACAGTCACATTACAAGGTACTAAGAATTAGAACATCAACATATAAATACCAAATGGACACAATTTGGTTCATAAAATGAAATATTATTTAGCTTCAAAAAGACATGAGGACTTCTGTGGTGGTCCAATGGTTAAGAATCCACCTGCCAATGCAGGGGATACATATTTGCTCCCTGGTCCAGGAAGATTCCCACATACCACAGAGTAACTAAGCCTGTGCACCACACTATTGAGCCCACATGCCTGGAGCCCATGCTCTGCAACAGAAGAGGCCACCGCATTGGGAAGCCCATGCACCACAACTAAAGGGTGACCAATGTTCACGGCAACTAGAGAAAGCCTGCACACAGCAACGAAGACCTAGAGCAGCCAAAAAAAAAATAATTTTTTTTAACTTAAAAAGATGAACACATCTGTTGTATCAATCTCTTCTTAAAAAGAAGAAGAAATTAAGTACTGATATATTTTACAATGTGGATTAACCTCAAAAACATTATGCTAAGTAGTATAATCCAGACATAAAAGGTCACATATTATATGATTCCATTAATAGGAAGAGGTAATAGATCCATAGGGTCAGAAAGTAGGCTCATGATTGTTAGGAACTGAAAGGAGGGTACAATGGGTGATGATTATTAAACATGGGGTTTCCTTTCCAGGCAATAAAGATATCTGAAACTAGAGAGAGTTGATTCACAACATTGTGAATGTACTAAGTGCCACTGAATTGCACACTTTAAAATAGTTACTTTTACATTATGAGAATTTCATCTCAATTAAAAAAATCAACCAGCCACAAAAGTGGTATTCAAAGATAGGAAGATGCAGTGGAAACAGTCTAGTCTGGTAGTGACATTATTTGAAATGCGAGCCTGAAGTGATAGTAAAAGGTAGACTTACTTTTAATTGGTGTTATTATTATTTCTAAGTTCTCTACAAATAATATATCCCCTATGACCTGTTCCCAGGGTGGACCTCTCCTAGAGCCCCTATTCTCCCAATATGTCAGTGAAACTAATATGTGTATGATTTCATTTATAAGATTTGAAAAGAAGCAGAGCTAAATAACAGTGATTAAGCATGCCAACTAGATGATAAATGTATAAAGAAAAGCAAGAAATCATTGTCCAACTCTGTAATGACCTATATGGGAGAATAATCTGAAAAAGAGTGGATATATGTATAACTGATTCACTTTGCCATGCAATAGAAAGTAATAAAACACTGCAAATCAACTATACTCCAAGAAAAAAATTTAAAGTAAATAGCTCCAAAAATTTTTTTTGTATTATAGTTAGTATAGCATAATGCAGTCATTCTCATTAATTTCAAAGACACTGGAATACCTAGAAAAATACTAAATTATATTTAGTAGCCTCCATTTAAGAAAGTATGGGACTATGTGCTACATAATAGTACTTACGACCAATCTACATCAAACCAAGTTTGGGGAAAACGATTAAAGGTGAATAGTTTTAACCCAATTCTGGAACTTTCGTGTTTCCTTCCAAACTGATTTCTAGGTTTAGGTATAGATATATAATAACTGAAACCCAAACCATCATTTTATTTTTACACAAAAGTTCCTTTGAGTTCATTTTCAGAGACCATCCTAAAAATCTCTCATATACTATACAGTTAAAGAAAATGTTTCTCTAAATAGAAATGCCTTCAAAATGTTCATGATTCATGTAAATAAAGTCATCAGTGCTTTGATGTTAAACAAAAGAAAAATGAAATCATTGTCCAAAAACTAAGAGTATAATTACCTCTTAAGGAATACTGTGAATAGGGCTTGAGAAAGATAGACTTCCGGAGTGCTATCAACGTTCTTCTGTTTCTTTACCTAGGTGGTAGTTACAAGGGTGTTGTTTCAAGTTCAGTTCAGTTCAGTCACTCAGTCGTGTTCGACTCTTTGTGACCCCATGAGCCACAGCACAACAGGGCTCCCTGTCCATCACCAATGCCCAGAGTCCACCCAAACCCATGTCCATTGAGTCAGTGATGCCATCCAACCATCTCATCCTCTGTCATCCCCTTCTCCTCCTGCCCTCAATCTTTCCCAGCATCAAAGTCTTTTCAGATGAGTCAGCTCTTTGCATCAGGTGGCCAAATCACTGGAGTTTCAGCTTCAACATCAGTCCTTCCAATGAACACCCAGGGATGATCTCCTTTAGGATGGACTGGTTGGATCTCCTTGCACTCCAAGGGACTCTCAAGAGTCTTCTCCAACACCACAGTTCAAAACCATCAATTCTTCTGTGCTCAGCTTCCTTTATAGTCCAATTCTCACATCCATATATGCCCACTGGAAAAACCATAGCCTTGACTAGACAAACCTTTGTTGGCAAATTAATGTCTCTGCTTTTTAACTTCCTGTCTAGGTTGCTCATAACTTTCCTTCCAAGGAGTAAGCGTCTTTTAATTTCATGGCTGCAATCACCATCTGCAGTGATTTTGGAGCCCAGAAAAATAAAGTCTGACACTGTTTCCACTGTTTCCCCATCTATTTCCCATGAAGTGATGGGACCAGATGCCATGATCTTCGTTTTCTGAATGTTGAGCTTTAAGCCAACTTTTTCACTCTCCTCTTTCACTTTCATCAAGAGGCTCTTTACTTCTTCTTCACCTTCTCCCATAAGAGTGGTGTCATCTGCATATCTGAGGTTATTGATATCTCTCCTGGCAATCTTAATTCCACCTTGTGCTTCCTCCAGCCCAGCATTTCTCATGATGTACTCTGCATATAAGTTAAATAAGCAGGGTGACAATATACAGCCTTGACGTACTCCTTTTCCTATTTGGAACCAGTCTGTTGTTGCATGTCCAGTTCTAACTGTTGCTTCCTGACCTGCATACAGGTTTCTCAAGAGACAGATCAGGTGGTCTGGTATTCCCATCTCTTTGAGAATTTTCCACAGTTTATTGTTATTATACGTGTTTGTGTCTAATTGTCCAAAGTCAGTCTATATTAGTAGCAATTCCTATATCTTCTAAAATATTTTCTAATAATATACTTCAGATCTTCACCACTGAAAAGTAAAAAATCAGTATCGGGGACAAACAAACTACTGCTCATAGACCAAATCTAGCCCTCTGTTTATAAAGAAAGTTTTGCTAGAACACAGTCACAGTCTTCTTTTATCTATTATCAATGGCTATTTTAGTGCTACAACAGCAGAATTGAGTAGCTTATATAGTCTCTGTTGCAGCTACTCAATTCTGCTGTTGTAGAAAACCCCATGGACGGAGGAGCCTGGTAGGCTGCAGTCCACGGGGTCGCAAAGAGTTGGACATGACTGAAGCGACTTAGCAGGAGCAGCAGCACTAAAATAGCCGTTGTGTGAAATGATAAAAATTAGGATAATGGTCAAACAGTTTAGCGGTTTTGGGAAAAGCAGAGCAAAATTAGGTTAACTTTCCATTCTAGTTTACAAAGCAACTATTTAAATCCTCAGTACACTGAGAACTGTGGTTTCTTATTCTCAGTGTTATGAAAGCAAGTCTTCCCTTAGGGCTATAAGTTCTAATTCTCTCCCACTCTTGACTCCACTAGGCAGATTTTACTGTGCCTTTATCTTTTACCTAGCAGCTGGGGATAGTGATGTATAAACATGAATGATTTTGTTTCATATCTTTAAGTAGTTAGATAGTTATTAATATTGTCAACTATAATCACCATTTCTGTTTTTGAAGGAGAAAAAATTAATGTAGAAGATCTGAAAAATATTCTGGAAGGCTTCGGGATAGAATTCACACCTAAAGAATACTCGGAACTGGTGAAAAACCTGCCAGTTGATGGTAAGCATTTCAAACAAGATTAGAACTTTGAGAAAGGTTAGTCTTAGGTGTTTAAAACAACTTAAAAAAAAAAAAACAAAAAACTATACCTGCTAGATATCCTAATTTAAAAACCACAGAAAAAAGAATGTAAGAAATTTTAGTGTAACTTTGTCCTTCCTTTGGAAAGTGTAATTCTTTCTTTGGGAAACTCTAAATACCAACTCTATTTTCTTGAATCCTGCCATTGGATACAAAAATTCCTTTTATTATATTTGGTTCCACCCTCAAAACTAAAAGTTAAACTGAGAGATGTAAGGAAGAAAGTGAGGATGGGAGAAATAGAAGAGTAGGAGAATGAAGAAAAAAGTCAAAGAAAAGTGAGGGAAAGACGTGTTCATGTTCCAATTAAGGTGTTTGCCGCTAATTATTGGTTCTACAGCCAGACACAGCACTCAGAGAGTTTTCTTTTGTCCATAGTTTCAAAGTCACTGGAGGGCAAAAATCAAAGTTATTTCTAAGACAAATCATTTTAAAGCATGTTTTTGAAATTATACCTTTGTATTGTCTCTTTTCAATTTCTATATCCTTTTATCTGTGATGTCGATTGTGCCTTTTCTTACAGATGATGGGAATATATATGAAAATAGATTGCTAGATGGTGTGAAATCTTTCAATGGTAAGAAGCATGATGAGAAGAAAGATAAATAAGATTCTTCTGCCTTACATTTGCATTAATATTATTGTCTAATTATTCTCTTGTGGATCTTATCACCTCACACATAATTTTTTATGTGATTATTTTTTATTTGTTTTGAATGTATGTGCTTTTTTCAAATAGTCTTTCCTGCTTAGTAAACTTTGGCTTTTATTAAATTTATTTGCAAAGCAAATCTAAAGTTGGGCCTATATAGAAAATGTGAAGTAAAGAATTGGCAGTAGTTCTGGGCATTCCATCAGTATAACTAACTGGAGAATGAATTTGTACCTTGTTAAGACTGTCCTCAAGACCATGCAGAAATTACAATTCTAATTCTATTTTGTTCACATTGTGCACTTGAACATTTTGGATCAGTGATATTTTTGCTGATAGTCCTGGTTGTATGGAAATTGACTGAAATTTTCTCTATTGGAGAAGTCATTAAATTTCCCTCGTGTTCCCAAATGTTTCCATAGGTGGGAAGGTTGATGTCAGTAATCTGGAAAACGTTTTGGGAAACATGAAAATCAAATTCCCAGATAACAAGCTCAAAGATTTGGCACAAAACCTACCAGCTGATGGTGAGCATCACAGATGATATTAGACCTTTTAAAGAAATTTAGACTTATAAGCTTATGTTTGAAAATTTCTGGCACTAAATCTGTTTTGGTGATAATATCACTCTTTAAATCTTTGAGAAGAGCCCAGTCCTAACATAAGAGACTATTTTGATTTGGTGTGTTTTCAGTGATCTCAGTATGTATGATGGTACATGTGCTACAGTGAGTTATAGGAGTTTAACCCTTTACTTGAAAGAAACTGAAGAAGGGCTTATTACCCACAGAGAAGAGGTTTCTAATTTCAGATTAAGTATATGATTTACATTTATTTTAAAAATCATATCACCCGCCTATACATTCCTGTTGGAGCGGGTAATTGAGAGAACATGGCTGCCAGTTGACCTGCAAACTGGAGTCAAAGCAATTGGAGGATCCTCACTGCCCCCCTTGTGCTTAGAACACCCACCGTGTCCACTGTTCCCACAGTGAGAGTTGTGCTCAAGCAAAGAGCCTTGAGAGAGCAATGTGTTGTTGAATCCCATCTGGACGGTATACATGACTAAACCCAGTTAAAGTCTCTATATAAACTTTTAAGATTCTGGAGGGCAGTGCAGAGATCTACTTGTCTTGTGGTCACCAAAGGCAAGCCTCATATGTAAGTTTCCTTGCTTAGAAACCTTTCAGCCACCCATCTGGAGTGGTCTGCTCTTACTTTGGTCTTCCCCTGCCCTCAGTGTACAGATGGCTGGTTTCAGATTTTACCTGGGAAGCTCCTTAGGTTTCAAACCAACAATTCCTTTATACACTTGCAAATTACCAGTTTCCTTATCCCTTCCCCTGTGTTTTGGCACGCGCTCACATTATTCATTCCTGACCTTATCTCTGTCTACATTAAGAACCTTAAACAGCAGTATTTTATCTTCCTTTATTTTATTTATTTATTTGTCACTGTGCTGGGTCTTTGTTGCTGTGTGCAGACTTTCTCTAGTTGCTGTGAGCAGGATCTTCTCTGTTACGGTGCGCGGGCTTCTCATTGCAGTGGCTACTCTTTTTGAGCACTACAGGCTCTCTAGAGCACCGGCTCAGTAGTTGTGGCTTGCGGGTTCAGTTCCCCATGGCCTGTGGGACCTTCCCAGACCAGGGATCAAACTCATATACCCTGCATTTGGGAGGTGGATTCTTTATTACTGGACCACCAGGGAAGTACTCTTTTTATTTACTTATTTATTTTAATGGAGGATAATTCTTCACAACGTTCTGTTGGTTTCTGCTGTACAACAGCATGAATCAAGCATGCGCATGCTTAGTAGCTTAATTGTGTCTGACTCTTTGTGACCCCACGGACTGTAGCCCACCAGCCTCCTCTGTCCATGGGGATTTTCTAGGCAAGAATACTGGAGTGAGTTGCCATGCCTTCCTCCAGGGGATCTTCCCAACCCAGGGATCGAACCCAGGTCTCCCATATTGTAGGTGGATTCTTTACCGTCTGAGCCAACAGGGAAGCCCAAAATTTTGCAGTGGATAGCTTTCCCTTCTCCAAGGGATCTTCCCAACCCAGGAATCAAACCAGAATCTCCTGCATTGCAGGCAGATTCTTTACCAGCTGAGTACCAGGGAAGCCCCAATCAAGCATAAGTATACATATATCTTCTACCTCTTGAGCCTCCCTCCCTTCCACTTTAGTTTATTAACATTCATATAATGCCCCATTTTAATCCTCTTGCCTAACATTTACTGTGCCTACCTTCCAGAGTCCAGAATTTCTCTGTGTCCATGTCTCTAGAGAATAAATTTCTGGTTTTTAGGGAATGGACAGGGGGGTGAGAGGAGAAGTGATGGTGGAGTGGAATTTGGACAAAATGGGAATACAAGAAAGGGTAATAACTAGCCGAGGAGGGGAATGTTGTTAACTTGCCTGTGTGTACTAATTTGCTAGCAGTCCCCTTGATGTTCATTCCTACACCTAACCCGATACTCTGTATCTTGAAACTTTTTAGGATTCTTCTTTGTGAATTATGCTGCTTTTCATTAGTGACCCCTCATAGGCTTTTAAGTTCCCTGGTGGCTCAGACTGTAAAGGGTCTGTCTACAATGCGGTAGACCCGGGTTCGATCCCTGGGTTGGGAAGACCCCTGGAGAAGGAAATGGCAATCCACTCCAGGACTATTGCCTGGAAAATCCCATGGACAGCGGAGCCTGGTAGGCTACAGTCCATGGGGTTGCAAAGAGTCGGACACAACTGAGCGACTTCACTTTCACTTTCTAATCTGGTACTTCTAATCTGTGGCCACTGAAACCATGCCTGCCTGACTCTGCTCCCAGGACTTTACCTTCAGAAACGAGTCCTTGTTTGAGGACCCTGACTTCAATTTCTTAATTCTTATTTTTTATTTCCTTCCTTCTCTTCCTTTTTCTAAAGAGTAGCTCCAAGAGCACTCTTTGGGAACTGCCTGGAAAAGAAGACTCCCAGTTGAAGGTATAATAAAGCAACAGGAGACGCAGTGCTGGAGCCCACAGGTGCTGCTAAGAGGAAAAGCAGCAAACATATTAATAAAGAAGAAGCATAACTCGGTTGTCCTCTTGCCGAAGGAGAGAGGCAAGCGAACTGGAGAAGAGAAGCATGGACCCCAGTGGCAGCTGGTGTGACTCATGCCAACCCAGGCATGAACATGCCTTCATGCTGGAAGGAAGGATGGAAGTC
>NW_011494943.1:16380605-16390953 GCF_000754665.1 Bison bison bison | reverse complement strand
TTGGGAAGACCCCTGGAGAAGGAAATGGCAATCCACTCCAGGACTATTGCCTGGAAAATCCCATGGACAGCGGAGCCTGGTAGGCTACAGTCCATGGGGTTGCAAAGAGTCGGACACAACTGAGCGACTTCACTTTCACTTTCTTTCTTCCTCAGCTCTGCTGAATTAGTTACCACTCTCCTATTTGCTTTCTAATTTTCAAATGTTTGTGAAGTCTCTTGTTCATGAGGATTTCATCTCCCATAAATGTCTTTTGAGTACATTTATTATTACTTTCCTATCATTTTAGTGAAGTTCAAAGAGAGGAGGAAATAAATACTTATGGGTAGTAAAAGCATTTTGAAAAGCTACCCTAGTTAATTTAATTGATCAAATTTAAATAACTGAATGCAGGCTGAGATTCCCATTTAAAAATTGGAAGGTGTAAAGCTTTTTAATCCTCAGGCTAGAGACACCCTCATTATGTACATAAAGAGCAAAGATAAGCATTTGTAAACCCAGATAGTATTCTACTTTCTTCAATGAATCACATTATCTTTCTATACATAATTAGTTGTTATACCTTTGGTGTTGAATCTGTGAAACCAGAATGGATTTTCCTTGCTGTCTCTGATGGGAAAGCTAAAAGAAAGATCAAAAGCCTTTTCTCACCTGCTGCTGCTAAGTCGCTTCAGTCGTGTCCGACTCTGTGCGACCCCATAGACAGCAGTCCACCAGGCTCCACCGTCCCTGGGATTCTCCAGGCAAGAACACTGGAGTGGGTTGCCATTTCCTTCTCCAGTGCATGAAAGTGAAAAGTGAAAGTGAAGTAGCTCAGTCGTGTCCGACTCTTTGAGACCTCATGGACTGCGGCCTACCAGACTCCTCCTCCATCCATGAGATTTTCTAGGCAAGAGTACTGGAGTGGGTTGCCATTGCCTTCTCCACCTAGACTTAGTGAAATCAATAATAAATGAAGGCTCTGTGAGGATAGGAACCATGTCTATGCTGCTCACCATTGTGTGTGTGTGTGTGTGTGTGTGTACTCAGTCGTGTCTCATTCTTTGCAACCCCATGGGCTGTTGTATCCCTTAGTAACGAGCACAATGAGTGCAGATCTTTGACACCTATAAATGCTTGTTGAGTGAGAAATAGAATTAACTAGATAATATGTTAATTTAGCAACTACTCAAGACTCTCAGCAAGAATTTTCAGTTGTGTTAATCAGTAGGTGTTACCTGATCGTTATCACCAATGTGGAAATTTAATGTAAAATTATACTGTGCTATATGTAGCAAGAGACCCCAAAGCATAAATCTGATAACCAAATGTATGGGGAGAATGTACTGGAAACTACCCCAAAGGAAGAATAAGATTCCATAGTAATAAATAGTATTCTGTTTTTTTGGTAAGAAAATACGAATAATGTGCATAGTTCTAGATTTTTTTTTTCTTGGCCTAAAATGTACTACATCTGCAATTCTGGGAAATTATACTGATTGAAGAGATAATTCTCATTATGTTCCATTCTACTGTTTAATTTTAAACTGTCTAATATTACTATGGGCATCCCTAACTTGTCTGGATGGGATACAGAATAAATAGACATATTTTGTAATTTAAAGACTCTCATAGTCTTTGATTATGTAATGAACATTACTACTACAAACAAATGCAGTAGATTAAGCTAGGGGGTTACAGTATGGAGTAGTGTTAAGTGGGGAAATAGGTAGACTTTAAGTTCCAAAGTGAAAGTTTTTATCCTTATTGCTGGAATCTGATACAGTAGATGGTGTAAAGCCACCAGAACAAACCTGAGGAGGAAAATTTTCATATGCATGCAGGCAGAGACTGAGATACTAAGAGGGAGAAGAGAATAAATAATGAAATTAATGCTTAAATATTTTAATAATCTTTTTAAATCAGTCTACAATTGTGTCTGTCTAAATTGTGGCTTATGTTTTAGTGTTTGGCAAGACTGATCTGCATAAACTGCTAAAAGAAATAAAGAAAATAACAGGTGAGCAATACATTTTGTGAAAAGATATAAAACTAAAATGCAAATACTCCATGTTTACATACAGATGTAAAGCTGTTTTCTTATTTTGTCATTGATTTTTAACTTCTGTTTTTGTAACAATTAAAGTTGATTCTAATGACATGAAGATTACATTGGATTATTTATGTTTTAGCAAAACATATCACTATTTCTCTATAACAAGTTCTGTATTCTCTGAAACTTTTTTATTTTTGATTTATTTCAGTGGCCAACTCACCTATTCATTCATTCAAAATACTTATCTCATGTCTACTGTAACCCAGTAAATGTTAGAGTGAAATTTTGATAGAAATACAAATAATGTGGTTAATGAAGATAATTCATCTTGTAATTCAGACAAAGAGAAACACAAATTCTACCTGATGGTTAATACAATTTAGATGAGGTAGCTGCCTGTACATAACTTAGATCACTTTGCCTCCTATATATCCCTTTACCATGAGCTGGGTTAACTTCTTTGAGGTCCTTAAGAGCATTAGAAATAAGTATTTTGTTTAGAATTAAAGAAATAACTTCCGAAAACTGTAGAAAACCCTGTACAAGCTTTAGACACTTCATCGTTTGGAGTCAGTAAGCAATTCTCATCTGTAACCATTCCCATCTTTTAAAGGAGAAAAAGTTGAAGCCAAAGACATACAGAAAACACTAAGAAACCTGGGAATAGAGCTCACAAATAGGGAAATCTGGGAGCTGTTGAAAATATTGCCATTTGCTGGTAGGTATTTGATGTATGTATCTGTGTATGTATCTCTGTACTTGTATAAACTTCATTGTGAGAACGTCATAAAAATGGGCCATTCTAGTTTTGTATAAAAATCTAAAACACAAAAATACCAATCTTTAGCTGTAAAGAAATTAGGCCTTTAACATTTAGGTTTCTCATTTTGAAAAGCTATAGCATCAAACCTGAGTCCTGCCATTAAGTGAAATAAATCAGAAAAAGAAAGACAAATACCATATGACATCACTAATATGTGGAATCTGAAATATAACGCAAATGAATGTATCTACGAAACAGAAGCAGACTCACAGACATAGAGAGCAAACTGTGGTTGCCAAGGGTGAGGTGGCAAAGGGGAAAGGATGGATTGGGAGTCTGGGATTAGCAGAGGCAAACGATTACATACAGAATGGATAAGCAGCAAGGTCCTACAGTACAGCACATGAAATATATTCAATATCCTGTAATAATTGATAATGGAGAAGAATATGAAAAAGAATATATGTATGTACAATTGAATCACTTTGCTCTACAGCAGAAATTAGCACAACATTTTAAATCAACTATACTTCAATAAAATAAAAAAATTTTTAAATATTACTCAGAAATGAATGATGCATTAGTAGGGCAATGTGAAAGAAAAGTCTTAAATTAGCAAGAAGGTGGTGCTTATGGTAAAGAACCCATCTGCCAATGCAGGAGACTCAGGAGGCATGGGTTGGATTCCTGGGTCAGAAAGATCCCCTGGAGGAGAGCATAGCAACCCACTCCAGTATTCTTGCCTGGAGAATCCCATGGACAGAGGAGCCTAGCAGGCTACAGTCCATAGGGTTGCAAAGAGTCAGACATGACTGGAGTGACTTAGTACACACAGAGAAAGAAAAAGGAGAACTCAGAGTGGGGAAAGAGGTAACATCTGTTTCAGTGAAGAACGTGGATGTAGAAAATGTAGGAATATAACTTAAGACAAATTTTTAAAGTACGTAATTATGAAATTATGTTCTTACTACCTTTTTTTTTTTTTTACTGTCCATGTAACTGTATCTTACCTTAAATGTGTCTTATTTTACAGATGATAAAAAGGTAGAGAAAAATGATTTGCTCAATCACATCAAGGCTTTTCCTGGTAAGTGAGAATCATAATAAGAAGGAAAGTAAAACTAAGACTTGCAGATTTTACCTTAATTTTCAAAAGGCTTATCATTCCACAATAATTAGATCATTGATCTTATTATCCCATTAACCTATAGGTCTCCTTTAGATGCAATTACATCTAATGTGATCATTTATAGTTCTCTGACACAGTAAGTTTCATATATACATATGCAACTTATAATACATAAAAATAGCATTTGGGATTAGTATATAAATAAAATTGTATATAATTTACATAATATATAATTAAGTTCCTTCTAAATACACCTTTCTTGAAAACTATGGAAAGGGCCCCTGAAATGAACCACAAATATATTCTTGACTTCCACAGTATGTCTTTATTGTGAAAAGTGTTGAAGACATTTCACATGTAACCATAAATAGTTTTTTTTTTTTTTCGTCATTATGCAATAGATTTGTTTCATCTAGTTGCAATTGGTGCATGAATATAACCAGCATTTTTTTAAAATACCAGTTCCTATTTTTTATCACTTCATTCTTTCTTAAGGTGGGAAGTGTCATGTCTCTAAACTGGAAACCATCCTGGAAAACTTGGGTTATGACCTGGAGAATGAGGAAGTTGAGGACCTGAGGAACCACCTGCCAGTTGATGGTGAGCATGTAGTCATGGCTTTAGGGAAACTGAGCTCCTCTAATAAAACTTCCAGATGTGTTCATCTGAGAAATTTTATTATCTCAGATTATTAATGTTTAAATAAGATCAGTAATCTGTTAAACAGTGATTCCCACCTGAAGGGCTAAATTTTGATGGCAGTGAGAAAATTGACAGACCTAAGAAGCAGGTAGAGAAATGAAACAGAGAAGCACTTTAAAGAAAAAAAAGCCAGAATTGAAAGAGACACGTGTACCCCAATGTTCATCGCAGCACTGTTTATAATAGCCAGGACATGGGAGCAACCTAGATGTCCATCAGCAGATGAATGGATAAGAAAGCTGTGGTACATATACACAATGGAGTATTACTCAGCCATTAAAAAGAATACATTTGAATCAGTTCTAATGAGGTGGATGAAACTGGAGCTGATTATACAGAGTGAAGTAAGCCAGAAAGAAAAACACCAATACAGTATGTTGCTAAGTCACTTCAGTCGTGTCCAACTCTGTGCGACCCCATAGACGGCAGCCCACCAGGCTCCCCTGTCCCTGGGATTCTCCAGGCAAGAACACTGGAGTGGGTTGCCATTTCCTTCTCCAATGCATGAAAGTGAAAGTGAAGTCACTCAGTCGTGTCCGACTCTAGTGACCCCATAGACTGCAGCCTACCAGGCTCCTCCATCCATGGGATTTTTCAGGCAAGGGTACTGGAGTGGGGTGCCATCGCCTTCTCCGTCCAATACAGTATACTAATGCATATATATGGAATTTAGAAAGATGGTAACGATAATCCTGTATGCGAGACAGCAAAAGAGACACAGATGTATAGAACAGTCTTTTGGACTCTGTGGGAGAGGGAGGGGGGTGATAATTTGGGAGAATGGCATTGAAATATGTATAATATCATATAAGAAACAAATCGCCAGTCCAGGTTCGATGCAGGATACAGGAAGCTTGGGGCTGGTGCACTGGGATGACCCAGAAGGATGGTATGGGGAGGGAGGTGGGAGGGGGGTTCAGGATTGGGAACACGTGTACACCCGTGGCAGATTCATGTTGATGTATGGCAAAACCAATAAAATATTGTAAATTTTTTAAAAATTAAAAAAAAGACAACATCAAAAAAAAAAAAGAAAGAAAGAAAGAAAGAAAAAAGCCAAAAAAGAAATTTAAAAACCAGTCAGGGAAAAAAAAAATGTAAAAGTCTCTTAAATCACCATAAAGTTGCAAGAGAATTCCAGAAAATCATCTACTTCTGCTTCATTAGGGCTTCCCTGGTGGCTCAGACAGTAAAGAATCTGCCTGCAATGTGGGAAACCCAGATTTGATCCCTGGGTTGGGAAGATCCTCTGGAAAATGAAACAGCAACCCATTCCAGTATTCTTGTCTGGAAAATCCCATGGGGTAGCAAAGAGTCAGACACGACTGAGTGACTGACACGTTCACTTTTCACTTTCTGTTTCATTGACTACACTAAAGCCTTTAACTGTGTGGATCACAACAAACTGTGGAAAATTCTTAGAGATAGGAATACCAGATCACCTCACCTGCCTCGTGAGAAACCTGTGTGCAGATCAAGAAGCAACAGTTAGAACCAAATATGGAATGACAGACTGCTTCAAAATTGGGAAAGTAATAGGTCAAAGCTGTATATTGTCACCCTGCTTATTTAACTTATATGCAAAGTACATCATGAGAAATGCCAGGCTGGAGGAAGCACAAGCTGGAATCAAAATTGCCAGGAGAAATATCAATAACCTCAGATCTGTAGATGGCACTACCCTTATGGCAGAAAGCAAAGAGGAACAAAAGAACCTCTTGGTAAGTGAAAGAGGAGAATGAAAAAGCTAGCTAAAACTCAGCATTGAGAAAACTAAGATCATGGCATCTGGTCCCATCACTTCATGGCAAATAGATGGGGAGAAAAACGGAAACCATGATAGACTTTATTATGTTTATTTTGGCTCCAAAATCACTGCAGATGGTGACTGAAGCCATGAAATTAAAAGACTCTTGCTCCTTCGAAGAAAAGCTATGACAAACCTAGGCAGCATATTAAAAAGCAGAGAGACTTTGCCAACAAACGTCCATAGAATCAAAGGTATGGTTTTCCCAGTAGTCATGTATGGATGTACAAGTTGGACCACAATAAAATAAATAAATTTAAATTAAAAATAAATAAAATCATAAAAATTAAAAAAAAAAGAAAGAAAATTGAACGCTGAAGAATTGATGCTTTTGAACTGTGGTGTTGGAGAAGACTCTTGAGAGTCCCTTGGACTGCAAGGAGATCAAACCAGCCAATCCTAAAGGAAATCAGTCCTGAATATCCATTGGAAGGACTGATGCTGAAGCTGAAGCTCCAGTACTTTGACCACTTGATGCGAAGAGCTGATTCATTGAAATAGACCCTTATGCTAGGAAAGACTGAAGGCAGGAGAAGGGGACCACAGAGGATGAGATGGTTCGATGGCATCACCGACTCGATGAACATAAGTTTGAGCAAACTCTGGGAGATGGTGAAGGACAGTGAAGCCTGGCGTCCATTCCATGGAATCACAAAGAGTCGAACGTGACTGAATGACTGAACAACTACAGAAGTATACAAATTAGATGAAGGAGTCAGCAACGATTGGAAGTTTTGGTGGGTGTGGAGTTGGAAACATGAAGAAAGTGCTGTGTAAGGGTTGCATGTGGAAGTAGCCAGCTACAATATTTTAGGCAGGTGAATACATTGGTATTGCAATTTTTATTGTGTATGAATCCTGTAATATTAACAGTAAGGTGGTCAAGCATCATGGTACTCCTAGATTCTAAAGTAGAATAGGCCAAGTGGAGAGTAAGTCAAGCAATGTTTTTAAAACTTCCTATCACCATTGTGTATAGAATTTAATATTTTATACTATAATTTTGTCTTCTATTCTATATATTTATCATTTATAAAACTTAATTCTTCAATTCCATGCCCAGCTGGGGTTTATTTATAGAACAACTTAGGGTAAACTTCTGAATTTCAGTGTTTTGTTCTACAATATAAGGTCTTTGTAACACTTTCTGGGTCTAATGAAAAATCTGTGTCTTACTTGTACTTTATCCTATAGATGAAAAGGTTAAACCAAATACTCTCATGGAAGATGTTGAGTCATTCAAAGGTGAGTGAAAGTTTATACAGAAAAATCATTTTAACAAAATGCTGATGGTTTTCTGTTTTGCTTTTAAATATTTTATTCCTATCATACTGACATTGTTAATTCTTTTAGTATATCAATGGTATCTTTCATTCTGTGATCCACATTAGTTTGGGGTGTATACTTTTTAGCACAACTATTATTTATCATGTCTTGGTAAAATATCTTGTATTCTCTGAATATTTTCAATAATGCATATCACTTTTACATTGTTTAAACAGCTAAAAATCTATGTTACCACAATAAGTGGCAGAAAAAAAACATTGGCATAAATCTTTTTATAAATAACATTACACAGGAACTTCCCTGCTGACTCAGACAGTCAAGAATTTGCCTACAATGCAGGAGACCCAGGTTCAATTCCTGGGTCAGGAAAATCCCCTGGAGAAGGGAATGGCTACCACTCTAGTATTCTTGCCTAGAGAATTCCATGGGCAGAAGGGTCTGGTGGGCTACAGTCCCTGCGGTTGCAAATAATTGGACATGACTAAGCAGCTAACACTTTAACTTTTTTTTTTATCACATGGGCAAATTAAAAGTAATATGAACACTGTCATTACAGAATTATTTCTATAGCCATTTATATTATTGTTTTAGGCCTCTATACAGCTACCATTTCAGAGTGTTGATTTATCCCATTTTTATTAGCGTATTCAAAAAAATTTTCTCTCTAGAATTAAGATTGAGTTCTATCTGATATTTCCTTAGTCTTGACTTAGCATTGGCCAGCCCTGTTCTTAATCCTGCAATTAAACTTAGATGATGTTCATAATTTAGACTCATTCATCATGCTTAAGTTTTTCATCAGTCATTATTTTCATCTTTTCCAAGGAGCCAAGATTAATGCTGATGAAGTAGATGGTGTTTTGAAAAACATAGGGATAGAACTCACACCTAAGGAATGCTGGAAGCTGCTTAAAACTCTACCACTTACTTGTGAGTATTTATGATACTGTTTTTGTCCTCAGAGGAGCTTAGTGTGAGTGTATTTATTGTTGGGGTAGGTAGGAATCATTAAACATTTATTCAGTGTATATTTATATTCAATATGTTTAATGAGCACTTCTTAGGTTATAGGATTAAACACAGAAGTTCTTGCCTTCATGGAGGCTATTGTCAGAGATAGAGCTTACTCCATTGGGATTGAGCTTGAGAACATCATAAATGAATAAAGATTTTTTAAATTGATTTTTTAAAATTTAATTTAGGATTTTAATCTTGAAATGTCTAATAGAAAAATAAGGGGGGAAAAGAGGAAGTGATGTTAAAAAAGGTCAAATCAGAGAGACTGAAAATTTCAGCCTAGTAAAGAAAGTTTAGAACTTTCTCTACCCCTTAACTTTATTCTTAAAACCAAGGAAGATAAGGATGTGTGGATGAGAAATTAGATACATCTAAAAGGCAAATAATGTAACATTATTGTCTTTATAAAATAATCTATTCTCTTCTTATGAATTGCTGTATCACATTTCTGTGTTAACAATAATGACTTCTCTTGTAGATGACAGAAAGTACTATCAAAAACGGTTGCTACAGGGTTTAAAGACTTTCCAAGGTGAGTGTTAAGAATAATAAGTCAAGTGAAAATGAAGTTTTTGACCTTTGTATTTCCTTTTGGAAGTCCTTTTAATTACTTAATGGTAGTAATAGCTAATTTCTCTTGAGTGTAGTGCCAAGCACTGTTCTAAATACTTTACATCTACTAACTCATTTAAACCTCACAGAAATCTGTAAGTTAGCTTCTTTTGGGCTTCCCGGGTAGCTCAGTGGTAAAGAATCCACCAGCTCAGTGGTAAAGAGATACAGGAAGTGCAGATTCAATCCCTAGGTTGGGAAGATCCCTGCAGGTGGGAATGGCAGCCCATTCCGGTATTCTTGCCTGGAGAATCCCATGGACAGAGGAGCCTGGAGGGCTACAGTCCATGGGGTTGCAAAGAGTCAGATCAAATGAGTGACTGAGCACACACACTAGATACTTTTCCTAAGTCAGGTACCATTTTACAGATGAGAGATGCTAACTCATTTGCCTAAAGTCACTCCATTTGAACTTGGGAGGATCATGATTTGAACCTACATTCTTAACCGCTCCCTTTACAGGGGATCTTCCCTGGTGGCTCAGATGATAAAGCGTCTGCCTACAATGCGTGAGACCTGGGTTCGATCCCTGGGATGGGAAGATCCCCTGGAGAAGGAAATGGCAAAGCACTCCAGAATTCTTGCCTGGAAAACCCCATGGACAGAGGAGCCTGGTAGGCTACAGTTAATGAGGTTGAAAAGAGTCGGACATGACTGAGGATGGGAAGATCCCCTAGAGAAGGAAATGGCAAAGCACTCCAGAACTCTTGCCTGGAAAGTGCCACGAATGGAGGAGCCTGGTAGGCTACAGTTCATGAGATTGCAAAGAGTCAGACACGACTGAGCAACTTCACTTTCACTTTCTTAACTGCGCTATTATATTGAACTGCTACTGCTACTGCTAAGTCACTTCAGTCATGTCTGACTGTGCGACCCCATAGATGGCAGCCCACCAGGCTCCGCCGTCCCTGGGATTCTCCAGCAAGAACACAGGAGTGGGTTGCCATTTCCTTCTCCAGTGCATGAAAGTGAAAAGTAAAAGTGAAGTTGCTCAGT
>NW_011494943.1:16378134-16380501 GCF_000754665.1 Bison bison bison | reverse complement strand
AGTCATGTCTGACTCTTCACGACCCCATGGACTGAAGCCTACTAGGCTCCTCCGTCCATGGGATTTTCCAGGCAAGAGTACTGGAGTGGGTTGCCATTGCCTTCTCCTATTATATTGAACAGTTAGGTTATTAATCTTTTTTATTCCCCTTTATGACTTACAGTTCAAGTTTAGATAACCACTAGGTTATTTCCTGGGAGATAATTTACTATTATAATGACAAGTTTCAAACTCAGTAGCCAGAATTGTGGCTAGCATTTCAGACATGTTTCTCTATTATTGATAATAAATGAATGATGACTAATAAGTCTCATTCATTTGCTTTAGATGTCTATGACAAATTTTAGCAGAGTGCCTCATAACATGTAAAGGAGATGTTTTGTCTTCACAGCCCCCACCCTACCCTCTGCTACCTTGGTTTTCTATTTTCCTTGAACATCTGCATTGCATCTTTGCTTTTCTCCCTCCCATTAGGGTTTGGTGCATAACACTTAACTAAATCATTTTTATTTTAGACATGATTTTAATCGTTTCTCATTTCATCTCTTAATCAAGGAGGACATGTTTTAGAAAATAAACTAGGAACCACTTTGACAAACCTGAACTATGAACTTGAAAATAAAGAATTAAATGATCTACGTAACTATTTGGAAATTGACAGTGAGTATTTAATTTACCACTTGCGACTCCTTTCAGAAGAGCCTTTGAAGTCTTCTTGTAGCATCCCAGAGTATTCTTGTTCAATTTCATTTAGAAAGTAAGAAATTCTTATAGAGTTATGATTTTCAAGGAGGAGAAATATGGCTTCTGATTATTATTCTCAGTATTGTCAGAGATCCAATAAGGGCATTGGTAGATTAAGATTCAACTAGGAAAAACAAAGAAACACTTCAGGAAAAAAATAGCAGAAGCTATTGAAATAGATGTTGAAAAGGGTCAGAGGTTGACAAAGTAAGAAGGTAAACAGGATTTGGAATTGTTTGACAGGCAATATACAAAGAGAGATGATCATATTTCCATTTAGCAAATACGAGTATCAGGTTGAAATAGTCTGTGATATCTGATTTGAGACCAATAATATGGCAGCAGAGAGATATCTTTTAGATTAAAAAGACCATTTAGGAACAGCATTAAAGATCTGATTTAGCATGTTAAAACACCTTCTTTAGAATTCTATAAGATAGTTGGATATAAGAAAAACATTTAAAAATCAACAAAAGTTTCTCTATGTAAATAATGACAACTTAGAAAATTTCATGGAAAAAGTGATCCTAATCCTAATAGCAATAAATATTTTATCTGTATCTGATTATCCTTTGTATTTCAGATAATGGAAAAGTTCCTTTGAACTCCTTGATGAATACAGCAAGTTTATTTTCTGGTGAGTGAGAAGTGATGATGACAAGATATAAAATCAAGATATTTTGCCATATGTACATATCATATTTTAATTATATATTCCAATATTCTGAACATTCAGAAAACTAAGATCATGGCATCCAGTCCCATCAGTTCAGTTCAGTTGCTCAGTCGTGTCCAACTCTTTGTGACCCCATGAATCGCAGCACACCAGGCCTCCCTGTCCATCACCAACTCATGGAGTTCACTGAGACCCACGTCCATCGAGTCAGTGATGCCATCCAGCCATCTCATCCTCTGTCGTCCCCTTCTCCTCCTGCCCCCAATCCCTCCCAGCATCAGAGTCTTTTCCAATGAATCAAGTCTTCGCATGAGGTGGCCAAAGTACTGGAGTTTCAGCTTTAGCATCATTCCTTCCAAAGAAATCCCAGGGCTGATCTCCTTCAGAATGGACTGGTTGGATCTCCTTGCAGTCCAAGGGACTCTCAAGAGTCTTCTCCAACACCACAGTTCAAAAGCATCAATTCTTCGGCGCTCAGCCTTCTTCACAGTCCAACTCTCACATCCATACATGACCACAGGAAAAACCATAGCCTTGACTAGACGGACCTTTGTTGGCAAAGTAATGTCTTTTCAATATGCTATCCAGGTTGGTCATAACTTTCCTTCCAGGGAGTAAGCGTCCTTTAATTTCATGGCTGCAGTCACCATCTGGAGTGATTTTGGAGCCCAAAAAAATAAAGTCTGACACTGTTTCCACTGTTTCCCCATCTATTTCCCATGAAGTGATGGGACTGGATGCCATGATCTTCGTTTTCTGAATGTTGAGCTTGAAGCCAACTTTTTCACTCTCCACTTTCACTTTCATCAAGAGGCTTTTTAGTTCCTCTTCATTTTCTGCCATAAGGGTGGTGTCATCTGCATATCTGAGGTTATTGGTATTTCTCCCCACAATCTTGATTCCAGCTTGTGTTTCTTCCAGTCCAGCGTTTCTCATGATGTACTCTG
>NW_011494943.1:16377659-16378034 GCF_000754665.1 Bison bison bison | reverse complement strand
AGGGTGACAATATACAGCCTTGACATACTCCTTTTCCTATTTGGAACCAGTCTGTTGTTCCATTTCTGGTTCTAACTGTTGCTTCCTGACCTGCATACAGGCTTCTCAAGAGGCAGGTCAGGTGGTGTGGTATTCCCATCTCTTTCAGAATTTTCCACAGTTTATTGTGATCCACACAGTCAAAGGCTTTGGCATAGTCAATAAAGTAGAAATAGATGTTTTTCTGGAACTCTCTTGCTTTTTCCATGATCCAGCGGTCCCATCACTTCATGGCAAATAGATGGGGAAACAGTGGAAACAGTGCCTGACTTTATTTTTCTGGGCTCCAAAATCACTACAGATGGTGATTGCAGCCATGAAATTAAAAGACGTTTA
>NW_011494943.1:16375322-16377559 GCF_000754665.1 Bison bison bison | reverse complement strand
TTATGACCAACCTAGACAGCATATTAAAAAGCAGAGACATTACTTTGCCAACAAAAGTCCATCTAGTCAAAGCTATGGTTTTTTCAGTGGTCATGTATGGATGTGAGAGTTGGATTATAAAGAAAGCTGAGTGAAGAGGAATTTTTGAACTATGAGTTGGAGAAGACTCTTGAGAGTCCCTTGGACTGCAAGGAGATCCAACCAGTCCATCCTAAAGGAGATCAGTCCTGGGTGTTCATTGGAAGGACTGATGCTGAAGCTGAAACTCCAATACTTTGGCCATCTGATGCGAAGAGCTGACTCATTGGAAAAGACCCTGATGCTGGGAAAGATTGAGGGCAGGAGGAGAAGGGGACGACAGAGGGTGAGATGGTCGGATGGCATCACTGACACAATAGATATGGGTTTGGGTGGACTCCGGGAGTTGGTGATGGACAGGAAGGCCTGGTGCGCTGCAGTTCACGGGGTCTCAAAGAGTCGGACACGACTGAGCAACTGAACTGAACTGAACTGAATATTCTGAAATTACACACATCTCATTTTACTAATATACTGATGTTTGTTTTTAAGTATATATATATTTTTATTATCTACAGTTTTAGAAGTATCATTTTTTAAAAAGAAGTCTATTTTATTATAAGCTGGCTGGCTTGTCCTCAGTGTTTTAAGAGCACTAATTGAAGCATTCTTTTGGCAAGGCTTAAAGGAAACATCTACTTTAATTCCTTCTTGTGATGCTCTGCAGTTACAAAAGCTTCATTGTATCCTTTCTCCTCTGCAGTTACATCTGTAGCAAGTTAAGATACTGTTGTTTTATTATAATTTTTAAATTTATAATTGTTATATATGAAAATGTTCACTTATCATGTCTCCCATCTTTTTAAAGGTAATAAGATTAATGCCAAGGACACACAATTTTATCTGGAAAATATAGGTATTGAATTAACAAAGAGTGAAAGTGAGGAGCTATTGGACACACTGCCGTTGGATGGTAAGCATTTCAGATGTGCAGTGAATTTTGGAGAATCGTAGAGTTATGCATTATGTGCATTAAATTCTAGAAGTATAATTGTTTAACATCATATTAAAAGTTGAAGAGGTGACATCAGCAGTGTGGCATGTAAATCATTCCTCCTTTTTATCTCCCCTTTTAAATCAATGAATTAGACATCCACGCATGAACCAAAGTGCCTTTGTGGGCATTTTGGCACCTAGCACATTATTCCCAAGGACCCTGGAAGAGTCTTGCCCACTGGACAACCTCTGTCTGGGCCGTAGAACCAACAGAAACGGCAAAACTGCCTAGACCCCTCTCAGCACTGTCAAAATTGGGCAAAAATCGGGTGACTGTTGAGCCATGCAGGCACACATACAGGAGCGTACTTGCAGAAGTCTAGCTGTCCAGAAGGGAAGCCCCAGCACATCACTGGATAGAACAACAACAACAACAAAAAGGTTTGTGTGGGTACCTGGCTACTCCAGCAAAGCAGGACCACCAGAGAAATCCACTATTCCTCAATAGACCCACTAGAACTAAGCAGGAGCTCTGTGACTCTGAGGGAGGATATTGGAGAAAAGGCAAAAAAGAGTTTCAAAAATAAAAGGACTAGAGCTCAGGAGGAAGTCTACCCATGAGCCTCTGGGAGTACCACACGCAGGGATCTCTCTACGGGGTTCTCAGGCATCCCCAAGGTCTAAGTACTACAGCGCCCCCCACCCCACACGCAGTCTGTTGCCGGCTTCTAGTGCAGCGAAGGAAGGTGGTCCCCAGTGGGACCAGGAACCAGTTTGTGAGCAAGGCAAAAACCACAAGAGCTATAGCGCTACCTCCTGGGAAACAAAAGATTTACAGTAGCCGGCCTGGTGAATTTTGAGTTCAGTTCAGTTCAGTGGCTCAGTCGTGTCCGACTCTTTGCGACCCCATGAATCGCAGCAGGCCAGGCCTTCCTGTCCATTACCAACTCCCGGAGTTCATTCAGACTCATGTCCATCGAATCGGTGATGCCATCCAACCATCTCATCCTCTGTTGTCCCCTTCTCCTCCTGCCCCCAATCCCTCCCAGCATCAGGGTCTTTTCCAATGAGTCAGCTCTTCGCATGAGGTGGCCAAAGTATTGGAGTTTCAGCTTTAGCATCATTCCTTCCAAAGAAATCCCAGGGCTGATCTCCTTCAGAATGGACTGGTTGGATCTCCTTGCAGTCCAAGGGACTCTCAAGAGTCTTCTCCAACACCACAG
>NW_011494943.1:16372657-16375210 GCF_000754665.1 Bison bison bison | reverse complement strand
TATCTGCAGTGATTTTGGAGCCCAGAAAAATAAAGTCTGACACTGTTTCCACTGTTTCCCCATCTATTTCCCATGAAGTGATGGGACTGGATGCCATGATCTTCGTTTTCTGAATGTTGAGCTTTAAGCCAACCTTTTCACTCTCCTCTTTCACTTTCATCAAGAGGCTCTTTAGTTCTTCTTCACTTTCTGCCATAAAGGTGGTGTCATCTGCATATCTGAGGTTATTGATATTTCTCCCAGCAATCTTGATTCCAGCTTGTGCTTCCTCCAGCCCAGTGTTTCTCATGATGTACTCTGCATATAAGTTAAATAAGCAGGGTGACAATATACAGCCTTGACATACTCCTTTTTCCTATTTGGAACTAGTCTGTTGTTCCATGTCTAGTTCTAACTGTTGCTTCCTGACCTGCATATAGCTTTCTCAAGAGGCAGGTCAGGTGGTGGGGTATTCCCATCTCTTTCGGAATTTTCCACAGTTTATTGTGATCCGCACAGTCAAAGGCTTTGGCGTAGTCAATAAAGCAGAAATAGATGTTTTTCTGGAACTCTCTTGCTTTTTTGATGATCCAGCGGATGTTGGCAATTTGATCTCTGGTTCCTCTGCCTTTTCTAAAACCAGCTTGAACATCTGGAATGTCATTGTTTATGTACTGTTGAAGCCTGGCTTGGAGAATTTTGAGCATTACTTTGTAGTGTGTGAGATGAGTGCAATTGTGTGGTAGTTTGAGCATTCTTTGGCATTGCCTTTCTTTGGGATTGGAATGAAAATGGACCTTTTCCAGTCCTGTGGCCACTGCTGAGTTTTCCAAATTTGTTGGCATATTGAGTGTAGGACTTTCACAGCATCATCTTTCAGGATTTGAAATAGCTCCACTGGAATTCCATCACCTCCACTAGCTTTGTTTGTAGTGATGCTTTCTAAGGCCCACTTGACTTCACATTCCAGGACGTCTGGCTCTAGGTGAGTGATCACACCATCGTGATTATCTGGGTCGTGAAGATCTTTTTTGTACAGTTCTTCTGTGTATTCTTGCCAAAATTTGGCCACAAGAGGGAAGCCTGCATACCTTCACAAAGACAATGGAAAAATTCAGATAGTAACACCATAGAACATAATACCCCATCTGAAGGTAACAAGAAAAGTTAAGGCGATATCTTCTACTTCAAATGCAAAGGCGACAACACATAACTAAAAAGATAATGAAAAATCAAGGGAATATAGCTTTACAAAGAAAAATGGTAATTCTCAAGCAGCCAAGCTCAAAACCATGAATATTGCAATCTAATTGATTAAAGAATTCAAAATAGTTATTTTTAAGAAATTCATACAAAAATACTCAGAAAGAAAATTCAGTGACATCAGCAATCAAATATATGAACAATATAAGCTCTTTACCAAGAAGTAATTATAAAAAAGAACCAAACAAATTCTGGAGCCGAAGAATTCTGTGAATGAGATGAAGAAAGCAGTAGAGAGCATCAGTTGCATGGAGACAAGATGGAGAAAAGAAAAAAATGACTTGGAGGACAGGAATTTTGAAATAACACAGAAGAGAAGACAGAACAAAGACTTTAAAAGAGCAAAGAAAGCCTATGTGAGCTATGGAATTCCATCAAGAGACAAATATTGGAATAATCAGGATTCCATAAAGAGGAAAAAAAAGATTTCTTTTTTAAAGAAATTAAAATTTTCTTTAAAAGGAATCCAAATTGGAAAAGAAGAAGTAAAACTCTCACTATTTGCAGATGACATGATCCTCTACATAGAAAACCCTAAAGATTCCACCAGAAAATTACTAGAAATAATCAATGACTATAGTAAAGTTGCAGGATATAAAATCAACACACAGAAATCCCTTGCATTCCTATACACTAATAATGAGAAAACAGAAAGAGAAATTAAGGAAACAATTCCATTCACCATTGCAACGGAAAGAATAAAATACTTAGGAATATATCTACCTAAAGAAACTAAAGACCTATATATAGAAAACTATAAAACACTGGTGAAAGAAATCAAAGAGGACACTAATAGATGGAGAAATATACCATGTTCATGGATTGGAAGAATCAATATAGTGAAAATGAGTATACTACCCAAAGCAATCTATAGATTCAATGCAATCCCTATCAAGCTACCAACAGTATTCTTCACAGAGCTAGAACAAATAATTTCACAATTTGTATGGAAATACAAAAAACCTCAAATAGCCAAAGCGATCTTGAGAAAGAAGAATGGAACTGGAGGAATCAACCTACCTGACTTCAGGCTCTACTACAAAGCCACAGTTATCAAGACAGTATGGTACTGGCACAAAGACAGAAATATTGATCAATGGAATAAAATAGAAAGCCCAGAGATAAATCCACGCACATATGGACACCTTATCTTTGACAAAGGAGGCAAGAATATACAGTGGATTAAAGACAATCTCTTTAACAAGTGGTGCTGGGAAATCTGGTCAACCACTTGTAAAAGAATGAAACTGGACCACTTTCTAACACCATACACAAAAATAAACTCAAAATGGATTAAAGATCTAAACGTAA
>NW_011494943.1:16371525-16372046 GCF_000754665.1 Bison bison bison | reverse complement strand
AGAGGGGAGAGGGTGGGAAGGATTTGGGAGAATGGCAATGAAACATGTAAAATATCATGTAGGAAACGAGTTGCCAGTCCAGGTTCGATGCACGATGCTGGATGCTTGGGGCTGGTGCACTGGGACGGCCCAGAGGGATGGTATGGGGAGGGAGGAGGGAGGAGGGTTCGGGATGGGGAACACATGTATACCTGTGGCGGATTCATTTTGATATTTGGCAAAACTAATACAATTATGTAAAGTTTAAAAATAAAATAAAATTAGAAAAATAAAAAAATAATTTAAAAAAAAGACAGAATTTAATTACTACAGTATGTTTTCTCAACTCAGTTAAATAAACTACATTCATTCCTACATTTCTATTGTGAGTCTGAATTAGAATATGCTAGGAATATAGTTACATGTAAATGCCAATACATGAAGTAATTAGAGATCATTTAGTCTACTTAGGGGTGATAGTTCAAATTCTGTCACTCTTCTTCGTCATAGTCATATGTACATAGGTTGATAGCGATTATTTT
>NW_011494943.1:16359166-16371425 GCF_000754665.1 Bison bison bison | reverse complement strand
GAGACAGCAAAAGAGACACTGATGTATAGAACAGGCTTATGGACTCTGTGGGAGAGGGAGAGGGTGGGAAGATTTGGGAGAATGGCATTGAAACATGTATAATATCATATATGAAACGAGTTGCCAGTCCAGGTTCGATGCACGATGCTGGATGCTTGGGGCTGGTGCACTGGACGGCCCAGAGGGATGGTATGGGGAGGGAGGAGGGAGGAGGGTTCGGGATGGGGAACACATGTATACCTGTGGCGGATTCATTTTGATATTTGGCAAAACTAATACAATTATGTAAAGTTTAAAAATAAAATAAAATTAGAAAAATAAAAAAATAAATAAATAAAATTTATTTAAAGAAATAATAGCTGAGAACCTTCCTCAACCTGGAGAAAGACTTGGACATACAAGGCCACAAAGCTAATAGATCACCCTATCATCTCACTGCGGAGAGACTTTCTCCAAGCCACATATTAAAACTGTCAGAAATAATGACATTAACTAGACTTATTGTGATGATCTTTTCACAACAGAGTTTACTCTTGAACGATATGAGCATTATGGGCACCAACTCTCCATGCAGTTGAAAATCTGTGTATAATTTATAATTAGCCCCCCATGCAGAGGACTCAATCAACCATGGATCATGTAGTTCTGTAATATTTACTATTGAAAAAAATCCACACGCAGTATCTTTTGATACTGATTTCTAACAATTTCACAGTGATAAGAGAACAGACTCTGAATGATTTCAGTACCTTTAGACCATGAAATTTTTGCACCTTGTTTTATGTCCCTGAATATGTTCCAGTGTATCCTGGTTTTATAGCCTATGGGAACTTGAATAGAATTCATATCCTGCTATTGTGTGAAAATTGTGTAAATCTTAATTATGTTGAACTGGCTCATAGTGTTTTTTAGCTCTACTGTATTCTATTTTTCTGTCTATTCATTCTATTAATTTTTGAGAGTTTGATATTGAAACTCTGACTAAAAATCCTAATTTATCTACTTAAAAAATAATTGTAATATATAGTGGGACTATATGTAGCTTTCTTCTATATTTTTCAAGTCTCCTATAAACGTGTTATCATACTTTCACAATTTAAAAAATAAAGAAGAAATAAATCCACATTTAAGTGCATCTGTGCAGTTCAGGTGCTTCTCAGATAGCTCAGTGGTGAAGAATCCACCTGCCTATGTAGGAGACGTAAGAAACTTGGGTTCAGTCCTTGAGTGGGGAAGATCCTCTGGAGAAGGAAATGGCAACCCACTCTGGTATTCTTGCCTGGAAAATTCCATGGACAGAGGAGCCTGACAGGCTACAGTCCATAGGGTCGCAAAGAGTCAGACACAACTGAGCAGCTGAGCTTGCACACATGTGCAATTCAAACCCATGTTGTTCAATGGTCAGCTGTATATACAAATATCAAATTAGGTTGTACACATAAAACTAATATAAATTTCTGTCAATTATATCTCAGTTTTTTTAATGATAAAGAAAAAATCTTAAAGGCAGCAGGAAAAAACTGAAAAGGACCACCGCCCTCCAATTAGGCTATCAGTGGATTTCACAGCAGAAACTACAGCCAAGAGAGCATAGAATGACATATGCAAAGTGTTGAAAGAGAAAAATTTTCAGCCAAGGATACTTTATCTGGTAAAGTTATCCTTCACATACAAAGGAGGAATAAAGGCTTTCCCAGACAACTAAAGCTGAGAGAGTCCATCACCACTAAACCTGCCTTGCAAGGAATGCTGACAGGAGTTATTCAAGCTGAAATGAAAACATACTACTCAGTGACATGAAAACACATAAATGTACACAACACACTAAGGTGAAAAATACACAGTCAGACTTAGAAAACCAGTTCTTCAAAATAGCATGGTGTGTTAAGCACTGAACTATAGTAAAAAAAGTTAAAAGAAAGCACAGTAAACAATAACTATGCTGTGCTTATTCTTAGTCGCTCAGTTGTGTCCAACTCTTTGCAACCCCGTGGACTGTAGCCCACCAGGCTCCTCTGTCCATGGGGATTCTCCAGGCAAGAATACTGGAGTGGGTTGCCATACCCTCCCCCAGGAGGTCCTCCCAACCCAGGGATGGAAGCCAGGTCTTCCACATTTCAGGCAGATTCTTTACCATCTGAGCCATCAGGGAAGCCCCCCAAAAATAACTATAGCTACTATAAATTGTTAACAAATATACATATTTTAAAGGAGGTAGATTATGACATTAATAATGTAAAAGAGAAAATGAAATGTAAAAGATTGCAGTCTTTGCAGGCAATCAGAGGCAACTTGCTGAGTCCAAAATGAACTGTTATCTATAAGATGTTTTATGGAAGTCTCATGGTAACCACAAAGCAAAAACCTAGAGTAGACCCATGAAAGACAGTCAAAGGGGAAACAGAGCATATCACTACAGAAAATGCCCTATTTTAAAAGGTAGGCAGAAACAGAGGGGGAAAAAATGGACTGCAAAATACCCAGAAAACAAATGAATAAGATGGCATTAGTAAATCCTTACATATCAGCAATTATTCTAAATGTAAATGGATTGAATTCACCATTAAGAGGCAAAGTATAGCTGAATGGATTAAAAACAAGATCCAACTATTTGCTGCCTACAAGAGACTCACTTCAGCTTTAAGGACACACATAGACTCAAAGTAAAGAAATGTAAAAAGAGATTCCATGCAAATAGAAACCAAAAGAAAGTGGAAGTAGTCATACTTGTATCAAACAAAATAAACTTTAAGCCAAAACTGATAACAAGAGACGAAGGAAGTCATGATGCATAATTGAGGTAAATTCATTAAGAAGATATAACAATCAGAAATATGTATACATCCAGCATCAGAGCACTGAAATATATTAACCAAATACCAAGAGATCTGAAAAGAGAAACAGACAGTAATACTACTAATATATTATGGGACTTGAATGCCTTACTTTAAACAATGGTTAGATATCCAGAGTGATAATCATCTAGAGTGAAAACCAAAATGGAAACAATGGATTTGAACCATACTTTAGACCAAATGGGCCTAACAGACATCTATGGAACATTCTGTCAAACAACAGCAGAAAGCACATTCTCCTTAAGTGCATATGGAACATTCTCAAGGTTAAATCATATGATTGAACACAAAACAATTCTTAAAATTTAAGACGACTTTGATTATAGCAAATGCACTGTATAAACACTGTGATAGGAAACTAAAAAGCAACAACATGAGGAGGTGGAAAAATCTACAAATATGTAGAAACTAAACAACATATTCTTGGGTCAAAGAAGAAATCAAAAGGGAAATAAAAGAATATATTGAAATAAGTGAAAATGGAAACACTACATACTAAAGCCTTTTGTTAGGGAATTTTAGAGCGACAGACACATGTAATAAGAAATTATAAAGATCACAAATAAGCAACCTAGATTTACGCCTCAAGAAACTAGGGAAAAAATAACAAATTAAGCCCGAAGTTAACAAAAGGGAGAAAATAAGAGAGATCACAATGAAAAACCAAAATGGAGACCATAAGAACAATAAAAAATATTAATGAAACTGAGTTGGATTTTCATAAGATAGACAAAAATCAGTAAAACTTTAACAAAGCTAAGAAAAATTGAAAAACATCTCATAATAAGGAAATGAAAAAGGAGAAATTACAACTGACACTACAGAAATACATAGGATCACGAGAAACTACCAGAAGCAAATTATATGCAACAAATTAGATACCCTAGAAGAAATGGATAACTTCTTAGACTCATACAACTTACCAAGACTGAATCAAGAAGAAATATTGAATAGAAAATCCAGACTAATAACAAGTAAACCTATTGAATCGGTAGTGAGAAAACTTTTCAAAAAAGAAAACCAGCAAGACCAGATGGCTTCACTAGCAAATTCTGCAAAATGTTTAAATAAGAATTAACACCAATCCTTCTCAAATGCTGCCTGAAAAATTGAAGAGGAAGGAAGAAAAAAAGTCATCCTACAAGGCTAGCATCATGATAGCAAAGCCATATAAAGACATCACAGTAAAATAAAACTATAGGCCAATATCCCTGATGAATATGCTAGAGCAATCAGGTGAGACAAGGAAATAAAAGGCATCCAAATAAGATAGAAAGAAATAAAATTGTTATTTATAGGTAATATGATCTTATGTGTGTATGTATGTATGTGTGTGTATATATATATATACACAGTTGACCCTTGAGCAACATGGCAGTTAGGAACACCAACCCTCCCCGCAGTTGAAAAATCTAATTTTACAGGTGGTCATCTAAATCCACAGTTCCAATCCTCAGTTTTAACCAACTATGGATCATGTAGTATTGTAGTAGATGTATGTTGTTGTTTCATTGTTGTTCAGTCACAAAGTCATGTCTGAATCTTTGTGACCCCCATAGACTGTAGCCCACCAGGCTCCTCTGTCCATGGGATTTTGCGGGCAAGAATACTGGAGAAGAATACATGGAGAAGATCCTTCTCCATGGAATCTTCCTGACCCAGGGACTGAACCCATGTCTCCTGCATTGACAAGCATATTCTTTACACTGAGCCAGTAGGGAAGCACTAGTTTATTTTTTTATTTTTTTATTTTTTTGCACTAGTTTAAAAGAAGAAAAATTCACATGTACGTGGACCCCTGCAGTTCAAACTTGTATTTTTCAAGGATCCAGTGTATTCAAAATCCCAACTAAATCTCAACTATAAGACTGTTGAATTTAATCAATGAATTCAGTGACATTGCAGGATATAAAATCAATACACAGAAATCAACTGCACTTCTAAACACTAACGGCAAAACATCTGGAAAAGAAGTAAAGAGAACTATCCCACTCGCAATAGCATCAAAAATAATAAAATACTTAAGAATAAATTTATCTAAGAACATGAAAATTTTGTACAATACTGCAAGATTTCATCGAAAGAAATCAAAGAAGACATAAACAAATGGAAAGACATCCTGTGTTCATGGATTGGAAGTTAATATTGTTAAAAATTCCATGCTACTCAAAGCCATCTACAAATTAAATGCAATTCTATTTAAATTGAAATTTCTATTTCACAGAAATAGAAAAAAAGTTCTAAATATTATATGGAACTACAGAAGACCCCAAATAGCCAAAGCAATCATAAGAGAGAAAAACATAATTGGAGAATCACACTTCCTGACCACTAGCTATACCACAAAGCTAAGGTAATTAAAGCAGTATGGTACTGGCATAAAAATAGACATATATACAAAACAGGATAAACAGCCTAATACTAAACTTTTGCATAAATAGTCAACTAATATTTAATTAGAGAGCCAAGAACATCAAATGGGGAAAGGATTATCTCGTCAACAACTGATGTTGGGAAAACTGGATAACCACATATAGAAGAATTAAATTGGACCTCGACCTTACACTTCACAAAATTAAATTGAGATGGGTCAAATAATGAAATGTTAAAACTTAATACCATAAAATTCATAGAAGAAAACCTAGGGAGGAAGTTCCTCAACATTGGTCCTGGCAAGAATTTTTTTGGATATGACACCAAAAGCACAAACAACAACAAAAAACTCAGCAAATGGGGCTGCATCAGCTTTAAAAGTTTCTGCACTGAAAGAGAAGCAATCAACAAAATGAAAAGGCAGCCTGTGAAATGGGAGAAAATGTTTGCAAACCATGTATCAGATAGGGGTTAATATCCAAAATACATAAACAGTTCATACAACTCGATAACAAAAAAGAAATCCAACTTAAAAGTGGGCAGAGAATCTGATTAGACATTTTTCCAAAGAGGACATACAGATGGCCAACAGGCACATGAAAAAGTGGTAATCATCACTAGTCAGGAAAATGCAAATCAAATCCACAATGAGATACTATCTCACACCTATAAGAATGGCTTATATCAAGAAGACAAGAGACAACAAGTGTGTTCAAGGATATAGAGAAAGGGAACCCTGTACACTGTTGGTGGGATTATAAACTGGTTCAGCCACTGTGGATACCAATATGAAGTTCCCCAACAAATTAAAAATAGAACTGTCATATGATTCAGCAACCCCACTTCTGGGCATATATCCAAAGGAAATGAAAACAGGTTATCAAAGAGATATATATGCACTGCCATGCTTACTGCAGCATTATTTGCAATATCTAAGATATGGAAACAACTTAAGTGGTCATCAGTGAATAAATGTATAAAGGAAATATAGTATATTATATACAATGGAGTACCATCCAGTCATGAGTAAAGAGGAAATCTTTCCATTTGCAACAAAACAGACTCTGAAAATATTATGCTAAGTGAGATTAAGTCTGAGAAATGCAAATACTGTTAATCTCTTCTATGTGAAATCTTTAGAGAAACTAATTCAAAAAAAGAGCAAGTAGAATGGTGGTTACCAGAGGCTGGTTGAGGGGGAAGGATGAGAGAGATATTATTTAAGGATACATACTTGAAACCAGTAGATAAGTAAGTCCTGGAGATCTAATGCACAGTATAGTGATTATAGACAACAAAACTGTATTATAAAAAAGATCTTAATTGTTCCCAGCACAAGAAGAAATGATAACTATGTGAAATGACAGAGGTGTTACTAATGATACAATGGCCCTCATATTGCAATATGAATGTATCAGATCAATATGTTTCATGCCTTAAATTTACACAATGCTCTGTTTCATTTGTATCTCATTTTTTAATTAAGAGAAAAATTAATGTCAAAAGTACCAATTCTGATATATAATATTCAGTTCTTACCATTTAAATCCTTACTTGGAGTGTAATGCTCTTTTGTAGGGTACTGTGGCACCCCACTTCAGTACTTTTTGCCTAGAAACTCCCATGGACGGAGGAGCCTGGTAGGCTGCAGTCCATGGGGTCGCTAGAGTCGGACATAACTGAGCAACTTCACTTTCACTTTTCACTTTCATGCATTGGAGAAGGAAATGGCAGCTCCCTCCAGTGTTCTTGCCTCGAGAATCCCAGGGACGGGGAAGCCTGGTGGGGTCGCACAGAGTCGGACATGACTGAAGCGACTTAGCAGCAGCAGCTGTTACAGAGAAATAGCTTTAAATTTTGGAACCATCGTCTATAACAATTCTAAAACTAAAAGTAGGGAAAGGTGGTAGTCAGAAGAGCTGAGGAAAGGAAGGAAGGTACACTGTAGAAAAAAAAATTAAAGGAAAAAAATCTGTTTTACATGTTAGAGTTTCGCTAAAAGTACATCAGATGCCATAGAATGTATAGTTAACCTTGAGAATCTTATTCATTTCTTTGTTTCCTTCTTGGGATTTTAACTAATTAAAAATTTATAAAAATTTACAAACAATTAAATAGTACTTTCTGAGTTTCCACTTAATTATGAACTAAATTGACTCTTATCTTACAGAAAATCAAATGGTGTATAAAAACAGGTTGATGGATGGAGTAAAGAAATACAGAGGTGAGTGAGAAAACTGCCAAGAAAGAAAAAATAGATCTTCAAGCTTTTGCATTTACCTTTCTACAATCTCTTTTATTTCTCACTGATTGGCTTGCTAATTGTATTAGTCTAGTTTTTTAATGAGCTGACATTCTTAGTTGTACACAATCGAAAGAAATAGCTACATTATTTTGTCAGTGTGGCAAATTTTGAATTTTACTAAATGGTAATAATATGTGCATTGTCTCTGCTATAATTTGTTAGTCTTAATACTCACCTCTTTCTTCTAGGTAAATTCACCTTGTAAATTGCTGTAACAGTGTTTCCTGGAACACTGAAAAGAATTTTTCTATTTCTAATTCCTCAACTAATTCTTTTTAATCACTTCAAGAGTTTTATGGTGTCATTGCTTTTTGCTTCCATTTATGTTGATTGATTGATATGACCAGGCATTTTTTCCTCTTTAGCATAATCACAGATTTCCTTTATTCTTATCCCTTTTTTTCATAAGGAGGAAAGGTTAATATCGATAAAATAGATGATGCTCTTAAGAACTTGGGATTCCCACTTGATGAGGAAGACATTGAGGAACTACGCAGTCACCTGCCAATTGATGGTAAGCACTTCAAGTACCCAGTGCCCTGCAAAAATTTTTTTTATTTCTCTGTAGAAATATCTGAAGTATACTTGTTAATTTCTTGGAAAAAGCCAGAAGCCTATAGAGAGCAAATCCTAAAAAACAGAGATATATTGTTTAAAAACAAAAGTTTATGTATTTGGCTGTGCTGGGTCTTGGTTGTAGCAGGCAGGATCTTCAGTTGTGGTGTGCAGCATCTAGTCCTGACCAGGAGTGGGACTGTGGACCTCCTGCATTGGGAGCTCAGAGTCTCAGTCACTAGACTACCAGGGAAGTCCCAGCAGCGCTGTTTTTAAAACAAGAAACTAATCATGTTGTTTCTCCTGCCCAAATTTCTCCAGGAAATGTCTTTCAACTGTAAGATGAATAAGATCAACGGATCTAATGTAAAACATGGTAACTGTAGTTGATAACAGAGTGTTGCTTAATTGAAATTTGCTAAGAGAATAGAATTAAATGTTCTCACCAAAAACATATAGATAGATAGATAGTTAATAGATGGATAGATTATATAGTGAGAGATATTAATTAACTAGATGGGGGCAACTTTTCACAATGTATATATACAAAATAATCACAGTGTACAGTTTTAATATCTTACAATTTGGTCAGCTATAAAGCTGGAACAGAAAACAAGACAAAATTAGGAATGAATTTTTTTTCTCTCCCACTCTAATGAGTGAGGAATACAAAAAGTAAAAGGTGAATAAATGGAATAAATGTGTTTGTCATACTTAGAGTCTTTTTTTTCCCCAAGCCTATGCTTATATAGGGCTTCCCAGGTGGCACTGTGGTAAAGAACTCACCTGCCAATGCAGGAGACATAAGAGACATGGGTTGGATCCCTGGGTTGGAAAGATCCCCTGCAGGAGGTCATGGCAACTCACTCCGGTATTCTTACCGGGAAAATGCCACAGACAAAGGAGCCTTGCAGGCTACAGTCCATAGGAATGCAAAGAGTCAAATAAAACATCTAACTAGAAGGAAAAAAAAAAACAAAAAACTCTTGGCAACTGCAAAATTCTTATATTTTACTCCACGGTTTAAGAATTTTATATAATTGGGACCTGTATTAGTCTGCTGAGGCTGCCATAACAAAATACCATAGTCTGTGTGACTTAAGAGAAATTTATTTTCTCTAAGTTCTGGATGCAGGGAAATCCAGGATCACTGTGTCATTTTATTTGGTTTCTGGTGAAAGTTTTCTTCCTAGCTTGCAGACAGCTGCCTTCTCACTGTGTCTTCACATGGCAGGGTGGAGAGAAAAAAAAAAAATCTTCCTCTTATAAGGCCACAGTCCTATTGGATTATGGCTCCACCCTCACAACCTCATTTAACCTTAATTACCTCCTAAAGACTTTATTTCCAAATACAGTCACACTGGGGAATAGGGCTTCAACATATGAAATTAAGGGGACATGATTTAGGTCATAGCAGGATTATATCTAAATTTTGTTTTATTTTGTAGTTGAGAGAAGAGTTAAACTGGATAGACTTCTAGATGAAGTACAAGAACTTCTAGGTGAGTGAGAAGAAATAATAAGGAATAATTTTTAAAATCTCAATACTTAACAAAAGAAGTTATTTTTAAAGTATTTTCTGTTAGCCTGTCCATGACATATTAATCCTGCTACTATATCTGTTTTAATTGGTAATGTGTACATAACTGGAAAGACAGCTTTATAAGCTAAATGTTATTCATTATTATAATTAATTGTTGCCTACTTCTTATTTTAAAGGCTACAGTATAATGCCTCAATAATAAACCCTTTATGCTTTGGTATTTCTCAATAATATTATTATTTTCCTGCTGTTCTAAAAGCAAAATGGCAAGGCAGATTACACATGTAGTAATTTGACCACTGAGAAAAAGCTCATAATTCAGGCGAAAATAAAACAATAGAGCAAAGATTACATGCTGGCAGAATTATTTGCACCAGAAAATTTAATGAGCTGTTACAGAAATATTTGATTATTATCAAAAATAAATGATTTTCTGTGTGGTGTATTTGTTACTTGTTCCCAACATGGAAGAACTCCATTTACCACAAATAAACTATTTCTGAATCCCCCTTCTAATTCTAAGTAATTAAACAATACTTAATATTTCTATTGCTTTTTATCCTATATTTGTGGATGATGCTGCACAAACAGTTGATAGTAGTAGTAGTAGTGGTAGTGGTATTGGTATTATTTGTATTTTTATTACTATTATTATTATTTAAAGTTTGACCTTTTATCATTGTTTTATTTTTTAAGGGGAGGTTCTTGACCATAACGATCTGGGAAATCTTCTGAAAGACATAGGGTTAAGAGACCAACTGAAGGAGAATTCTGTGTTGAGGAAAAGTTTGCCACTCGATGGTGAGCATTTCATTTACCAATGAAGTATTCATCCATTCAGTGAAAGTGAATTGGTTGCCATTAGGTACTAGACATTATAATAGGCTCTGAGTCACAGAGATGAACAAAACAAAGTCCAGCACCTAAAAGTACTCAAGGTAGAGACAGCACATACTCGCCCCCCCCACAAAAAAAAAAAAACAAAGAAAAGAAACGAATAGTATACACAATGGTAAGTGCTCTGTGTTCATAAGTGTGCACTGCTGTGGAAGTATGAAGGAAACTGTGAACACTATTCTTGGAGACTCTTCACAGTGTGTATATCAATTCAAACAGTGCTGAAAGGTTTGGTAGTAGAAGGTAACAAAACCTAAAAGTGTTGAAAGCAAAGAGGCACAACCGACCATGTAAAATCCAACACTATAGAAAACACGGTGTATTCACATTATGTGGAGAAATGCTTTGTTAATTTGGCTAACAAATCAATAATTCAGATATAATCCATCTGTACAATGATGATGGTAAAGATAAAATGATGGATGTGAAAAGATGAAAACGCTTTAAAATATTCAAAATATATAATAAAGATGTTAGTAATTTTTAATTAGTGAAATGCAAGTCAAAACTACAGAGAGGTACCACCTGACATGGGTCAGAACGACCATCATTAAAAGCCTACAAATAACAAATGCTGGAGAGGATGTAAAGAAAAGGGAACCCTCCGACACTGTTGGTGGGAATGTCAGTTGGTTCAGCTACTATGGAAAACACAATGGAGGTTCCTTAAAAAACTGAAAATAGAATTTTGCTATATGATCCTACAATCCTGCTCCTGGGCATATATCCAGAAAAGGTGAAGCCTTTAATTCAAAACGATACAGGTACCACAGTGTTCATAGCAGCACTATTTATTACAGTAGCCAAGACATGGAAGCAGGCTAAATGTCCACTGACAGATGAATGGATAAAGAAGATGTAGTGTATATGTGTATATATATATACACACACAATAGAATATTATTCAACCATAAAAAAGAATGCAATAATGCCATTTGCAGCAACATAAATGGAACTAAAGATTATCATATTGAGTAAAGTAAGTCAGACAGAATACCAATCATATCACTTATACATAGAATATTTTAAAATTATGCAAATGAACATATTTACAAAGCAGAAATAGACTCACAGACATAGCAAACTTGTGGTTACTAAGGGGAAGGAGAGAGGAAAGGATAAATTGGAAATTTGGGATTAAGAGATACACACTACTTTATATAAAATATATAAACAGCAAGGACCTACTGTATAGCACAGGGAACTATATCTAATATAATAACCTATAAAGGAAAAAATCCTGGGAAGAATATGTAATATATATGTATGCAAACCGAATCATTTTGCTGTACACCTGAAACATTATAAAGCAATTATACGTCAATTTGAAAAATAATAAATAAAATATTTTGCTGAAATAAGTATAAAAAAGAGTGAAATTAAGAGAATTTTCAGAAAAATGATACAGGAAAATCTCAACATAACAGCTGTGCATCGAGACTAGAGAGAGTATAAAATAGATAACTAAAGAGAAACTACAGAATAGTTCAGGGATGTCTACTCAGTGCTTTGTGATGACTTAAATTGGAAGGAGGAAATCCAGAAAAGAGAAGATATATGTATATATACTTGATTCATTTTGCTGTACAATAGAAACTAACACAACATGGTAAAGCAGATATACTCCAATAAAAATTAATTTTTAAAAAAGATGAGAGAAGTTGTTTAATTTAGAGCAGAAGAATATTGTCTCCAAAAAAAGTGATAGTCTAGAGACTGGTAGAATATCTA
>NW_011494943.1:16354582-16359066 GCF_000754665.1 Bison bison bison | reverse complement strand
GGGGGGATGGGAAGGTGGGACAAATTGAAAGAGTAGCACTGACATATTTACACCACCCTGAGTAAAGTAGCTGGCTAGTGGGAAGCTGCTATACAGCACAGGGAGCTCAGCCCAGTGTTCTGTGATGACCTAGGTGGGTGGAATGAGGGGTGGGAGGGAGGCCCAAGAGGGAAAGGATATATGTGTACCTATAGCTGATTCACTTTGTTGTACAGCAGACACTAACACAACATTGTAAATTAATCTTACGCCAATAAAAAAACTGAAAAAAAGTCAATCACTAACTGCAAGAAAGACAAAAATTTCAATATGAAAGGAAATGTATTAATAGTTATAACCTATTATGGAATGGGAAGTATCCATTATGTGGCTTAGTTATAATATTTATATAGTCATAATAATGAGCAGTTAATCTCAATTACCAACCCTCCAAAAGTGTGATATAATCATAATGGAAAAACAAGAAAGGGCAAAAGTATGGGGGGAAGAGAAAAAAAATCTCACATTTTATAGAAGAAAGACCATTGGGTAATATCAAAGGCTAGTGACTGATTCTCATGTGAAAGTCTGAAAGCAAGAAACTGACTCAGCAGAAAAACAAATATCATATATTAACGCATATGTACAGTATCTAGAAAGATGGTACTGATGAGCCTATTTGCAAGGCAGCAGTGGAGACTCATGCAGGTCAGGAAGCAACAGTTAGAACTGGACATGGAACAACAGACTAGTTCCAAATAGGAAAAGGAGTACGTCAAGGCTGTATATTGTCACCCTGCTTATTTAACTTCTATGCAGAGTACATCATGAGAAACACTGGGCTGGAAGAAGCACAAGCTGGAATCAAAATTGCTGGGAGAAATATCAATAACCTCAGATATGCTGATGACACCACCCTTATGGCAGAAAGTGAAGAGGAACTAAGCCTCTTGATGAAAGTGAAAGTGGAGAGTGAAAAAGTTGGCTTAAAGCTCAACATTCAGAAAACGAAGATCATGGCATCTGGTCCCATCACTTCATGGGAAATAGACGGGGAAACAGTGGAAACAGTGTCAGACTTTATTTTTCTGGGCTCCAAAATCACTGCAGATGGTGACTGCAGCCATGAAATTAAAATACACTTACTCCTTGGAAGGAAAGTTATGACCAACCTAGATAGCATATTGAAAAGCAGAGATATTACTTTGCCAACAAAGGTCTGTCTAGTCGAGGCTATGGTTTTTCCAGCGGTCATGTATGGATGTGAGAGCTGGACTATAAAGAAAGCTGAGCACCGAAGAATTGATGCTTTTGAACTGTGGTGTTGAGAAGACTCTTGAGAGTCCCTTGGACTGCAAGGAGATCCAACCAGTCCATCCTAAAGGAGATCAGTCCTGGGTGTTCTTTGGAAGGACTGATGTTGAAGCTGAAACTCCAATACTTTGGCCACCTCATGTGAAGAGTTGACTCATTGGAAAATACTCTGATGCTGGGAGGGATTGGGGGCAGGAGGAGAAGGGGACGACAGAGGATGAGATGGTTGGATGGCATCACCGACTCGATGGACATGAGTTTAGGTGAACTCTGGGAGTTGGTGATGGATGGGAGGCCTGGCGTGCTGTGATTCATGGGATCGCAAAGAGTTGGATACGACTGGGCGACTGAACTGACTGACTGAGTGGAGACTCAGACATAGAGATCAGACTTGTGGACACAGTGGGGGTGGGAAGGAGAAGTTGGGACAAATGGAGAGAATAGTGTGGAAAAATAGGCACTACCATATGTAAAAATAGATAGCCAGTGGGAATTTGCCGTATGAATCAGGGAACTCAAACCAGTGCTCTGTGACAACCTAGAGGGGTGGGATGGGGTGGGAGGTGGGAAGGAAGTTCAAGGAGGAGGGAACATATGTATACCTATGGCTGATTCATGTTGATATATGGCAGAAACCAACACAATATTGTAAAGCAATTATCCTTCAATTAAAAATAAATTAATTAAAAAAAAGAAGCAGAGTCAGGTTATCAGTAATGACAGAGCAAAGAGAGAAAGGCTTGTTTGAAGTTCCTTGTACTTTCAAGATTTGGGGTTGTTGGGTTTTTTTGTTTTTTTTTTACTTTGGAGTTTTTGTGAGGTAAAGACACAAAGTTTTTTTCATGGACTGAGTCAAAGATGTACACTCTTATCTTCTTGAGGTATGTCTAAGGTTTAGCAATTCTTTTGTTATTAAATTTTAATTTTATTATATTCTGGTCAAAAAATACATTATATGTGATATTGATCCCTTGGGAATTTTTCTAGCATACCTTTATTACTGAAAACATAGTCTGTTTTCTTTAGTATTCTATGTGCTCTCCCAAAAATATATACATTCTGTTAGTAAATGTGCTTAAACATTAATTGTATTGTTCAAATCTTCAATATGTATTTTATTTTTGTTGGCTTGGTATGTGTTTCTAAATAGGGATGTAAAAAACCTCCAACTATGCTTATACTGTTTCTCCTTGCAGTTGTCAGTTGCTGCTTTATATATTAATAGTTGCAGGCCTCATTGTTAGGTGCGTACATATTTATGGTGAAAATATATTTTGTTCTATTGATCCTTTTATAGATAAATAACATCCTTCTTTATCCTTTGAGGTATTTTGCCATAATTCCTATTTAGGAAAAAGGATTGCTACCCCAGCTTTGTGTTGGTTCATATCCATGCTGTTGTTATCAACTTTTCTATGTCTTTTTACTCTGTGTCTCTTGTAGACAACATATTATTTGATTTTGTTTTTCAACACACTCTGACAGTTTATATTTTGTAATTGTTGAGTTAACTCATTTATAATTACTGTAACATAGGACATAGTTCTGCTATCATATTTCATAGTTTGCAGTATTTTTGTTACTTTTTTCAACCTTTATAATTTCCACTATATTCCTTGAATCTTCTTCTGGAAGTTTAAAAGTTATAGTGATTGTCTTTATTGAGACATATTCATGGCCATTTACCCTAATTATTCCTTAAACTTGTCAATCTGTATCTTCCCCCAGTTAAGACAAAGATTTTAGCACACTTTCATGACCGATTTGTCAACTTAACTTGCTTCCTATCTCCATCATATTGATATTTATCCAGGATGTAAGAGTCAGTTATTATGGATAATATCCTTTCTCCTTTTCCTCTGTACCTAGCTGCGTTTAGTTGCTTAGTCATATCTGACTCTTTACAACCCCGTGGACTGTAGCCCACCAGGCTCTTCTGTCCATGAGTATTCTCCAGGCAAGAATACTGGAGTTGATTGCCATTTCCTCCTCCAGGGGAATCTTCCCAACCCAGGGATCAAACCCAGGTCTCTGGCATTGCAGGCAGATTCTTTAGCACCTGAGCCACCAGGGAAGCAATCTGTACCTAGACTTTTGTAAATCTGCAACAGAGTTAACCAAAATATCTGAAGTTTTTTTTCTTCCCATACCTCTTGTATTATCTCCTACATTTGCTTTACTTATTGAGAGCTTACTTTTAAAACTATTTTCAATATGAGTCTCTATAGAATTAATGCTAAACATTGAATACCTGAGAATATTTTTTATTATGCCCTTACACTTAAGTAACATTTTGTAAGTTCAAAGTTCTTTTAATATTTCAAATAATAACTGCTCCATTGCCTTTCAGCATCTAGAATCACTGTTGAGAAATCTGATTTTTCTTCCTTTATAGATGAATTACTTTTCTCTTTGAGAACTTTAGAATTTTACCTTTTTATTCAATATTTTTAAAGTCACTATTATGTGTTCTCCTGGCAATCTTGATTCCAGCTTGTGCTTCTTCCAGCCCAGCATTCCTCATGATGTACTCTGCATATAAGTCAAAGAAGCAGGGTGACAATAAACAGCCTTGACGTACTCTTTTTCCTATTTGGAACCAGTCTGTTGTTCCATGTCCAGTTCTAACTGTTACTTCCTGACCTGCATACAGGTTTCTCAAGAGACAGGTCAGGTGGTCTGCTATTCCCATCTCTTTCAGAATTTTCCACAGTTTAATGTGATCCACACAGTCAAAGGCTTTGGCATAGTCAATAAAGCAGAAATAGATATTTTTCTGGAACTCTCTTGCTTTTTCCATGATCCAGCAGATGTTGGCAATTTGATCTCTGGTTCCTCTGCCGTTTCTAAAACCAGCTTGAACATCTGGAAGTTCACGGTTCACGTATGGCTGAAGCCTGGCTTGGAGAATTTTAAGCATTACTTTACTATCGTGTGAGATGAGTGCAATTGTGGTTTGGGCATTCTTGGGATTGGAATGAAAACTGACCTTTTCCAGTCCTGTGGCCACTGCTGAGTTTTCCAAATTTGCTGGCATATTGAGTGCAGCACTTTCACAGCATCATCTTTCAGGATTTGAAATAGCTCCACCGGAATTCCATCACCTCCACTAGCTTTGTTCATAGTGATGCTTCCTAAGGCCCACTTGACTTCACATTCCAGCATGTCTGGCTCTAGGTGAGTGATCACAC
>NW_011494943.1:16350163-16354482 GCF_000754665.1 Bison bison bison | reverse complement strand
AAGGCCCACTTGACTTCACATTCCAGCATGTCTGGCTCTAGGTGAGTGATCACACCATCGTGATTATCTTGGTCATGAAGATCTTTTTTGTACAGTTCTTCTGTGTATTCTTGCCACCTCTTCTTAATATCTTCTGCTTCTGTTAGGTCCCTACAATTTCTGTCCTTTATTGACCCCATCTTTGCATGAAATGCTCCCTTGCTATCTCTAATTATCTTGAAGAGATCTCTAGTCTTTCCTATTCTGTTGTTTTCCTCTATTTCTTTGCATTGATCGCTGAGGAAGGCTTTCTTATCTCTCCTTGCTATTCTTTGGAACTCTGCATTCACATGGGTATATCTTTCCTTTTCCCCTTTGCTTTTCACTTTCCTTCTCTTCACAGCTATTTGTAAGGCCTCCTTAGACAGCCATTTTGCTTTTTTGCATTTCTTTTTCTTGGGGATGGTCTTGATTCCTATCTACTGTACAGTGTTACGAACCTCCATCCATAGTACTTCAGGCACTCTATCAGATCTAATCCCTTAAATCTATTTCTCACTTCCATTGTATAGTCATAAGGGATTTGATTTAGGTCATACCTGAATGGCCTAGTGGTTTTCTCCACTTTCTCCAATTTCAGTCTGAATTTGGCAATAGGGAGTTCATGATCTGAGCCACAGTCAGCTCCTGGACCAACCTAGACAGCATATTCAAAAGCAGAGACATTATTTTGCCAACAAAGGTCTGTCTAGTCAAGGCTATGGTTTTTCCAGTGGTCATGTATGGATGTGAGAGTTGGATTATAAAGAAAGCTGAGCACTGAAGAATTGATGCTTTTGAACTGTGGTGTTGGAGAAGACTCTTGAGAGTCCCTTGGACTGCAAGGAGATCCAACCAGTCCATCCTAAAGGAGATCAGTCCTGGGTGTTCATTGGAAGGACTGATGCTGAAGCTGAAACTCCAGTGATTTGGCCACCTGATGCTAAGAGCTGACTCATTGGAAAAGACCCTGATGCTGGGAAGGATTGAGCACAGGAGGAGAAGGGGACGACAAAGGATGAGATGGTTGGATGGCATCATCGACTCAATGGACATGGGTTTGGGTGGACTCCGGGAGTTGGTGATGGACAGGGAGGCCTGGCGTGCTGCAGTTCATGGGGTCCCAAAGAGTCGAACACGACTGAGTGACTGAACTGAACTGAACTGAACTGATTATGTGTTCAGGTTGGGACTTTCTTTATCTCCTCTATTTTAACCTGTATGAGGCCTTCTATATTAGAAGGTCTTAATCTCTCTCTGATCCTGGAAATTTTAATTCATTACTTCTTCAAATAATTTCTCTTTGCTATTTTTATTTTCTCTTCTTTTGGAATGCCCATTACTCAAAGATTAGCGCTCTTACTTCTATACTCATATCTTCTAACTTTCCATTTTCTACCTTTTTATCCTTCCTTGCTACCTTTTGAGGGTGCCTCAATCTGGTTGGACAGCCCACTAATTAATTTTTCAGCTCTTTTCATTGTACTCTATCTCATCTATTATCGGAGAAGGCAATGGCACCCCACTCCAGTGCTCTTGCCTGGAAAATCCCATGGATGGAGGAGCCTGGTGGGCTGCAGTCCATGGGGTCGCTAAGAGTCAGACACAACTGAGCAACTTCACTTTCACTTTTCACTTTCATGCATTGGAGAAGGAAATGGCAACCCACTCCAGTGTTCTTGCCTGGAGAATCACAGGGAGGGCGGAGCCTGGTGGGCTGCCGTCTGTGGGGTCGCACAGAGTCGGACACAACTGAAGCACCTTAGCAGCAGCAGCAGCATCTATTATATTTCTGTATTTAAATGTTCAGAATGGGAGAAAATAATAGCAAATGAAGCAACTGACAAACAACTAATCACAAAAATATACAAGCAACTCCTACAGCTCAATTCCAGAAAAATAAATGACCCAGTCAAAAAATGGGCCGAAGAACTAAATAGACATTTCTCCAAAGAAGACATACAGATGGCTAACAAACACATGAAAAGATGCTCAACATCACTCATTATCAGAGAAATGCAAATCAAAACCAGTATGAGGTACCATTTCACGCCAGTCAGAATGGCTGCAATCCAAAAGTCTACAAGCAATAAATGCTGGAGAGGGTGTGGAGAAAAGGGAACCCTCTTACACTGTTGGTGGGAATGCAAACTAGTACAGCCACTATGGAGAACAGTGTGGAGATTCCTTAAAAAACTGGAAATAAAACTGCCTTATGACCCAGCAATCCCACTGCTGGGCATACACACTGAGGAAACCAGAAGGGAAAGAGACACATGTACCCCAATGTTCATCACAGCACTGTTTATAATAGCCAGGACATGGAAACAACCTAGATGCCCATCAGCAGATGAATGGATAAGAAAGCTGTGGTACATATACACAATGGAGTATTACTCAGCCATTAAATGTTTTATACCTAATCTTTTATAACTAGTATTTCCATTGATTCTTTTTATACTTTATTATTCTTATTATATTATCTAATATCTTCTTTCTTTAAGTATATTTGCCATACTTACTTTAAATTCCTGGTCCTTTTATTCCAATAATTCTGATTCAAATGGTATGTGTTATCCAATTTGTTTACTTTTGAAGTAGTTGTACATCTCAGATGGCTACTTACTTTGGTCCCGTAAGTTCTTTCTCTCTTGGAGTATCATTACGTGTTTGGAAATGCGCCTTCAGTAAGGGTCTAAGGTTAGGCTCCAGTCTATATCAGCCTCTGTCGGGTTTAAAGAGAAGGGAATGGATGAACCCCAAGGCAGAGAGACCCAGGCATTGTTGATCATATTCCCAAGTTGATACTTTCAAGCAGCATCTCTGGTCAGAGTTTCACCTTTAAACTCAGAAAGAAACAAAATTGGAAGAAAGTCTAGATTGCAATCCATCAGCCCTCAAGGTTGAGAAGAGGATGATTAAATATCTGAAGGAGATTGTGCATCTTCACCTGTGTAAATTAGATCCTTTCTCCTAAAGTCTCTAAGTCTATGTACTGCCCTGATAGTACCGTCCAGATCCCTCACCTGTAGTCTAGGCTTTTCCTGCTACTTTCTGTGGTGAAAGGGGTAGACAGTGGTAACTTAAGAATCATAATAAAGACAAGGACAGACATTTGTAATGTTTCACCCATTGGTCCTTTAACTGTCACCTCTAGTAGGCCTTCCAATGCAGGCTGTAAAACCACACACACACACCAGTACAGTTTTCCATTTTCCAAGAGTTTTTGCTGTGACTTTTCATTTAGTTCCTAAAATCCAGTTTTCACTCTTATTTCAGCTTTTTCCTGGGCTGATTTCTGGAGAGGGTGTCAAATATCCATGCTAGTTCCCCATCTAAAATAGAAATCAATCTTTGAATTTCTGTAAAATATGAAGCCTGGGATGATAACAGATGACATTTCACTATGGGATTTCTTTGCAGAAGAGTTTATTCTCATTGGCTTGTCAATGAAAATATCTAAAACAATATCCATTTGATGTCACATGAAAATATGGAAAAATGTTTAATGCTACCATTCAAAGACAACCTGTCATCATCGTTCTGTTAGCTCAGGAATCAGCTACTATTCATTCATTCATGAGTCCTACAATATCTGATGCTATCCTTGGGAACATTAATATGCTTGAGCTTAAGCAGAGGAGTAGAAAAGGAAAAATCAGATGAAAAAAGAGAGCGAAAGATGAGAAAGTTGTGGCAAGGTACCACTAATAATTGTTTCATTTAAAAAAAAAAATGTGAGTCGATCTACTATCTTAAAAGTTTTTCCCCATTTGTCTCTTAGTTGGCATATAAATAGAAAAAATGAGTAAAGTTATAAGAATGTTCTTTTTTAAATTGCCAGGATTTTTTAATTATTTCAGCTGATTTCATCAATTACTGTATTGTTCCTTATGTTCCAGCTGCTGGAAAGGTGTACAAACATAAGCTGCTGGACAGCATAAAGTCTCTCAAAGGTGAGCGAAAACGCAGATGAACTTGGGACTCCTCACGTTTTGCACTTGCTTTTTAAAAAAATTACATTTATTTTTGGTGGTGACAAATTTGTCAGTCTAACATGTTCATTTATTAAGTGTTTTTGTCTCATTGTTTACTGCTTTGAACATAACTAGCTTTGAAGAAATTATTTTTGTTTCTATCATTGCATTTCAAGTTCTATTTTCTGAATATAACTATAAAGGCAGTTTCTTACCAGCATTCACCAGACTTGCCTAATTTTTTAATTTCTTCCTTATAAATGTTGCGTAAGAACTATAATCAAATCCTCTGGACAAAAATGAGGCATAAGTTCTGTTCCTGAT
>NW_011494943.1:16345480-16349880 GCF_000754665.1 Bison bison bison | reverse complement strand
GTGCCTGTGGCGGATTCATTTTGATATTTGGCAAAACTAATACAGTTATGTAAAGTTTAAAAATAAAATAAAATTTAAAAAAAAAAAGGCAAAAAAAAATTTCCAAAATAATTGATGCTATTGCTACGGAAATGAGTGGTTCTAGGTCCTTACTCTCTGTTCCTGATTCTTAAATAACTTTATTGTTCCTTTGATTTTTTACTCTCTAATTAATGCATAGATATGTCTAGCACTTTTCACTTTGTCATTATTGTTTGTTTTTCTCGTTCCCATTTTATTTTTACCTAAGGAGTGGATCTTAATGTTAATAAGCTGGACTCCTTCATGGAAAATATGGGCTTTAAGATAGAAGAAGAAGAACATAAAGACCTGCTGAACAACTTGCCCGTGGATGGTGAGCTGCTCCTGGTGGAATTTTTGATTCATATGTGAGAATTGCTGAGAGTATATTTAAAGTTGTGCAGATATACTAAAAAACAAGAGATAAGGGCCCAGTCCTCAAGAATGCATCAGTTTGTGCAGTGGACCTTATTGAGTGCCTAATATACATAAGCTATTAAAAATATAAAAATGAAGGATGATATACATAAGCTATTAGAAATATAAAAGCGACAGTGTCCTCAAAAGTTCACAGTCTAGTAAAGAGGCTTGCATGTTAACAGGTCCTCATAATGGCTATGTGGTTGTGTTAGAATAATAAAAATGTTTTCATTAAAATTCTAAAGGAGGAAAAAGCTAAGTTTGCCAAGAAAAGGATCAGAGAAAACTTTATCAGGTGTGTAGAAATTCTTCATTAAAAAAAAATCCTAGATGAGGAAAAGCAGTGCATGAAAAAGCATAAAATCATGTAAAATCACATGGTTAGGGAACTAGCAAGTATTTCTCTATGGCTAGGATATGGGGTCACACAGAGCTGGACACGACTGAAGAGATTTAGCAGCAGCAGCAGCAGGATATACACTTCATGTCATAAAGTTGCAGAAAACATGCTGGAAAGGAAGGCTGCCAAGACTAGAACCTTAAACCGGGCATTAGAGTTTTAGCCTTCTTTCTGTTGAGTTATTTTGGAAATTTGTGCCTTTTCTAGGAATTTGCCCATTTAATCTAAATTGTCTAATTTTGTTGACATGAAGTTATTTATAGCATTTCTTTATAATCCTGTTAGTTTCTGTAAAGTTAGTGATGGTCTCCTGATTTTGATCTGTCTTATCTCTTTTTAGTTGGCTTGTCTAGCTAAGAATTTGACAATTTTGTTGATTTTTCCAAAGAGCCAACATCAATTTTCCCTACTGATTTTTGGCTTTCCACTTTATTGATTTCACTTCTAATCTCTATTATTTCCTTCTTTCAGTTTACATTGGATTTAGTTTTCTCTTTGTTTTCTGGATTCTTAAAATGAAAATTTAGATTATTAATTTCAGATTTTTCTTTTTTTCTAACAATTGTTTTCAACTGTAATCCAAAAGTTTTCATACAGTTTCATTTTCATTCAACTAGAAATACTTTCTAATTTCCCATTGTGATTTTTTGATCCATGGGTTATCTTAAAATGTGTTTTTAATTTCCAAATATTTTCTTAAATTTCCTTCTACTATTGATTTTGAATTAATTCCACTGTAGTCAGAGAACATACTTCCTGTGATCTCAGAACTGAATGAGACGTTTTTATGACCTAGCATAATGGTGTATCCTGGAGGATGTTTTATGATTGATAATATTGTTTGTCTTCTTTATTCTACTGTTTTTCTATTTAGGTGTTCTAGCCATTATCAAAAATTTGATATTGAACTCTCCAAGTATTATACTTTACTTGTCTGTTTCTCCCTTCAATTTTAGCCTTCATGCTATAGGCAGTAGTGTATCTAGAATATTTCACTTTTGGAAGTCGGTGCTGATGGCAACATAGAGGGCACTATTGGAAAGAAAGACTCAAAACGTATTGCTATGTTCCAACAAGAGGTGATAAGGGCCTGGGCAAGTGAAGTGAAGTTAGTGATGGATTAGTCATCATGGACTGATTTGGGAAACATTTTAAAATTAAAATGGATAGGGCTTAAGTGACTGATTACAGGTGAGTTGTGAAAAAGAAGAAAAATTTTAGAGTCTTCCCTAGAGGTCCAGTGGTCAAGTCTCTACACTTCTAATGCAGAGGCCATGGTTTCCATCCCTGGCCAGGAACAAAGATCCCACATACCATGTGGCCAAAACTAATAATAAAGTTTAGCTTTAAAACATTTTTTTTAGGAAGCAGACATCTCCTTGTGACTAAATCATAAACTGTATCATAGCCAATTTGAGAATTCAGGAAAGATTCAGGTTACGATATCAAAAGAATAGTTTCAGTTTTACACATTTTGAATTTGAGATATCTATAGGATTTTGAACTAGAAATATGTATAAAGATGTTTGGAAATGAGTACTCTGATAATTTATCTTACTTGACTTTCCCTAGGAAGTTAGCTGTCCACAGATTTAGCAAAGTTTAGCATTGTGCCAGAGCAGTGTAAAGATTATTAGCAGACCAAAAGGAGAAGCAAAATAAATAAATAAATGGAGGGAATATTTGATAAGGAAAGTTTGAAAGTAAGCAAATAGACTAAGGAGGAAAGTAGTCTTAAGAAAAAGACAGGAAAAAATTTAGCTAGGATGAATTCTGAACTACGAGAAACAAGTTCAAAATGAAGAAATAGTTCCAAAATAATTTTCCTTTATAACTGTCACACCTAGCATGTGTTAGAGTAACCCCTAATAGTGAGGCCCACAAGTATCCACTGGGAAAAGTTTGCAAGATAACAGAGCCCTTTGAGAAAAACAGTAAAAACCTGGACTTTATCCTACTGGCTCTACTGATTATATGGAATTATGGAAAGAATTTGAAATTTGGAATAAGACACAGACTTAAATCTCAGCTCTGTCTGTGCAAGATTGTTCAAGTTAATCCCTCTGAGTCTTAGTTTCTTAAAAAAAGAAGAAGAATGTAATAGTTACCTTTCCTAAATGTTGTAAGTTTCTAGGATAGGGCCTAACACATAGTAGGCATTTAATAGTAGATTTTGTTACTGGTAATTATAATGACCCATATATATTCATGTCGACACAATGCCACTTAAGTATGCCTTTGCTCTGGCCAGAGAAATGGACATTTTCCACAGGATAATTTTTTCTTTATTACTGGAAATATATAGTTTCCCAGTATTTTTGACCTGCCTGTAAAAGGATGTAGATATATTTATTATCGTATTTTCTAGGTATTTTAAACGTTACTAGAATGCCACAACAGTGATTTTGGTCATGGACGTATCAGCCAACTCCTGGAGTACCAATTCTGAGGTCAATGAGCCCACGGGAAATAACATTAGAGACCTGTTTCAGGCTATTCATGAGTCTTCTGTAGAACTAACTGAAATACATGAGAACAGACAGCTTCCTGTGAGACACTGTTCATCCATCAGGCTGTTCCTTCTAAATACCCCCATTTAAAAGGAAAATACAAATAAAGATTTTTAAACTGCTTATTAAAGTTCAGTCAGGTTGATCGAAGCTCTTTTTTTTTAAATACCGAGTATGGATAATCCCCGAATACAGCTAAGTGTTACCTGTGGATTGAGCAAAAAAATAAGTTGTTTTGGTTTGTTTTGTTTTGGCCACGTTGCATCACAGGTAGGATCTTAGTTCCCCAGCCAGGTATCAAACCCATGCAGTGGAAGCATGGAGTCTTAACCACTGGGCTGCCAGAGAAGTCCCCCAAAATAGGTATTTTCAATGCTCCAAGTCAAATCTTTCCTACTTGAGCATTTGCCCCTTTTAAGATGCTTATTAACCTTATCATCAATAAAAAAAAAAAGAATTTTTCCAGATCTGAAAGTAGAGAAGGTGACTTTTTAAATGTCAGTCCACCATTCTACCATGTAGAGTTTATCTTAATAGAATAAAAGTGAAGTTGGAAGTGTGAGTTAAGTATCCTCCTTATAAAAAATAAATGACCCAATCAAAAAATGGGCCAAAGATCTAAATAGACATTTCTCCAAAAAAGACATACAGATGGCTAACAAACACATGAAAAGATGCTCAACATCACTCATTATCAGAGAAATGCAAATCAAAACCACTATGAGATACCATTTCACACCAGTCAGAATGGCTGCGATCCAAAAGTCTACAAATAATAAATGCTGGAGAGGGTGTGGAGAAAAGGGAACCCTCTTACACTGTTGGTGGGAATGCTAACTAGTACAGCCACTATGGAGAACAGTGTGGAGATTCCTTAAAAAACTGGAAATAGAACTGCCTTATGACCCAGCAATCCCACTGCTGGGCATACACACTGAGGAAACCAGAAGGGAAAGAGACACATGTACCCCAATGTTCATCACAGCACTGTTTATAATAGCCAGGACATG
>NW_011494943.1:16342926-16345251 GCF_000754665.1 Bison bison bison | reverse complement strand
TAACGCATATATATGGAATTTAGAAAGATGGTAACGATAACCCTGTATACGAGGCAGCAAAAGAGACACTGATGTATAGAACAGGCTTATGGACTCTGTGGGAGCGGGAGAGGGTGGGAAGATTTGGGAGAATGGCACTGAAACATGTGAAATGTCATGTATGAAACGAGATGCCAGTCCAGGTTCAATGCACGATGCTGGATGCTTGGGGCTGGTGCACTGGGACGACCCAGAGGGATGGTATGGGGAGGGAGGAGGGAGGAGGGTTCAGGATGGGGAACACATGAGAAATAAAGGAATAAAAAATTTAAAAAAAAAAAGTATCCTCCTTATAATCAAGAGGTTTGTCTTTCCACACTATCCATTTGGAATGACAATAGGATAAAACTCTAAAGCAAACCATAATATTTGCTGAATTTCATGTTTTTCTTCAGCGTATAACTTATATCTGTCTTCCATTTTTCTTTTATTGTCTTTATGCATACAATTCTGTCTTCTCTTACAGATGAGGGGAAAGTAGACGTGAGTGTGGTAATGGATGAAGGAAACTTTTTTACAGGTAAGTTAGATTTTTATTAACTCCTTGTTAAGCATCTACTATATTCTAAGTATAGATACATAAAAACCAAACTTCCAGGAGCTTATGTAGTCGGGGCAAGGGAAAAACTATAAAGCAATGCAATAAAATGTTATAGGTGCTTTGTTTAAAACCTATACAAAGCAAAGGAAGAGCAGAATGGTCACTTGAACCTGAGGAGGAGAAACTGGTGAATGCTTTAATAGTATGGGCAACCCTGAGCTGATCCTTGAAAGGTGAGTCAGTTTTGCCAGACAGAGTGGGATGGGCAGAACTTGTGGCTGTTACCTTATGTGGCAAAAGACCATATATGTGGAAATGTGACTAAGGATGATCTGGAGATGGAGAAAATATCCTTGATTATCTAGCTGACCCTAAATGTAATCACAAATATCCTAGAAGAAGGAAGCAAAGTGAAATTTGATGACAGAAAAAGTAGAAGGCAATGCAGCAGTGGAAGCCAGATGCTATACTGCTGACTTTAAAGATGGAAGAGGGGTCATGAATCAAGGAAAGTAAGTGGCCTCTAGACATGGAAAATGTAAGGGAACGGATTCTCTCTCTAGAGCCTCCTTAAGGAGCCAGCCTTGCTGATACCTTGATGTTACTCCAGTGGGACTGACTCAGACCTCTGACCCCCAGAACTGCACAAGAAACAAATCCATGTTGTTTTAGATCACCAAGATTTTGGTAATTTGTAACATATAGCAACATCAGGAAACTAATACAGGAAACAAATTGTGGAGGACCTTGGATACCAAATAAAGGAGTGTGAATTTCGTTCTGTGCTGAGTGGGGAGTCATTCCAGGGTTTTAAACATGGGACTATGTGATTAGATTCACAAATTAGAAAGATTACTCAAGCTGAAGAATAAATGATGGATGGAGATTTGTGTGCTAGAATAGAGTCAGGGAGACTAGTTACGAAGCAGATTGTAACTGTTCAGGCCAAAGACAATAAAGGGCAGAACTAAACATTATTTATGAGACTTGAAAGAAAGGAGCATATGTAAGAGATGTTACAGGTGTAGAATCTATAGGATTTGGCTACTCATGAGCTATGGAAATAAAGCAAAAGGATGGAGTGAAGGATGACTCCTTAGTTTCTGACTTGGGTAGTTGGGTACGTGGTAATGACATTTACCAAAATAAAAACTTCAGCAAAACAGACTTAGGAACAAAGATAGTCTTCATTTTGGTCATATTGAGTTTGGGATTCCTGTGAGACATCTATGGGAAATTTAATGCTAGGCGGTTGAATATGTGGGTAAGAATCTGAAACCACCTCTTTTCTCTGAGTCAGTCAGACCTCAAGTCAGAAAGAGAATCTGCCAGAAACTATAAAACTCCTAGAGGAGAACATAGGCAAAACACTCTCCGACATACATCACAGCAGGATCCTCTATGACCCACCTCCCAGAATATTGGAAATAAAAGCAAAAATAAACAAATGGGACCTAATTAACCTTAAAAGCTTCTGCACATCAAAGGAAACTATTAGCAAGGTGAAAAGACAGCCTTCAGAATGGGAGAAAATAATAGCAAATGAAGCAACCGACAAACAACTAATCTCAAAAATATACAAGCAACTCCTACAGCTCAACTCCAGAAAAATAAACGACCCAATCAAAAAATGGGCCAAAGAACTAAATAGACATTTCTCCAAAAAAGACATACAGATGGCTAACAAACACATGAAAAGATGCTCAACATCACTCATTATCAGAGAAATGCAAATCAAAACCACT
>NW_011494943.1:16341979-16342826 GCF_000754665.1 Bison bison bison | reverse complement strand
GAGGTACCATTTCACACCAGTCAGAATGGCTGCGATCCAAAAGTCTACAAATAATAAATGCTGGAGAGGGTGTGGAGAAAAGGGAACCCTTTTACACTGTTGGTGGGAATGCAAACTAGTACAGCCACTATGGAGAACAGTGTGGAGATTCCTTAAAAAACTGGAAATAGAACTGCCTTATGATCCAGCAATCCCACTGCTGGGCATACACACTGAGGAAACCAGAAGGGAAAGAAACACGTGTACTCCAATGTTCATCGCAGCACTGTTTATAATAGCCAAGACATGGAAGCAACCTAGATGTCCATCAGCAGATGAATGGATAAGAAAGCTGTGGTACATATACACAATGGAGTATTACTCAGCCATTAAAAAGAAAACATTTGAATCAGTTCTGATGAGGTGGATAAAACTGGAGCCTATTATACAGAGTGAAGTAAGCCAGAAGGAAAAACATAAATACAGTATACTAACGCATATATATGGAATTTAGAAAGATGGTAACAATAACCCGGTGTACGAGACAGCAAAAGAGACACTGATGTATTGAACAGTCTTATGGACTCTGTGGGAGAGGGAGAGGGTGGGAAGATTTGGGAGAATGGCAATGAAACATGTAAAATATCATGTAGGAAACGAGTTGCCAGTCCAGGTTCGATGCATGACGCTGGATGCTTGGGGCTGGTGTACTGGGACGGCCCAGAGGGATGGTATGGGGAGGGAGGAGGGAGGAGGGTTCGGGATGGGGAACACATGTATACCTGTGGCGGATTCATTTTGATATTTGGCAAAACTAATACAATTATGTAAAGTTTAAAAATAAAAAAAAAATAATAATAATTAAAAA
>NW_011494943.1:16338905-16340578 GCF_000754665.1 Bison bison bison | reverse complement strand
AAAACCAGCTTGAACATCAGGAAGTTCATGGTTCACGTATGGTTGAAGCCTGGCTTGGAGAATTTTGAGCATTACTTTACTATCGTGTGAGATGAGTGCAATTGTGCAGTAGTTTGAGCATTCTTTGGCATTGCCTTTCTTTGGGATTGGAATGAAAACAGACCTTTTCCAGTCCTGTGGCCACTGCTGAGTTTTCCAAATTTGTTGGCATATTGATGCAGCACTTTCACACCATCATCTTTCAGGATTTGGAATAGCTCCACTGGAATTCCATCACCTCCACTAGCTTTGTTCATAGTGATGCTTTGTAAGGCCCACTTGACTTTACATTCCAGGATGTCTGGCTCTAGGTGAGTGATCACACCATCGTGATTATCTGGGTCGTGAAGATCTTTTTTGTACAGTTCTTCTGTATATTCTTGCCATCTCTTCTTGATATCTTCTGCTTCTGTTAGGTCCATACCATTTCTGTCCTTTATCGAGCTCATCTTTGCATGAAATGTTCCTTTGGTATCTCTGATTTTCTTGAAGAGATCCCTAGTCTTTCCCATTCTGTTGTTTTCCTCTATTTCTTTGCATTGATCGCTGAAGAAGGCTTTCTTACCTCTTCTTGCTATTCTTTGGAACTCTGCATTCAGATGTTTATATCTTTCCTTTTCTCCTTTGCTTTTCGCTTCTCTTCTTTTCACAGCTATTTGTAAGGCCTCCCAGACAGCCATTTTGCTTTTTTGCATTTCTTTTCTATGGGAATGGTCTTGATCCCTGTCTCCTGTACAATGTCACGAACCTCATTCCATAGTTCATCAGGCACTCTGTCTATCAGATCTAGGCCCTTAAATCTATTTCTCACTTCCACTGTATAATCATAAGGGATTTGATTTAGGTCATACCTGAATGGTCTAGTGGTTTTCCCTACTTTCTTCAATTTAAGTCTGAATTTGGCAATAAGGAGTTCATGGTCTGAGCCACAGTCAGCTCCCGGTCTTGTTTTTGCTGACTGTATAGAGCTTCTCCATCTTTGGCTGCAAAGAATATAATCAATCTGATTTCGGTGTTGACCATCTGGTGATGTCCATGTGTAGAGTCTTCTCTTGTGTTGTTGGAAGAGGGTGTTTGCTATGACCAGTGCATTTTCTTGGCAAAACTCTATCAGTCTTTACCCTGCTTCATTCCGTATTCCAAGGCCAAATTTGCCTGTTACTTCAGGTGTTTCTTGACTTCCTACTTTTGCATTCCAGTCCCCTGTAATGAAAAGGACATCTTTTTTGGGTGTTAGTTCTAAAAGGTCTTGTAGGTCTTCATAGAACCGTTCAACTTCAGCTTCTTCAGCATTACTGGTTGGGGCATAGACTTGGATTACTGTGATATTGAATGGTTTGCCTTGGAAACAAACAGAGATCATTCTGTCGTTTTTGAGATTGCATCCAAGTGTACTGCATTTTGGACTCTTTTGTTGACCGTGATGGCCACTCCATTTCTTCTGAGGGATTCCTGCCCACAGTAGTAGATGTAGTGGTCATCTGAGTTAAATTCACCCATTCCAGTCCATTTCAGTTCGCTGATTCCTAGAATGTTGACATTCACTCTTGCCATCTCTTGTTTGACCACTTCCAATTTGCCTTGATTCATGGACCTGACATTCCAGGTTCCTATGCAATATTGCTGTTCATAGC
>NW_011494943.1:16336831-16338487 GCF_000754665.1 Bison bison bison | reverse complement strand
CACCCGCGGCCCCTGGCCTCGGACGTGGGGTAACTCCTCTCGTCGCTGCCCCTGACCTCAGACGCGGGGTAACTCCTCTCATCGCCACCCCTGACCTCGGACGCTGGGTAGGAAACTTCAAAAAAAGTATTGCTGATTTTGGGCTTTCCAGGTGGCGCAAAAAAAACCACCTGCCAAAGAAGGAGACATAAGAGATGTGGGTTCAATCCCTGGGTTGGGAAGATCCCCTGGAGAATGACATGGCAACCCACTCCAGTATTCTTGCCTGGAGAATCCCATGGACAGAGGAGCCTGGCGGGCTACAGTCCATAGGGTTGCAGAGTCAGACACAACTGAAATGACTTAGCATGCATGGACATTGCTGGTTTCAGATTACTTTGGTAGAAAATAGGAACTAGAGAAATATACGAAAGCACTGCAGAGAACTGCCAAGAGTCAAATAAGGTCAGTTATCATAAATAAGTAACTTTTCCCATGATTATGGTATTCTTCAGGTGGACCAAGTTAGGGGTTTCTCAAGGCTGATGTGCCAAAAGAATGAAAGCATAAAGACATGAAAGTGTAGTCAAGAGAGTGATTAGGTGGTCGAGTATGGGCAGATAGGGAAGGAAGTGAAAATGGAAATTATAATGGAAATTATGAACTTAGAGAAAAGTGAGGGGGTGGAATGAAGGGCTCTACAGAGATTATAACGTGTGGTAGGAGTAGGGAAGTAAATGAGGGGAGCAAATATGAAGTTCTGAATTTAAGGTTTTAAAAACTTCCAGGTGATAGCAAAGTCAAGGGTATGTCCATGTCAGTTAACTATTATAGAATGTATGAGATAAGTCTGAGGATAAGGAGATCAGAGATCTGGAGAATAAGTTGTTGAATGAGCCCTCCGAATAAACACTGGAATTCACTGTAACGATGCTAGGAGTTTGAGTGCAGAGAAAGACTGTGAGTAATAGGAAAGAAGCTCCTGACACAACCAAGAAATCAATTAAGTCACAATAAAAAGAAAGTGTTTCATAAATCTCAAAAGAGGAAAGGTTTGAGCATAGTTAGAAAGCAACAACCAAAATCCAGGAGAATGCCAAGCCCTAAGGAAATGGGATATAGAATAATGAGCAGTTTTCTCTAACTAAAAAATTAAAATAAATAATAATAATAGAAAAGTCTATTAGGAAAAGGTGAAATTAAGAAAGAAGGTAAGAGTCTACAAAGAGATTGACAATATAGAGAAATTGAAATTTAATGACATATGAGTCCAAAAGGGCACTATAGGAAGGATCATGAGCTCCTTATTACCAAATTCAGACTTAAATTGAAGAAAGTAGGGAAAACCACTAGACCATTCAGGTATGACCTAAATCAAATCCCTTATGATTATACAGTGGAAGTGAGAAATAGATTTAAGGGCCTAGATCTGATAGATAGAGTGCCTGATGAACTATGGAATGAGGTTCGTGACATTGTACAGGAGACAGGGATCAAGACCATTCCCATAGAAAAGAAATGCAAAAAAGCAAAATGGCTGTCTGGGGAGGCCTTACAAATAGCTGTGAAAAGAAGAGAAGTGAAAAGCAAAGGAGAAAAGGAGATATATAAACATCTGAATGCAGAGTTCCAAAGAATAGCAAGAAGAGGTAAGAAAGCCTTCTTCAGCGATCAATG
>NW_011494943.1:16335880-16336431 GCF_000754665.1 Bison bison bison | reverse complement strand
GATCAAATTGCCAACATCCACTGGATCATGGAAAAAGCAAGAGAGTTCCAGAAAAACATCTATTTCTGCTTTATTGACTATGCCAAAGCCTGTGACTGTGTGGATCACAATAAACTGTGGAAAATTCTGAAAGAGATGGGAATACCAGACCACCTGACCTGCCTCTTGAGAAATCGATATGCAGGTCAGGAAACAACAGTTAGAACTGGACATGGAACAACAGACTGGTTCCAAATAGGAAAAGGAGTTCGTCAAGGCTGTATATTGTCACCCTGTTTATTTAACTTATATTCAGAGTATATCATGAGAAACACTGGGCTGGAAGAAACACAAGCTGGAATCAAGATTGCCGGGAGAAATATCAATAACCTCAGATATGCAGATGACACCACCCTTATGGCAGAAAGTGAAGAGGAACTCAAAAGCCTCTTGATGAAAGTGAAAGTGGAGAGTGAAAAAGTTGGCTTAAAGCTCAACATTCAGAAAACCAAGATCATGGCATCCTGTCCCACCACTTCATGGGAAATAGATGGGGAAACAGTGGAAACAGT
>NW_011494943.1:16323205-16335426 GCF_000754665.1 Bison bison bison | reverse complement strand
TCAGCCCTGGGATTTCTTTGGAAGGACTGATGCTAAAGCTGAAACTCCAGTACTTTGGCCACCTCATGCGAAGAGTTGACTCATTGGAAAAGACTCTATGTTGGGAGGGACTGGGGGCAGGAGGGGAAGGGGATGACGAAGGATGAGATGGCTGGATGGCATCACTGACTCGATGGATGTGAGTCTGAGTGAACTCTGGGAGTTGGTTATGGACAGGGAGGCCTGACGTGCTGCGATTCATGGGGTCGCAAAGAGTCAGACACGACTGAGTGACTGAACTGAACTGAACTGAATGGGAAGAAAAATTAGAATGGTAAAACAGAATATAGAGAGGGTATACATTTTTGAGATCCTTACCTTTTGAGAATGGAAATGATACAAATAAAAAATATGGTTAGAATAATAACCTTGAGGGAAAAGGTGGTCCATGTCTGTCAAAAGCTTGATGAAGTTAGCAGACTGAGGAAACCAAAACTGAAAAAAACACATGTATCCCATTGTTCATTGCAACACTATTTACAGTAGCTAGAACATGAAAGCAACCTAAATGTCCATTGACAGATGAATGGATAAAGAAGTTGTGGTACATATACACAATGGAATATTACTCTGCCATAAAAAAGGAATACATTTGAGTCAGTTCTAATGAGTTGGAGGAACCTAGAGCTTATTATACAGAGTGAAGTAAGTCAGAAAGAGAAAAGTATCATATACTAACGCATAAATATGGAATCTAGAAAGATGGTACTGAAGAATGTATTTGCAGGCAGCAATGGAGAAACAGACATAGAGAACAGACTTATGGACATGGGGAGAGGGGAGGAGAGGGTGAGATGTATGGAGAGAGCAACATGGAAACTTTTATTACCATATGTAAAATAGATAGCCATCAGGAATTTTCTGTATGTCTTAGGAAACTCAAACAGGGGTTCTGTATTAACCTAGAGGGGTAGGATAGAGAGGGAGAAGGGAGGGAGGTTCAAGAGGGAGGGGATATATGTATACCTATGGCTGATTCATGTTCAGGTTTGACAGAAAACAACAATTCTGTAAAGCAATTGTCCTTCAATTAAAAAATAAATAAATTTTGTAAAAAGAAAGAAGGCCCTGGAGAAAAGCCCGGTATAGTTCCATGACACATGATCAAAAAGACTGCAAAACCGGGATTTTAATGCATGCCTAAAATTTTATTTTAATAGCAGTTATTTCCTTACTGATATATTCTCTCACTCTACCTATTTACTGATGAATGTTTCCATCTACTGACTTGCAGCCTAACTTTGATCACCTTTGTTTAGCCAAAATGCCCTAAGATCATGTCTTAGCAGTAGTTTGCATTCTCGCCAGGTTTGCTTCATTGCTAAATTGACAAAGACAATATAGGGATTTTTTTAATAATAAAGAATCATCATTCTTCAAATTGTCAATCATTACCATGTTTTACATTTTAAAGGTGAGAAAGTTGATACTAGTAACCTGGAAAATTTTCTGGAAAATATGGGCATAGAGCTCACAGAAGATAAAGGCATGGAACTATTGAACAATCTTCCAGTTGATGGTGAGCATTAAAAATATCACAGTGGGGAGAAAAATCACAGTGACCTTCAAGGAAACTTGAGACTATGGACTTACATGACTAATATGCACTAATTACAGAATGTCTCATGCCCTCCCCACCAAAATGATTTTACCAAGTTGAGAGCTGTTTCCAAAATAATAAAAAAATGTCTTGAATAAAACATGCAAGTCTTTGTATTTCTAAAATTATGCATGTTTTATTCTATTTTAAAATATCTACACTGCTGTCTGATCCTTGGATTTTTCCCTTTCTTGCAGCCAAAAGAAGAGTGTATATGAACAGGTTGATGAAAGAATTGAGGTCTCTTGAAGGTGAGTGAGAAGTATGATGAAAAGGCAATTAAAACTGAGGACATTGAGCTTTGTTCTTATTTTCAAAAACTCTATTTTACATATTTCAGATTATTAATCCTGCTGTCCCAGTTATTAATTCAGTATTTATTCTTTATATGCCTTAAGTACTGTACATTCACCAAAATTGTTTAACTACAGTAAACCCAAAGCTTTGGTTCCCAAATAAAGTTGTATATCAGAATAACTGGGGAAGAGGGAAAGATTTAGCATTCAGATTACTGGGCCTCTTTCAGTCATATTGATATTGACTTTCCAGAGACAGTACCTAGAAATGTGTGTTATTAAATGTATAGGATTATGATAGAGTAAATCCATGGACAGGATGGATGGATGGATAGTTCTCCATCAATTTAGCAAGTTTCAAATCCTACTGTACAGACATGTTTATAAAGGTTAATTTTAAGTCTTTGTCATGACTTATCAGATACCTCCTAGAAGGAAATGGCAACCCACTCCAGTAATCTTGCCTGAAAAATTCCATGGCTGGAGGAGCCTGGTAGGCTACAGCCTATGGGGTCTCAAAGAGCTGGACATGACTGAGTGACTTCACTTTCTTTCTTTCTATAGTTCCTTTTGGAGAAGGAAATGGCAACCCACTCCAGTGTTCTTGCCTGGAGAATCCCATGGATGGAGGGCCCTGGTGGGCCACAGTCTCAATGGGGTTGCAAAGAGTCAGACACGACTAAGCAACTAACACACACACACACACACATCAGACACCTCCAACCCCTCAGTTTCTTCTCTTAAAAGTTTTCCAAATACCAGAGATCAAGGTTTAGGAATTTCTGACTTAGACACCAAGACCACGTTTACTTCAGCCATTTGTTCTTTGCTCTTTATTGTTTATAACTATTGACGCTTCAGTATGAGCTAAAATAATCCACTCTTTACATCACTAGAAATATTTCTAATATCCATCCCTTTCTTTCCTAAGGGACAAAGGTATCTTCAGATAAAGTGGACATTTGCCTTAAAAACATGGGAATTGAACTCACAGAGGAAGAAATCCAGGAACTAAAGGACCACCTACCAGTTGATGGTGAGAGTTTTGATATCAATATACCCCTTAGCAAAACTTTGGATATGAGGCCAGTGTCAGGGCTGGAATGACTGAAGATATGATGTATAATATATGAAAAGAAGAAAAAGAATGAGGCCTTCAGCACAGCTGAAGCCAAGTAACTATCACTCGGGAAAGATCACCAAGAAGGCTGCCCAATACAGATGACAAGTGTCACTCTCCATAGGAACTGCCAAGGTCTAACAAGAATACTCAAGTCTTTAATCATTGGGTTGTTGTGTGTGTGTGTGTTTTTTTTTTTTTTTAAGAATGTGGAGGATTTACTGAACTAGAGATTTTGTAGATTTCAGATAACTAGTGTCAACACTTCAATCCTCGAGTCCCTACTGTTAATCCAGCATTAAATAGCAGTAGGCAACACTTACATAGTCCTGGCTTGTGCAAGGCACTGTTCTAAGCAGTTTACTATATCATTTCATTTTCCAAACTACTCTATAAGTTTCATTTTAATGCTTAATTTATATATCAGGAAACTAAGGCACAGAGAAAACAAGTAGCTTGCCTAGAGTCAGAGATCTAGTGGTAGACAGGCAATCTGGCTCCAGAAACTGTCTTTCAACCGCTCTACTAATATTGCCACGAACTACAGAATTAATGATCTTAAGAAGATGTATAGTGAAGTTACCAATTGGCATTAAATTTGGCATGTGTTAGACTGTGAGGAGAAGACTCTTGAGAGTCCCTTGGACTGCAAGGAGATCCAACCAGTCCATCCTAAAGGAGATCAGTCCTGGATGTTCATTGGAAGGACTGATGCTGAAGCTGAAACTCCAATACTTTGGCCACCTGATGCAAAGTACTGACTCATTTGAAAAGACCCTGATGCTGGGAAAGATTGAGGGCAGGAGGAGAAGGGGATGATAGAGGATGAGATGGTTGGAATGCATCACCGACTCAATGGACATGGTTTTGGGTGGACTCCGGGAGTTGGTGATGGACAGGGAGGCCTGGTGTGCTGCAGTTCATGGGGTCACAAAGAGTCGGACACGACTGAGTGACTGAACTGAACTGAACGGAGACTTTTCTTATACTAGTAGAGCTGAGAAAAATTAATCAGGAAATTTTGAGAGGCACTTGCCCCCCTCAGGAAGTAGTAAATATGGAAGATTGACCCAAGTCAATGAATATGGGGTTTTCCAAATAAGTGGTACCTTCATTCTTTTTTTTTTTTAATTGAATGGAATTTTTTAAAAATTCTATAGTGCTTTACAATTTTCAAAAGTTTTGCATAAATGATTTTATATAATCTCACAATAATCCTTTCCCCCCAGTCCTTGCTTTCCTTTCCCCAGTACCTTTCATTATTTCAGTCTATAAACTTTAACTGACTGCCTGTGATGTGTCAGGCACTGTTCTAGGCTCTTGGGGCCTTTGACTTAATAAGAAACAGGCAGTTTTTCCAAAAATGATTTTATGTCTGCTTTTTTAGACCCTTTCAGTTCAGATCAGTTCAGTCACTCAGTCATGTCTGACTCTTTGCGACCCCATGGACTGCAGCATGCAGGTTTCCCAGTCCGTCACCAACTCCCAGAGCTTGTTCAAACTCATGTCCATTAAGTCGATGATGCCATCCAACCATCTCATCCTCTATTGTCCCCTTCTCTTCTTGCCTTCAATCTTTCCCAGCATCAGAGGATCTTTAAACACTTTCAGAACTCTTTATATCTACCAATGCAGTAAATGTAGATATTTTTGGTTACCCTGTTTTCTTAATATCCTGAAACATGATAAAAGATACCACCACAGTGATTTAAAGTGTAGAGTTATTAATCTTATTCTGGTGGACTGCCTTGTACATCTGTGGAATCATCTGAGAGAGAATGGAAAACAGTCTGAGGGGCCCAGCAAGTCTCAATGGAGTGAATTAGAGGCACACAATGTAAAGGAAATGATGGCATCTGTCTTCAATAGGAACAAACTTTAATCCCAAAAGATTCTTCTTTATTTTATTTAAAATAATTATAATAGTGCTTATATTAATAATAAGAAAATTCTATAAAGAATAACAATAAAAGATTATCATAATTTAAAATGAACAAGCAAGGATAAATTTCACATCTAAGAACCTGGAATATATACTATTTTTAAAGCTAATTAATTCTATATAATATGCTTGCATTTTGCTAGAACTTTATTATTCAGGAAACATTTGTGGGGGCTTCCCTGGTAGCTCAGATGGTAAAGAATCTGCCTAAAATGCAAGAGACTAGGGTTCAATCCCCAGATCGGGAAGATCCCCTGGAAAAGGGAATGGCTATCCACTCCAGTATTTTGCCTGGAGAATTCCATGGACAGAGGATTCTGGGAAAGATCGATGGCAAGAGGGGAAGTGGGCAACAGAGGATGAGATGGCTGTATGGCATCACCGTCTCAGTGGACATAAATTTCAGTAAACTCTGGGAGATAGTGAAGGATAGGGCAGCCTGGTGTGCTGCAGTCCATGGGGTTGCAAAGAGCTGGATATGACTTAGTGACTGAACAACAACAAAGCATTTATGGAACATCACTCTTGAACAAACCATTAAACTGGTATCTCACCCTTGGGAGAACTTAAAATCTGAGGAATATTAAAAATAATACAAGAATGCAAACACATTTGAGCAGTGATGAATTGGCACCCTTGACCAAGTGATGAGTGGAGAATGAGCTTGTCCATGGACAGCTTTAAGGTTGCAAACTGAGTCTTGCCTGTTAGTGTAATGGCATCTTTTTACTATTAAGGGCGAGAGGAGAAGGGGGCAACAGAGGATGAGATGGCTGGAGGGCATCACCCACTCAATGGACATGAGTTTAAGCAAATTCTGGGAGATAGTGAAGGACAGGGAAGCCTGGCATGCGTCCGTTCATGGGGCCCCAAAGAGTCGGACACAACTTAGCAACTTAACAGCAATAATCCTTTAATTACTTTTGTAACATCCCAATTTAGTGTTTCTCAAACTTGCAGTTTTATAAACTCATTAAAATATATCTATTGATATCCAGTAGCTTCTGGTTTTATTTTGAGAAATACTGACTAAAGAAACTAAGTTAATGGTCTATGAAAAAGTCTTTCCATTGAGCATGGGTACTGCAGAAAAAAAATTTTGTCAGTAAACAGAACAAATATAACTTGGAAGTTTAGCCAAATACATCAACGTGATGATGACTGTGTCAGCAAGCTACGAGCACAGACATGTGCACCAGCACTCTGTCCTTTAAGGGCATCACTTGGTGCCAAGGGGAGCATAAGCCCAAAGGGAAAGCCAACACTGGTGAAATGGAGACATAATTTTTAAGCAAAATTTTTACATTCTCAATAAGTTTCAAACTCCTGTCTGAGAAAGACTAACCTAATAAAAAAGTGTCTCAAAGGAAAGGAGAGGACTTTAAACCTTGCTCGTCCACTGTGCTGTGTGGTTTTTGATACAGTAAAATGCAGGAACTGTTTTAATTACAATTATGATCTCTGACATTAAAAGCTAATAAACTTCTAGGGAAATGTTTTCAAACGGTTGAATTTGGGGATTTTGCTTCATAATTTAAGGATTTCATATCATTTTTCTAAAAATTTTTTTTATTTTTTTATCTTCAAGATAATGAGAAGATTGATTTAAATGTGTTGATGGATAAAGTTAAAAATATTACAGGTGAGTGAGATATTACAATTATTATTTGGTCTTGAAGTTTTATATGGAACTGTGTTTTTAATATAATAGTGTTTCCTTTCTTTATTCATTCAACAACTATTTATTCAGCACTTAATACATGCCAGACATTGTTTGAGGCATTTACAGTACATCAGTAAACTGAACAAATATAACTTCCCCCACAGAGCTTACAATCTAGCAGAGGAAATAAGCAGTAAACAATAAACATAATAAATAAGTACATTGTATAGTATGTTGCTGCTGCTGCCGCTGCTAAGTCACTTCAGTCGTGTCCGACTCTGTGCGACCCCATAGATGGCAGCCCACCAGGCTCCTCCGTCCCTGGGATTCTCCAGGCAAGAACACTGGAGCGGGTTGCCATTTCCTGTTTGAAAGTGGTAAATTCTGTAGAGAAGAATAAAAAGTAGACTACACTAAAGGAGACTGGGAGAGCAAAGTATGTTGGGAAAAGGAGCACTTATGGTCTTAAATAGAGAATCGGGTCTCTTTAAGATGGTGACATTTGAGCAAATACCTGAAGAAGGTATGAGTTTCAGCCATGTGGGACTTCTGGAAAAAGAGTGTTGCAGGCAAAGGAAATAAGAACTAAGGCCCAAAGCGGGGAGCATATCTGGGCTTTTAAAGAAACAGCAAGAAGGCCAATGTAGCTGAAGTTGAGTAAGTAAGGAAAACAGTAATAGGAGATGAGAAGAGAGACGTGATGGGTACAAGATCAGCCATCGCCATGAAAGCCCTGCCAGGTCTTGGGCTTTTTCCTAAGAGAAATGGAAAGCCATTGAAGGATTTAGAGCTGAGGCATGATATAATCTGACCTAATCTTTCATCAGATCTTTCTGGATTCTGTGTGAACAGATGGTGGGATGAAGCAGTGGGGGTGGGGAAGTGGAGGAAAGAAACCAAAAAGAGAAACAGGGAAACCATTTAAGAGGCTTTTAGAGTAATCCGCATTAAAGATGATGGTTTTTAATACCAGGTTAGATAACAATGGGGTTCCCCGATGGCTCAGAGGTTAAAGTGTCTGCCTGCAATGTGGGAGACCGGGGTTCGATCCCTGGGTTGGGAAGATCCCCTGGAGAAGGAAATGGCAACCCACTCTAGTATTCTTGCCTGGAGAATCCCATGGATGGAGGAGCCTGGTACTCTATAGTCCACGGGGTCGCAAAGAGTCGGACACGACTGAGAGACTTCACTTTCACTTTGGATAACAATAAGGTGATGAAAATTAGGGATTTCCCTGGAAGTCCAGTGGTTAAGATTCTGGGCTTCAACTTCAGGGGACACAGATTTGACCCCTGGTCTTGGGTGGGGTGAGAACTAGATCCCTCACTTGCCTGGAGTCACTGCCAAAAAAAAAAGTAATTGAATTTTGATATATTTTAAAAGGAGCCACTGTGATGGATGTTAACTAGACTTATTGTGGTGATCATTTTGTAACACAACGTACACAAAGAAATCCTTCAGACAGAGATACTGGCAATTGAAGGTTGGGCTAGTGTGCATTAAAATGGCAAAGGTTAAAGAGATTTGGTCAGTGCATCTATAGCATCTGCCGTATCAGATTAGAGGGCAAATCAACAGAGTTAAATGCTGCTGATAATCCAAGTAAGATAAGGGCTGAGAATTGACCATTGTGTATAGCCACATGGAGACCACTGGTAATATCAAAAAGAGAAATTGAAAAAGAGAGAGATGTTGTAGGTGGTGAAAGTGGAAAGAAGCCTAACTGAATGATGTTTAAGAGAAATTGAGAGGATAAGATTTAGAAACAGTGTGAATAGGGAATTTCCTGGTGGTTGGTGATTAGGACTTCTTTCAGTTCAGTTCAGTCACTCAGTCACGTCCAACTCTTTGCGACCCCATGGACTGTAGCACTCCAGGCTTCCCTGTCCATCACCAACTCCTGGAGCTTACTCAAACTCATGTCCATCAAGTTGGTGATGCCATCTAACCATCTCATCCTCTGTCATCCCCTTCTCTTCCTGCCTTCAATCTTTCCCAGCATCAGGGTCTTTTCAAATGAGTCAGTTCTTCCCATCAGGTGGCCAAAGTATTGGAGTTTCAGCTTCGGCATCAGTCCTTCCAATGAATATTCAGGACTGATTTCCTTAGGATTGACAGGTTGGACCTCCTTGCAGTCCAAGGGACTCTTGAGGGTCTTCTTCAACACCACAGTTCAAAAGCATCAATTTTTCAGCACTCAGCTTTCTTTATAGTTCCACTCTCATGTCCATACATGACTACTGGAAAAACCATAGCTTTGACTAGATGGACTTTTGCTGGCAGAGTGATGTCTCTGCTTTTTAATATGCTATCCAGGTTGGTCATAGCTTTTCTTCCAAGGAGCAAGCGTCTTTTAATTTCATAGCTGCTGTCACCATCTACAGTGATTTTGGAGCCCAAGAAAATAAATCTTTCACTTTTTCCATTATTTTCCCATCTATTTGCCATGAAGTGATGGGATAAGATGCCATGATCTTAGTTTTCTGAATGTTGAGTTTTAAGCCAACTTTTTCACTCTCCTCTTTTACCCTCATCAAGAGGCTCTTTAGTTCTTCTTCAGTTTCTGCCATAAGGACTTCTTTAATTAGAGAGATAAAAGAAGTTGTGATTAAATAGAAAAGAAGGAAGTGGTGGTTTGAAAGAGAAATGATGTGAAGCAGTCAACAAGAAGAGTGGGAAAGTTAATGGACCAACCGAGTATAGTGTGATTGCCCAACAGAAATAAGGACCTACTTGAGCTTCATGATCATCAATTTAAACTGAAAACAGCATAGTTAACTTCAACTCTAGTGCAGCTTCATGGCTGCAGACACAGAATAAACAGATACTTCTTTTAACCAGGAATGGAGTTTTGCCAAGTGAGTATATTAAAAGCAAGAGTAGAGCAATTTAAATGCAGCCTTCCACAAAATTTAAACATGCTTATCACTTTCTTGTCTAACTCAGTGAAACTAAGCCATGCCCGTGGGGCAATGCAAGATGGGCGGGTCATGGTGGAGAGATTTGACAGAATGTGGTCCACTGGAGAAGGGAATGGCAAACCACTTCAGGATTCTTGCTTTGAGAACCCCATGAACAGTATGAAAAGGCAAAATGATAGGATACTGAAAGAGAAACTCCCCAGGTCAGTAGGTGCTCAATATGCTACCGGAGATCAGTGGAGAAATGACTCCAGAAAGAATGAAGGGATGGAGCCAAAGCAAAAACAATACCCAGCTGTGGATGTGACTGGTGATAGAAGCAAGGTCTGATGCTATGAACAGCAATATTGCATAGGAACCTGGAATGTCAGGTCCATGAATCAAGGCAAATTGGAAGTGGTCAAACGAGATGGCAAGAGTGAATGTCGACATTCTAGGAATCAGCGAACTGAAATGGACTGGAATGGGTGAATTGAACTCAGATGACCCTTATATCTACTACTGCGGGCAGGAATCCCTCAGAAGAAATGGAGTGGCCATCATGGTCAACAAAAGAGTCCAAAATGCAGTACTTGGATGCAATCTCAAAAACGACAGAATGATCTCTGTTCGTTTCCAAGGCAAACCATTCAATATCACAGTAATCCAAGTCTATGCCCCAACCAGTAACGCTGAAGAAGCTGAAGTTGAACGGTTCTATGAAGACCTACAAGACCTTTTAGAACTAACACCCAAAAAAGATGTCCTTTTCATTACAGGGGACTGGAATGCAAAAGTAGGAAGTCAAGAAACACCTGAAGTAACAGGCAAATTTGGCCTCGGAATACGGAATGAAGCAGGGCAAAGACTGATAGAGTTTTGCCAAGAAAATGCACTGGTCATAACAAACACCCTCTTCCAACAACACAAGAGAAGACTCTACACATGGACATCACCAGATGGTCAACACCGAAATCAGATTGATTATATTCTTTGCAGCCAAAGATGGAGAAGCTCTATACAGTCAGCAAAAACAAGACCGGGAGCTGACTGTGGCTCAGACCATGAACTCCTTATTGCCAAATTCAGACTTAAATTGAAGAAAGTAGGGAAAACCACTAGACCATTCAGGTATGACCTAAATCAAATCCCTTATGATTATACAGTGGAAGTGAGAAATAGATTTAAGGGCCTAGATCTGATAGATAGAGTGCCTGATGAACTATGGAATGAGGTTCGTGACATTGTACAGGAGACAGGGATCAAGACCATCCTCATGGAAAAGAAATGCAAAAAAGCAAAATGGCTGTCTGGGAGGCCTTACAAATAGCTGTGAAAAGAAGAGAAGTGAAAAGCAAAGGAGAAAAGGAAAGATATAAGCATCTGAATGCAGAGTTCCAAAGAATAGCAAGGAGAGATAAGAAAGCCTTCCTCAGCGATCAATGCAAAGAAATAGAGGAAAACACCAGAATGGGAAAGACTAGAGATCTCTTCAAGATAATCAGAAATACCAAAAGATATTAAGAAGAGATGGCAAGAATACACAGAAGAACTATACAAAAAAGATCTTCACGACCCAGATAATCACAATGGTGTGATCGCTGACCTAGAGCCAGACATCCTGGAATGTGAAGTCAAGAGGGCCTTAGAAAGCATCACTCTGAACACAGCTAGTGGAGGTGAGGGAATTCCAGTTGAGCTATTCCAAATCCTGAAAGATGATGCTGTGAAAGTGCTGCACTCAATATGCCAGCAAATTTGGAAAACTCAGCAGTGGCCACAGGACTGGAAAAGGTCAGTTTTCATTCCAACCCCAAAGAAAGGCACTGCCAAAGAATGCTCAAACTACCGCACCATTGCACTCATCTCACACGATAGTAAAGTACTGCTCAAAATTCTCCAAGCCAGGCTTCAGCAATATGTGAACCGTGAACTTCCTGATGTTCAAGCTGGTTTTAGAAAAGGCAGAGGAACCAGAGATCAAATTGCCAACTCAAATTGCCAACATCCGCTGGATCATAGAAAAAGCAAGAGAGTTCCAGAAAAATATCTATTTCTGCTTTATTGACTATGCCAAAGCCTTTGACTGTGTGGATCACATTAAACTGTGGAAAATTCTGAAAGAGATGGGAATACCAGACCACCTGACCTGCCTCTTGAGAAATTTGTATGCAGGTCAGGAAACAACAGTTAGAACTGGACATGGAACAACAGACTGGTTCCAAATAGGAAAAGGAGTTCATCAAGGCTGTATATTGTCACCCTGTTTATTTAACTTATATGCAGAGTACATCATGAGAAACGCTGGACTGGAAGAAACACAAGCTGGAATCAAGATTGCCGGGAGAAATATCAATAACCTCAGATATGCAGATGACACCACCCTTATGGCAGAAAGTGAAGAGGAACTCAAAAGCCTCTTGATGAAAGTGAAAGAGGAGAGTTAAAAAGTTGGCTTCAAGCTCAACATTCAGAAAACGAAGATCATGGCATCTGGTCTCACCACTTCATGGGAAATAGATGGGGAAACAGTGGAAACAGTGGCAGACTTTATTTTTCTGGGCTCCAAAATCACTCCAGATGGTGACTGCAGCCATGAAATGAAAAGACGCTTACTCCTTGGAAGGAAAGTTATGACCAAGCTAGATAGCATATTCAAAA
>NW_011494943.1:16309607-16323105 GCF_000754665.1 Bison bison bison | reverse complement strand
GACAGCATGTATGGATGTGAGAGTTGGACTGTGAAGAAGGCTGAGCGCCGAAGAATTGATGCTTTTGAACTGTGGTGTTGAAGACTCTTGAGAGTCCCTTGGACTGCAAGGAGATCCAACCAGTCCATTCTGAAGGAGATCAGCCCTGGGATTTCTTTGGAAGGAATGATGCTAAAGCTGAAACTCCAGTACTTTGGCCACCTCATGCGAAGAGTTGACTCATTGGAAAAGACTCTGATGCTGGGAGGGATTGGGGGCAGGAGGAGAAGGAGACGACAGAGGATGAGATGGCTGGATGGCATCAATGACTCAATGTATATGAGTCTGAGTGAACTCTGGGAGTTGGAGATGGACAGGGAGGCCTGGCATGCTGCGATTCATGGGGTCGCAGAGTCGGACAGGACTGAGCAACTGATCTGATCTGATCACTTTCTTTGCTCACCATTATTTCTTCTACTTTTGGGAGGTTGACTTTATTCTTCCTCAAGTAAATTGTTCTTAGTAGTTTCAACAAGAATCAGTCTTTGTCTGAAAAATCTTTATTTTACATTCATGCTTGATCATGGTTTGACTAAGTCTAGACGTGTAGATGGTCATTTTACCTTAGAATACTGACATGTGCAGCTACTGTGGACTTCCCAGTTGGTACTAGTGGTAAGGAACCTGCCTGCCAATGCAGGAGACATAAGAGACACAGGTTTGGTCCCTGGGTTGGGAAGATCCCCTGGAGGAGAGCATGGCCACCCACTCCAGTATTCTTGCCTGGAGAATTCCATGGACAGAGGAGCCTGGCAGGCTACAGTCCATAGGGTCACAAAGAGTCAGACATGGCTGAAGCAACTTTGCACACGCACATGCATTCAGCTACTATGTCTGAAAAAAGTGTAATGAAACTGGTTCCACAAGGCTGAAAACCAGAAAACTTGATTCACCTACTGCTTCAGGAACTACCTTCATCTGCCAGCCTACAGACTCTCCAGCATCCCCTATTCACAGAATTTAATATAGAGCCAGCTGGCAAAACAGAAATGTGATTTAGAGTCCCACATATAAGGGCTTCCCTGGTGGCTCAGATGGTAAAGAATCTGCCTGCAATGCAGAAGACCCAGGTTCAATCCCTGGGTCAGAAGATTTCCTGGAAAAGGGAATGGCAACCCACTTCAGTATTCTTGCCTAGAGAATTCCACGGACAGAGGAGCCTAGCAGGCTACAGTCCATGGGGTCACAAAGAGTCATACGTGGCTGACTGACTAACACACACACACAAAGCAGAGCACAGAAGGGTAGGGCCAGAGCACTGAGAATTAGTTCCTAAATCTCTTTTGTCTACTCAGCTACTTTGACTCTTCTACATATATTTGAATTTAGTTTCCATATAAAACAACAAAAAACCTCTCTTAGTTTCCAACTAGTAAGATGCAGCTATCCTTCATACAAGTGAAAGTTGTCTTCACTCTCTCCCCAGAATAAGAAGCAGCAAAGTTCCAACAGTCTATCTCTGGGAGACAGTCATACTATCTCTGGGTCATGTTAATTACTTCCCAAATTTAGTTACAGCCCCATATGAACATTGTTATTTAGAGACTAAGCTGTAAAGTTAGCCTATAATAAAATTTGTATTTTAATTTAAAAGGGGGAAAACAGAAGAACATACATACATAGCTAAATAGATAGGTAGACTCATACACACTGTTTTCTGGCCCTATTTTTTGCTATTAAAAAATCAACTATAAATCTTCAATGCTTTTTGATAGTTAGTCTCTTTTTCTCTTGTAACTCTTAAGAGTATCTCTATCTTTGAAGTTCTCATTATCATGTGGCAAAGTGTAGACTTCTTTAATTTTTCCTGCTTGGAACTTCTGATTCCTGAAACTGAACATTTATGCCTTTCATCAAGTCTGAAAACCTTCAGTCCTTATGTTTCAGTATTACCTCACCCCTCTTTTCTCCTTTTTCACTTTTGGAAAGTCCTATTATATAGGGGAGATCAGCCCTGGGATTTCTTTGGAAGGAATGATGCTAAAGCTGAAACTCCAGTACTTTGGCCACCTCATGCGAAGAGTTGACTCATTGGAAAAGACTCTGATGCTGGGAGGGATTGGGGGCAGAAGGAGAAGGGGACGACAGAGGATGAGATGGCCGGATGGCATCACTGACTCAATGGATGTGAGTCTGAGTGAACCCTGGGAGTTGGTGATGGACAGGGAGGCCTGGTGTGCTGCGATTCATGGGGTCGCAAAGAGTCAGACACGACTGAGCAACTGAACTGATTATATATGTTAAGTCACTTCAGTCGCATCTGACTCTGTGCGACCCCACAGATGGCAGTCCATCAGGCTCCGCCGTCCCTGGGATTTTCCAGGCAAGAACACTGGAGTGGGTTGCCATTTCCTTCTCCAATGCATGAAAGTGAAAAGTGAAAGTGAAGCCACTCAGTCGTGTCTGACTAGTAGCGACCCCATGGACTGCAGCCTACCAAGCTCCTCCATCCATGAGATTCTCCAGGCAAGAGTACTTGAGTGGCTTGCCATTGCCTTCTCTGACCTTCTTATTTGGTTTTTCATATCTTTTTTTCAACTTGCAATGCATTAATAATTGTATAAATATAATTTTATTCAAGGTGGAAATTTTTATAAGTCAATTTTTGTTATCATTATTAAAACTAATTCTATACTTTAGGCAACAGAAGAAAAGAAAGATGAAGAAGAGGAAGGCCTAGAGGAGGGGACAGAGAAGGAAGAAGAGAAAAGATAAAATAACACCACTGTTATGTGATTTAATTGTTTACATTAGCTGTCAAACAGTATCTAAGTTACTGAGATTATACAATTCCTATTTTACTTTTTATGCATATTATTGTCTTATCATTATAAAAGTTTCTTTACTTAGGTTGAAAGAAAAATGTCTGACTCCCCTCCTTGATTCTGAAGAGCTGAACAAGCCTTCATTGTACCTTACTCCTTCCCCTACAACTGATAAGGATGTTTAATATGTACACATTTCCTTTTCTAAAGGAGAGAAGATTCACACTGAGGACCTGAAAAACGTTCTTAAAAACATGGGAATAGAGATCACAAAAAAGGAACAGAAGAAGCTTATAAAAACTCTGCCCATTTCTGGTAAGCATTTAAGTGTGTTCTATATCATTGAAGTCTAAAAACGTATTCCTTCAACAAACATTTACTGAAGCTCTGTTTTGTACATAGCACTGTACTAAACTCTGCTGGGCAGGTACCTTGACTGTGGGGAGCAAGTTTCCTCAAGTTCCTGCCCTCCTAAACAGAACTTCAGGGAAGGTTAGTTGTAGGGTTTTGTATAAGAAATTCTAACATTTGAAACATTTTATGTCAATTAAAAATATTGTTTAAAGATTCGATCTTAGCATTTTTTTGAAATCCTGTTCTTTTCACTTAGATTTTGGTTTAGGAAACTGGGACCTCTTTAGACAGAAGGCCCATAGGGGACACACATGTTCTTTCATCTCTTTAGGGGAAATCTAAAGTCTAAGCTGTAAGAGGAGAAAAGGGAAGGAGGATAGGAAAATGAAGAAAGAAAAATAAAGCCAAATTAGAGAGGAGAAATGGTAAAGAAAAAGCTACGTGTGATTCAGCCAAGTAGGATGTCACTAGCCGTGGTCTTCTATTCTGTCCAGTGGATAGATTCACTGCACTGAATTTTCTGAGTACTTTTTATTTCGAGAATAAACTTTGATAAATTTAAGTTTTCCCTTTCTGAAAGTAAATACTGATTCTCATGAATCATCAGAAACTCAATCATGCTTTTTGTTTTTGTTGTTGTTTGTTTGTTTACAGCTGATAAAAAGGTGTTTAAGAAAGAATTACTAAGGGGTGTGAAGTCTTTCAAAGGTGAGTGGAAAAAAAGACATGTGTCCATGTGTGCCCAGTCATCACCATATCATTGAAAATTATTTGTGAACATCATTTTTAAGACTATATCATCATGTTGTATTTACACATACACAATTTACTTGATTATTCTTTTCTCTTTTTAAAATTTATTTATTTTTTTATTGAAGGATAATTGCTCTACAGAATTTTGTTTTCTGTCAAACCTCAACATGAATCAGCCATAGGTATATATCCCCTCCCTTTTGAACCTCCCTCCCATCTCCCTGCACCATCCCACCCCTCCAGGTTGACACAGAACCCCTGTTTGAGTTTCCTGAGCCATACAGCAAATTCCCATTGGAATTTTACACATGGTGATGTAAGTTCCCATGTTACTCTCTATATACATCTCACCCTCTCCTCCTCTCTCCCCATGTCCATAAGTCTATTCTCTGCATCTGTTTCTCCATTGCTGCCCTGTACATAAATTCTTCAGTACCATTTTTCTATATGCCATATATATGCATTAAAATATGATGTTTATCTTTCTCTTCCTCTTACTTCACTCTGTATAATAGGTTCTAGGTTCATCCACCTCATCAGAACTGACTCAAAGGTGTTCCTTTTTATGGCTGAGTAATATTCCATTGTGTATATGTACTGCAACTTCTTTATCCATTCATCTGTTGATGGACACCTAGGTTGCTTCCATGTTCTAGCTATTGTAATTAATGCTGCAATGAACAATGGGATACATGTCTTTTTCAATTTTGGTTTCCTCAGGGTATATGCCTATGAGTGGGATTGCCAGGTTATATGGTGGTTTTATTCCTAGTTCTTGAAGGAATCTCCATACCGTCCACCATAGTGGCTGAATCAATTTACATTCCCACCAATAGTGCAAGAGCAATCCCTTTTCTCTACACCCTTTCCAGCATTTATTGTTTGTATACTTTTTGATGATAGCCATTCTGACCAGTGTAAGGTGATATCTCATTGTAGTTTTAATTTGCATTTCTCTAATAAGAGCAATGTTGAGCATCTTTTCATGTGTTTGTTAGCCATCTGTATGTCTTCCTTGGAGAAATGTCTGTTTAGGTCTTTTTCCCACTTTTTGATTGGGTTGTTTGTTTTTGTTTTTCTGGTATTGAGTTGTATGAGCTGCTTATATATTTTGGAAATTAATCCTTTGTCATTTGTTTCATTTGCTATTATTTTATCCCATTCTGAGGGTTGTCTTTTCACCTTGCTTATAGTTTCCTTTGCTGTGCAAAAGCTTTTAAGTTTAAACAGGTCCCACTTGTTTACTTTTGTTTTTATTTCCATTAATCTAGGAGGTGCATCATAGAGGATCTTGCTTTGATTTATGTCATTGAGTGTTCTGCCTATGTTTTCCTCTAAGAGTTTTATAGTTTCTGGTCTTACATTTAGGTCTTTAATCCATTTTGATTTTATATTTCTGTATGATGTTAAAAAGTGTTCTAATTTCATTCTTTTACATGTAGCTGTCCAGTTTTCCCAGCACCATTTATTGAAGAGGCTGTCTTTTCCTCATTGCATATTCTTGCCTCCTTTGTCAAAAATAAGGTATCCAGAGGTGTGTGGGTTTATTTCTGGGCTTTCTACCTTGTTCCATTGGTATATTTCTGTTTTTATGCCAGTACCATACTGTCTTGATGACTGTGGCTTTGTAATATACTCTGAAGTCAGGAAGTTTGATTCTTCCAGCTCCATTCTTCTTTCTCAGGACTGCTTTGGCTATTCAGGGTCTTTTGTGTTTCTGTATGAATTGTGAAATTTTTTGTTCTAGTTCTTTGAAAAATGTCATTGGTAATTTGATAAAGATCACATTGAGTCTGTAGATTGTATTTGGTAATATAGTCATTTTTACAATATTGACTCTTCTTACCCAGGAACATGGAATATCTCTCCATCTGTTTATGTTGTCTTTGATTTCTTTCATTAGTGTCTTATAATTTTCTGTGTACAGTTCTTTTGTCTCCTTAGTAAGTTTATTCCTAGATACTTAATTCTGTTTATTGCAATGGTGAATGGGATTGATTCCTTAATTTCTCTTTCTAATTTTTCATTGTTAGTATATAGAAATGCAAGTGATTTCTGTATATTGATTTTGTATCCTGCAACTTTGCTAAATTCACTGATTAGCTCTAGTAATTTTCTGATACGATCTTTAGGGTTTTCTATGTACAGTATCATGTCATCTACAAATGATGAGAACTTTACTTCTTCTTTTCCAATCTGGATTCCTTTTATTTCTTTTTCTTCTCTGATTGCTATAGCTAGGACTTCCAGAACTATGTTGAATAATAGTGGTGAAAGTGGGCACACCTGTCTTGTTCCTGATCTTAGGGGGAATGTTTTCAGTTTTTAACCATTGAGAATAATGTTTGTTCTAGGTTTATCATATATGGCCTTTACTATGTTGAGGTAGGTTCCTTCTATGCCCATTCTTTGAAGAGTTTTGATCATTAATGGGTGCTGAATTTTGTCAAAGGCTTTTTCTGCATCTATTGAGATGATCATATGGTTTTTATCTTTCAATTGGTTAATATGGTGTATCACATTGATTGATTTGTGTATATTGAAGAATCCTTGCATCCCTGGAATAAACCCAACTTGATCATGGTGTGTGAGCTTTTTGATATACTGCTGAATTCTGTTTGTTAAAATTTTGTTGAGGATTTTTGCATCTATGTTCATCAATGATAGTGGCCTATAGTTTTCTTTTTTTGTGTTGTCTTTGTCTGGTTTTGGTATCAGGGTGATGGTGGCCTCATAAAATGACTTTGGAAGTGTTCCTTCCTCTGAAATTTTTTGAAAGAGTTTTAGAAGGATAGGCATTAGCTCTTCTCGAAATGTTTGATAGAATTCTCATGTGAAGCCATCTGGTCCTGGGCTTTGGGTTTTTGGGAGATTTTTTGATCCCAGCTTCAATTTCAGTGCTTGTAATTGGGTTGTTTATAATTTCTATTTCTTCCTGGTTCAGTCTTGGAAGATTGAACTTTTCTAAGAATCTGTCCATTTTTTCCAGGTTATCCATTTTATTGCCATATAGTTGTTCATAATAGTCTCTTATAATCCTTTGTATTTCTGCATTGTCTGTTATAACTTCTCCTTTCTCATTTCTAATTTTGTTGATTTGATTCTTCTCTCTTTTTTTCTTGATGAGTCTAAAGGCTTGTCAATTTCGTTTATCTTCTCGAAGAACCAGCTTTTAGTTTTCTTAATCTTTACTATTGTTTCTTTCACTTCTTTTTCATTTATTTCTGCTTGGATCTTTATGATTTCTTTCCTTCTACTAATTTTGGAGGTTTTCTGTTCTTCTTTTTCCAGTTGTTTTAGGTGAAGTTAGGTTGTCTATTAGATGTTTTTCTTGTTTCTTGAGGTAGGATTGTATTGCTGTAAACTTCCCTCTTAGAACTGCTTTTGCTGCATCCTGTAGATTTTGAGTTGCCATGTTTTCCTTGTCATTTGTTTCTAGAATTTTTTTTTCCTTTTGATTTCTTTAGTAACCTGTTGGCTATTTAGAAATGTGTTGTTTAATCTCCATGAGTTTCTGTTTCTTATAGTTTTTTTCTAGTAATTGATATCTAGTCTCATAGTGCTGTGGTCAGAAAAGATGCTTGATATGATTTCAGTTTTCTTAAACTTACTGAGGTTTGATTTGTGACCCAAGATGTGGTCTATCCTGGAGAATGTTTCATGTGCACTTTGGAAGAAGGTGTATTCTTCTGCATTTGGATGGAATGTCCTGAAGATAAAAATGAGATCCATCTCATCTAATGTATCATTTAAGACTTGTGTTTCCTTATTACTTTTCTGTTTTGATGATCTGTCCATTGATGTGAGTGGGGTGTTAAAGTCTCCTACTATTATTGTGTTACTGTCAATTTCTCCTTTTATGTCTGTTAGTGTTTGTCTTATGTACTGAGGTGCTTCTCTGTTGGGTGCATAGGTATTTACAGTTGTTATGTCTTCCTCCTGGATTGATCCCTTGATCATTATGTAGTGTCCTTCCTTATCTCTTGTAGTCTTCTTTACTTTAAGGTCTTTTTTTTTCTGATATGAAGAGTGCTACTCCAGGTTTCTTTTGCTTCCCATTTGCATGGAATAAGTTTTTCCATCCTCTCATATTCAGTCTATATGTGTCTTTAGGTCTGAAGTGGGTTTTCTGTAGACAGCATAGATATGGGTCTTGTTTCTGTATCCATTCAGCCAGCCTGTGTCTTTTGGTTGGAGCATTTAACCCATTTACATTTAAAGTAATTATTGATATATATGTTCCTATTGCCATTTTCTTAATTGTTTGTGGTTGATTTTGTAGATCTTTTTTCTTTTCTTGTATTTCTTGACTATGTAAGTCCCTTTAACATTTGCTGTAAAGCTGGTTTGATTTTTCTTTTCTTATTGAACATTTAGGTAGTCTGTAATACTTTACTGTTATGCATATGTGATCTTTATACATAAATATTTATTCAACTTTAAAATCATTTTTAGATAGAGCTTTCCAACTAGAATTACCAGGTCAAAGGATCTTAACTCTTTGGTGTATATAAATGAATAAGAGCACCCATTACTGTCATGTGTTGGCCACTATATACTGTTTCACATTTTTTGAGCCTTGTTAATTTCACAGATGAAAAATGGAGTATTTTATTTATTGGTGAAGTTGAAAATGGTTTATATCTTTCAGTCTTTTAATTATTTGTCTGGCATCTTGTCCACTATCCTATGGCATCTTTGCATTTTTCCTATTAATTTCAATGACTTCTTTATAAGGATATTAGCACATTGTCATGTCTATAGAAAATATTTTTCCATTTGGTTGTTTGCATCTTTACTTTATTATGTTGTATTTTTTAACAACAGTTTTATTAAAGTATAATTTATACACCTTGTAATTTAGCCATTTAAAATGTACAATTCAATGCTTTTTAGTATAGTAACAGAGTTGTGCAACCGTCACTACAATTAATTTAGAACATTGTCATTACCAAAAAGAAACTGCACTAATTAGCAGTCACTCCCCATTCCCTATAACTCTCGCAGACCTAGGCAGCCACCAAATTACTTTCTGTCCACTATGTTGTACTTCAGTACACAGACATTTTTCATTTTTATGTGTTTATATCAGTCATTCCTTCTGTGATTTCTTCTTGTCATTTTGTATTTAGAAAGCCTGCCTCATTAACTAGTTTTTCTGTAGTATAAATTACATTAAGAAGCTAATTTATTGTTACTGTAGGAAGTTTCAGATCTTACTTTTTGACCAGAATGACATGATTTGGTTGTTGTCATTGTCTAATTTACCAGAGTTGCCAAACTCTTTCTTTACATTTTTCTCCCCAATATAAACTTCTCCCAGTTAGTTTTGGGATCATATTTTGTTTCTTATTCCACACAACTTGGTGTAAAGCTCTTTTGTGCTTTTATTTCTAGGTAAGTGTTAACAGTCTGAATTTTTCATTTCATGACATTCTTATCTATTTTCTCTTGTTTTTATTAAGGAGGCAAGGTTACTGTCAGTGACCTCAGTAATGTTCTACAAAACACTGGATTCAAACTTGAAGCAAAGGAAATCCAGGACTTGCAGACCCACCTACCAATTACTGGTGAGCCTTTAGGATGCCTTTATCTTGTAGATGATGACTCAGCTCACTCTGAAAGCAGTGAGGAAAGACATGTTCAGAAGAGAAAACTGAAAGCAGAGATACAATGTAGAGGCTGTTGCTGAAGTTCAGATGACAGAGCCTTATAAAAATCCAGATAATAAGGGTCTTATTTAGGGAGCCACACTGGTAATATATTGGGAAGACTGATCTGATGTGGTAGGTGAAAGGGAGATAAAGAATAAAAGTGTGAATCAGAGGACTGTGGATCATGGGATTGCCTCAGAACAAAAAATGGGGTGGGGGGAAAGAGAACAGAGAGAAAATACCTTTTTAGGACATAATTGAAGTAATTACAGGAAAGTTAGATACAAGGTATCAGCCAATTGAGTAAGATAAGGAAGAAAGATAAAGGAAAGATAAAAAAGAATTAGGAAAAGATTATATAAAGATACATACATAAGAATATAGACTGACCTTTTTTTTTAAAATAGCATAACTGGAATGGAATCAGGGCTAAGATGAAAGGACTCAGACTGAAGAAAAGAAGGGGAGTAGTCTCTTCTTTCTTCACTGGAGAATCTTGCCTGGCATGGGGGCTGGTTTCAAGTTTCCTTTGTAATAGCATGGAACCCCAAGGACTAGAAAGAAGATCTTTTTCTAGAGCAAGATTTCATTGTTCAAGGATGAAAGTCATGAGTTTTAAACACATTTCTTTGTACCAACAATATGCCAGCATTGTGTTGTATTGCTTTATTTAACTTGGCAACTGTTTATACTATTTCTGTGCAATGTATTTATTATTAATAGATACATTAACACCTTCAGTTCAGTTCAGTTCAGCTCAGTCGCTCAGTCGTGTCTGACTCTTTGCGACCCCGTGAATTGCAGCACGCCAGGCCTCCCTGTCCATCACCAACTCCCGGAATTCACTCAGACTCACGTCCATCGAGTCAGTAATGCCATCCAGCCATCTCATCCTCTGTCGTCCCCTTCTCCTCCTGCCCCCAATCCCTCCCAGCATCAGAGTCTTTTCCAATGAGTCAACTTTTCGCATGAGGTGGCCAAAGTACTGGAGTTTCAGCTTTAGCATCATTCCTTCCAAAGAAATCCCAGGGCTGATCTCCTTCAGAATGGACTGGTTGGATCTCCTTGCAGTCCAAGGGACTCTCAAGAGTCTTCTCCAACACCACAGTTCAAAAGCATCAATTCTTCGGCGCTCAGCCTTCTTCACAGTCCAACTCTCACATCCATACATGACCACTGGAAAAACCATAGCCTTGACTAGACGAACCTTTGTTGGCAAAGTAATGTCTCTGCTTTTCAATATGCTACCTAGGTTGGTCATAACTTTCCTTCCAAGGAGTAAGCGTCTTTTAATTTCATGGCTGCAGTCACCATCTGCAGTGATTTTGGAGCCCAGAAAAATAAAGTCTGACACTGTTTCCACTGTTTCCCCATCTATTTCCCATGAAGTGATGGGACTGGATGCCATGATCTTCATTTTCTGAATGTTGAGCTTTAAGCCAACTTTTTAACTCTCCTCTTTCACTTTCAGCAAGAGGATTTTTAGTTCCTCTTCACTTTCTGCCATAAGGGTGGTGTCATCTGCATATCTGAGGGTATTGATATTTCTCCCGGCAATCTTGATTCCAGCTTGTGCTTCATCCAGCCCAGTGTTTCTCATGATGTACTCTGCACATAAGTTAAATAAGCAGGGTGACAATATACAGCCTTGACATACTCCTTTGCCTATTTGGAACCAGTCTGTTGTTCCATGTCCAGTTCTAATAGTTGCTTCCTGACCTGCATACAAGTTTCTCAGGAGGAAGGTCAGGTGGTCTGGTATTCCCATCTCTTTCAGAATTTTCCATAGTTTATTGTGATCCACCCAGTCAAAGGCTTTGACATAGTCAATAAGGCAGAAATAGATGTTTTTCTGGAACTCTCTTGCTTTTTCGATGATCCAGCAGATGTTGGCAATTTGGTCTCTGGTTCCTCTGCCTTTTCTAAAACCAGCTTGAACATCTGGAAGTTCACGGTTTATATATTGCTAAAGCCTGGCTTGGAGAATTTTGAGCATTACTTTGTAGTGTGTGAGATGAGTGCAATTGTGGGGTAGTTTGAGCATTATGCGGCATTGACTTTCTTTGGGGTTGGAATGAAAACTGACCTTTTCCAGTCCTGTGGCCACTGAGTTTTCCAAATTTGCTGGCATATTGAGTGCAGCACTTTCACAGCATCGTCTTTCAGGATTTGGAATAGCTCCACTGGAATTCCATCACCTCCACTAGCTTTGTTCATAGTGATGCTTTCTAAGGCCCACTTGACTTCACATTCCAGGATGTCTGGCTCTAGGTGGGTGATCACACCATCGTGATTATCTGGGTCATGAAGATCTTTTTTGTACAGTTTTTCTGTGTATTCTTGCCACCTCTTCTTAATATCTTCTGCTTCTGTTAGGTCCATACCATTTCTGTCCTTTATTGACCCCATCTTTGCATGATATGTTCCCTTGGAATCTCTGATTTTCTTGAAGTGATCCCTAGTCTTTCCCATTCTGTTGTTTTCCTCTATTTCTTTGCACTGATCGCTGAGGAAGGCTTTCTTATCTCTCCTTGCTATTCTTTGGAACTCTGCATTCAGATGCTTATATCTTTCCTTTTCTCCTTTGCTTTTCGCTTCTCTTCTTTTCACAGCTATTTGTAAGGCCTCCCCAGACAGCCATTTTACTTTTTTGCATTTCTTTTCCATGAGGATGGTCTTGATCCCTGTCTCCTGTACAATGTCACGAACCTCAGTCCATAGTTCATCAGGCACTCTGTCTATCAGATCTAGGCCCTTAAATCTATTTCTCACTTCCACTGTATAATCATAAGGGATTTGATTTAGGTCATACTTGAATGGTCTAGTGGTTTTCCCTACTTTCTTCAATTTAAGTCTGAATTTGGCAATAAGGAGTTCATGATCTGAGCCACAGTCAGCTCCTGGTCTTGTTTTTGCTGACTGTATAGAAGAGCTTCTCCATATTTGGCTGCAAAGAATATAATCAATCTGATTTTGGTGTTGACCATCTGGTGATGTCCATGTGTAGAGTCTTCCTCTTACTAGATATATATTTGTAGATATCTTCTCACATTCAGTAGGTTGCCTTCTCATTTTGTTGATGGTTCCTTTTTATGTACAAAAGCATTTTCAGTTCAGTTCAGTTCAGTCTCTCAGTCATGTCAGACTCTTTGTGACCCCATGAGTCACAGCACTCCAGGCCTCCCTGTCCATCACCAACTCCCGGAGTTCACCCAAACTCATGTACATCGAGTTGGTGATGCCATCCAGCCATCTCATCCTCTGTCGTCCCCTTCTCCTCCTGCCCCCAGTCCCTCACAGCTTCAGGGTCTTTGCCAATGAGTCAACTCTTTGCATGAAGTGGCCAAAGTATTGGAGTTTCAGCTTCAGCATCAGTCCTTCCAATGAACACCCAGGACTGGTCTCCTTTAGGATGGACTGGTTGGATCTCCTTGCAGTCCAAAGGACCCATAAGAGTCTTCTTCAGCACCACAGTTCAAAAGCATCAATTCTTCTATGCTCAGCTTTCTTCACAGTACAACTCTCACATCCATACATGACCACTGGAAAAACCATAGCCTTGACTATACGGACCTTTGTTGGCAAAATAATATCTCTGCTTTTCAATATGCTATCTAGGTTGGTCATAACTTTCCTTCCAAGGAGTAAGCGTCTTTTAATTTCATGGCTGCAGTCACCATCTGCAGTGATTTTGGAGCCCAGAAAAATAAAGTCTGACACTGTTTCCCCATCTATTTCCCATGAACTGATGGGACCAGATGCCATGATCTTCGTTTTCTGAATGTTGAGCTTTGAACCGACTTTTTCACTCTTCTCTTTCACTTTCATCAAGAGGCTCTTTAGTTCTTCACTTTCTGCCATAAGGGTGGTGTCATCAGCATATCTGAGGTTATTGATATTTCTCCCGGCAATCTTTATTCCAGCTTGTGCTTC
>NW_011494943.1:16297567-16309507 GCF_000754665.1 Bison bison bison | reverse complement strand
TTCCAGCTTGTGCTTCTTCCAGCCCAGCATTTCTCATGATATACTCTGCATAGAAGTTAAGTAAGCAGGGTGACAATATACAGCCTTGATGTATTCCTTTTTCTATTTGGAACCAGTCTGTTGTTCCATGTCCAGTTCTAACAGTTGCTTCCTGACCTGCCTACAGGTTTCTCAAGAGGCAGGTCAGGTGATCTGGTATTCCCATCTCTTTCAGAATTTTCCACAGTTTATTGTGATCCACACAGTCAAGGCTTTGGCATAGTCAATAAAGCAGAAATAGATGTTTTTCTGGAACTCTTTTGCTTTTTCGATGATCCAGCAGATGTTGGCAATTTGGTCTCTGGTTCCTCTGCCTTTTCTAAAACCAGCTTGAACATCTGGAAGTTCATAGTTCACAGACTGCTGAAGCCTGGCTTGGAGAATTTTGAACATTACTTTACTAGTATGTGAGATGAATGCAATTGTACAGTAGTTTGAGCATTCTTCGGCATTGCCTTTCTTTGGGATTAGAATGAAAACTGACCTTTTCCAGTCCTGTGGCCACTACTGGGTTTTCCAAATTTGCTGGCATATTGAGTGCAGCACTTTCACAAGCATCATCTTTCAGGATTTGAAATAGCTCCACTGGAATTCCATCACCTCCACTAGCTTTGTTTGTAATGATGGTTCCTAAGGCCCACTTGACTTCACATTCCAGGATGTCTGGCTCTAGGTGAGTGATCACACCATCGTGATTATCTGGGTCGTGAAGATCTTTTTAATTTAGTATATTTTGTTTAGCTTTTTTTGTTGAAGCATTTTAGTTTAATGTAATTCTATTTGAATATTTTTGCTTTTGTTTCCCTTGCCTAAGGAGACACATCCAAAAAATACATATATATTTCTAAGTCCAATGTTTAAGAGCTTACTACCTATGTTTTTTTCTAGGAGTTTTATCATTTCAGGGCTTACATTTAAGTCTTTAATCCATTTTGAGTTTATCTTGGTATGTGGTTTAAGAAAATGGTTCAGATTTCCCAGACTACTTATTGAAGAGACTTGTGTATTTAATCTTTCAATTATCTTTGTTAAAGATACTTTATTATCTTTGTTATTGTTGTTGTTTAGTCTCTAAGTGCTGTCCAATGCTTTTGTGACACCATGGACTATAGCCCACCAGGTTGCTCTGTCCATGGGATTTCCCATGTAAGAATACTGGAGTGGGTTGCTGTTGCCTTCTCCAGGCGATCTTCCAACCCAGGGATCAAACCGGTGTCTCCTGAATTGGCAGGTGGATTCTTTACCACTGAGCCACTTGGTACAAATACCTGAATCTAAATTCTGAATTTCTTACAGAAGATGAAGAGGTTGGCTTGGATGTGTTGATGGATGCAGCAAACACTTTTACAGGTGAGTAAGAATTTGTATCAGATGTTATAAAATTGAGGTCTTGATGTTTTATGGAGAATTACTTACTTACAGCAGTAGTTTACTCTGTCCAGTCATTAGTAAGTTCACTCTGCTCTTTTATCTATTTATTGATAATTTTGACTTGTTGACAATAGTTTAGGTTATTAGAGATTTAGAGAAAGTGTGGCCCCTTCCATAAGGAATATTAACTTGTCCAGTGTTTTGGCCAGTAATGTGCTCTCATTTCTCTAGTGTTTAAAAAAATCAAAATATAGGTGAACACAATAAATCTTAATTTATTTTTGAAGTTTTTGCATCAGGAAATGTGATGTCTTTGAACAGTCAGTTCCATAATTCAGGTTAAGAAGCAGTAACAGAGATATTACTTGCCTGTAGACTCTACTTACCATTACGAGTCATTGTGCCTCTGTGTTACTCTATGCCACACTGACCCATACACAGGATAGAAATGTTATCTATCTTCTGATTTGAATTTAAAAAGCCTTTCAAGTAATGGATTTCACAATAACTCTGTGTAAGTGAAGTCAGCTCATGTATTTAAACTTCATCCTGCAGTTAAAAGTAAGGTTGTACTGGATTATTTTTTTATAATTTAGAATAATTAGACTTCTTAATATTATCACCTGAAACAATTCCCATCTATTCAAAGGAGACAAGGTGGAAGCCAGTGACTTTAAAACTGTGCTGGGAAACATGGGACTCGAGCTCACTGAAAAAGAACAGTTGCTGCTGTCAAAAACTCTGCCAATCTCTAGTGAGTAGTTAACGTCCCATCCTGGTGCTCAGGGAAATGTGATATTGTGGGCTTTGGAGTGAGAATTGTCCAGTGTCCTGAGAAACCCCCTAAGAAAAATGCAGATGAGACAGAAGAAACTTTGTTACTGTTACTTGTGTTTTCATTTGGAAGTGAGAGACTTCTCTCTTTTCTATTCATTCAGTGATTAAATATTTTTTTATTTTAATAGCTACACAGCTAAATCGTTAGGTAGTCCTCTGAAAATGCACCCCACATCCTAAGTTCCTCCCCCAGTAGCTCTCCCACAGTCCAGCAACTAAATTGTAAACATGTAAGAGCCAGGAACATTTTGGACCATGTGCTTATATTGTCAGTACCCATTCTGATTGGTCAGTGTCCCAGTGAGTTAGTTCCTCAAAAGTTTCACCTCCTGGGCACCTGTGTAGACTCACCCACAGAGACCCTAGAGGCCAGCCTGTGCTTCAACTGTACCTCCTGCCTAATTCCAGAGACCTCAACATATAGACATTCTTCCCCTGCCCCATAGTTCCCATCCCTCATTGTTCCCCAGGCAAGAGAGCCTCAGTTCAGTTCAGTCACTCAGTCATGTCTGACTCTTTGTGACCCCATGGACCACAGCATGCCAGGCTTCCCTGTCCATCACCAACTCCCAGAGCTTACTCAACTTATGTCCATTGAGTCGGTGATGCCATCCAACCATCATCCTCTGTCATCCCCTTCTCCTCCTGACTTCAATCTTTCTCAGCATCAGGGTTTTTTCTAATGAGTCAGTTCTTCACATCAGGTGGCCAAAGTACTGGAGCTTCAGCTTCAGTATCAGTCCTTCCAATGAATATTCAGGACTGATTTCCTTTAGGATGGAATGGTTGGATCTCCTTGCAGTCCAAGGGACTCTCAAGAGTCTTCTCCAACACCACAGTTCAAAAGCATCAATTCTTAGGCACTTAGCTTTCTTTATGTTCCAATGCTCACATTCATACATGACTACTGGAAAAAAACATACCTTTGACTAGAAGGACATTTGTTGGCAAAGTAATGTCTCTGCTTTTTAATATGCTATCTAGGTTTGTCATAGCTTTTCTTCCAAGAAGCAAGCGTCTTTTAATTTCATGGCTACAATCACCATCTGCAGTGATTTGGAGCCCAAGAAAACAAAGTCTGTCCCTGTGAGAGAGCCTACACATCACTAAGGAAGTTAGTGACCCTAGCGGCAGAACTGGCACCCTGGGCAGCAAATGCTCAATGCCTCCTGTGAATCCTCCCACATACACCTGAGGCTGTGACTACTCACTGTGTCTAGCATCCCCCCGCCCAGCTGCTCTCAGGGGTCAGTTGTGAGAAATGCAACATTCTTAGGATATTGGCCCCAAGAAAGCAGGATAGAGATGCAGGAAGAAGCAGATGGACTGTAATGGAGATGACTGCCTGCATATGCCAGGTGCTGAGGGTTCTGTGCACTCTGCAGACACTCCTGCTACAGAATGGAGGCCTCTCCCCAGAGGCAGATAACACCTGTGGGGATGAGTTAGGCTGGTAGGTGTCCATTGTTCTCTGTCTCTGTTGAATTTCACCTCCATTTATGAAAAGATTTTGTTTAGAGAACAATTTTTTTTTTTCATTTCTGTATTATGTTACTTCTTGGGTTGCTACCTGTCTTTAATGTCATCCCTTTTTAGGATCTATCATTAGATCTAAACATATACTTGTAGGAATACGTCCTGGGCCTAGAGCATAGGCAAGGAAAAAAGAAAAAGGCAGAGGAGTCAAAGTGCCATTAAAGAAGAGAAGAATGAGAAGAAGGAATCGTGTGTGTGTGTGTGTGTGTGTGTGTGTGTGTAGCCTGCATCAACTACTGCTGTGTGTTCTACATAAAGGATAGATTGAGAACAATCCTTATCTTTTGTTATAATTTGAAAGTGAAATAGAATAATTTTCTAGGTGAATTGTGTAAAATGTCTTATAAAATGACAAGAGTTTGTCCTTTTTCTTTTGACTTGAATTTTACCATATCTTTCAGGAGATGGAAAGGTATATAAGAAAAGATTACTGAATAGTGTGAAACCTCTCAAAGGTAAGAATCATGAGAATAGCATCTAAAATTTATTGTGTTTTGCATCTACTTTTCAAAATGTCTGATTAGAATTTTGCTCTTTTAATGTTCCACTGATGTACTGATGCTGAATTTAGGCCGGGTAACCTACTATTCTTCTTTGGGTATAAGTACATTTGAAGAACTCATTGTTAGTAACATGTAGCAAGTTTGAAATCTTTATTTCATTAGGTTGGTTATCTTTATCACAGTTCATATGGTTATCTAATTCTTCTTTTTCACCCATGATTACTTCAATTAAAAGCTACAGCACAGTGTTAAGAGAGCATTTTCTCTTCTTGACTCCAATACTAACTCTCTGGGTTCACTTAAATGGCCAGTGTTTCACCCTCCACTTAGGGTGAAACTCAAAGATAGAATCCACTTAAAGACATAATCTTCCATTTCTTGGACTTGCTTATATTTCTTATGTACATCCTCTTCTTTCCTAAGGGAAAAAAATCAGTGTCAATAAACTGGACACTCTAATGAAGAACATGGGAATTCAGCCTGAGAAAGAGGACTATGAAGATTTTCTGACCCATCTGCCGGTTGATGGTAAGTGTTTCAGATACCACTGTACCTAGGGGGAACCTTAGGGTTTCTACATAAGAGCTTCTGAAAGCAAACCTCTTTTTTAATCTCTTTTGAAAACTTATGAAATATTTCAAACATATATAAAAATGGAGACAATATAACAAATACAGGCTAAAGTTAACAGATGTTATCATTTTGCACGCACCTTCCTTCCCTCATTCTCTCCCTCCCATGTATACCTTTTCTTAAGTAAGATAAAGTTTCATTAATGACCCAATAAGACCAATTAACCTTGATAAAAGTGTCAAAAAGGCAAAGTTAGGATAATTCATTAGGAAGAAATTGCTAAGGGATGAGCCCCAGTCCAAGATTCCCTTATTAGGGTCTAACAAAGCCAGTGGCCTTGAATTAAAAAAAAAAAGGCAAGTTTCTGTAAGAAAGCTAAATAGCACATCTTTCAGCAGAGCTAGTACATGCCGATCAAAGTGAACAAATTGCTCTTCTTCCTTCAGTGTTCTGTTCTCAGCTAGGGCTTGGCAGGTATAGCTAAGGTAGGCTGCGGCCACCAGTAAACATCTTCGACGTTACCCTTACCTATATCTGGGCTTAACATAGGAAACAGTTTTAGCCTAGCTTCTGGCCTTAACAGAGGAAACAGTTTTAGCCTATTTTTTAGTTTAAAACTTCACTCTCCTAGGTTTAACAATGCTGGTAATCATGGTCCCTATATATTAGCTAGGAGTCCTCAAAATGATTCCTACCAGAAAAGATATTATTACCAATAAATTATTTTTAGGATCCTTCATTCAATAACACAGTCAAAATTTTTTTCTAATCCAAAAGTGTGACTATTTTTGCACACTGAAATTCATTTGTCTAGCTAGCACGAACTATATGCAAAACCCTGAATGGTAGACAAATTATGCCTGGTAGTATAAAGGAAATTAAGGCATGGTCCCTGCTCTCATATAGTTTACAGTTCTGAAGGTTGGTGGTGGGGAACATAAGCAAAATTTAGAGAGTGGGAAGATAGCATACTGTTAAGCTTTAAGATTCAGATGCTTATGTAAATAAATGACTTCAGGGTTTCAGATTCTATCTTGACCATTGAAATATGTTCCAGTTATTGGGTTTGAAAAAAGGGAGAGGCCTCTTTTAATAGTATAGATTTAGATTTATACTATTTATATAAATAGATTTAATAGTAATCCCTCTATTAGAAGGGATTGCTATTAAACTTGCTTCTTTACATTAAGGATTATTTGATACTATACAGAAAGTGATATTAATTAAATGAATGCTCATGCTAACATTTTGATCTTTCCTGTTTCTTGTGTATTTTGAGTTAAAAAAGTTACTAAAGAAAATCATGAAAAATAGATGAATTCCAATACTTTACAACTTAATTGTTTACAACTTACAACTTAAATGTTTTATAACCTTTTTCTCTAAGTTTTGAGTTGTGCCTGAATTGTCTTTTCTGACAGAGACTCAAATGGTTGATTTGGATGTGGCAATGGATGATGCAAAAGCTTTCATTGGTGAGTAAGCAGTTACGGGGAAAGGGAATTCATTATTAACTAAGACCTTAATGCTTTATTTTTTCAAAAAAGATGTTTTTAAACAGTCATTTTTTATTTGGGCTATTATTGACATGCTAAATTGACAAAAGACCCTGATGCTGGGAAAGACTGAAGGCAGGAGGAGAAGAGGACAACAGAGGACAAGATGGTTGGATGGCGTCACTGACTCGATGGACCTGAGTTCGAGCAGGCTCCAGGAGTTGGTGATGGACAGGGAAGCCTGGCATGCTGAGTCCATGGGGTCACAAAGAGTCAGACATGACTGAGCGACTGAGCTGAAATTGACTCCCTACAAATTTAATGTTAAATGTTTCTTTTATAATCTGATGTGGGATTTTCCCACATAGAGCTATATTATGTGATGTTTTTATCAATAATGTTTTCCACTTCACCATTGTTTAAACAACCAAAAACCCAGGTCTCCTGCATTGCAGGCAGATTCTTTACCAGCTGAGCCACCCAGGAAGCCCAAAATATAGGTCCACACTGTCCAATCTCAAGGTAAATTTTTGTAGGGTAGCTAGGAAATTCAATTACTGTGTCTAAAGACACAAGAGTTCAGGAAATTTAATGGCTGTTGACTTATATCTGGAATTATAAAAACTTTTCTTTTGCTTGATTTAAAAGTATGAATTCTATTTCTGACTCAATCTACCCACCCACATGTCCTTTGAATCTACATAGTTTAACAAATTTCATAGTCAGTGTGCTCATCTAATTAAAGATGATACCACATAGGTAATCTGTTTCATAGTTTGAAATCTTTAGTCCATTCCTAAAATCGCTGTTGTTGTTCAGTCGCTAAGTTGTGTCTGACTTTTTGCAGCCCCATAGACTGCAGCATGCCAGGCTCCTCTGTCCTCCACTGTCTCTCACAGTTTGCTCAAATTCATGCTGGTAATGCTATCTAACCACCTCATTCTCTGCCACCCCCTTTGCTTTTGTTTTCAGTCTTTCCCAGCATCAGAGTCTTTTCCTAAAATGAGTCCTAAAATTGTTACATATTAACAATTCCCATCTTTCCAAAGGAGAGAAGGTTACTGTCAGTGATCTGGACAATGTGATGAGGAGAATGGGGCTAGCACTCACTACTGAGGAGCAGAAGGAGCTGCTGAAAACTCTGCCAGTTCATGGTGAGGATTTAGCTCAGCCTGGGCTTGTGTGTGAAAACTGGTGAAATTATATATGTGTATTGTCCAATAAAACCTAAATTGTAAAATGCAATCCTCACACAAGAAGAAATCTTGTTCCTAACATTTTAATACAGAAAATTGACATCTTTTGTTGTTCAGTTGCTAAGTCGTGTGACTCCATGGACTGCAACAGACCAGGCTTCCCTGTCCTTCACTGTCTCCCAGAGTTTGCTCAGTCAGGTCCATTGAGTCAGTGATGCTATCTTTCACTAATATCCCACCATAAGGGCTAAATTATCCCATCTCTCTGGGAGCAATGCCTAATCTAAATCATGACCAAGTCAAAAAGGGAAGTCAAAGGAGAAACAGAAGGAAGGGAAAAGGAAGAAACAAAGAAGAAAGACTATTTTTAATTCAACAGATCAGTTCAGTTCAGTTGCTCAGTCGTGTCTGACTCTTTGCGACCCCATGAACTGCAGTATGCCAGGCCTCCCTGTCCATCACCAACTCCTGGAGTTTACTCATACTCATGTCCATTGAGTTGGTGATGCCATCCAACCATCATCCTCTGTCATCCCCTTCTCCTCCTGCCTTCAATCTTTCCCAGCATCAGGGTCTTTTCAAATGATTCAGCTCTTCACATTAGGTGGCCAAAGTATTGGAGTTTCAGCTTCAACATCAGTCCTTCCAGTGAACACCCAGGACTGATCTCCTTTAGGATGGACTGGTTGGATCTCCTTGCAGTCCAAGGAACTCTCAAGAGTCTTCTCCAACACCACAGTTCAAAACCATCAGTTCTTCGGTGCTCAGCTTTCTTTATGGTCCAACTCTCACATCCATACATGACCACTGGAAAAACCATAGCCTTGACTAGATGGACCTTTGTTGACAAAGTTATGTCTCTGCTTTTTAATATGCTATCTAGGTTGGCCATAACTTTCCTTCCAAGGAGTAAGCATCTTTTAATTTCATGGCTGCAATCACCATCTGCAGTGATTTTGGAGCCAGAAAAAAATAAAGTCAGCCACTGTTTCCACTGTTTCTCCATCTATTTCCCAAGAATAGGTAGATTTATATCAATGAAAGCTTCCTTCAGCTTTGGTTTCATTCTTACTTGAGGATAAAACAGAATAACTTCTAAACAAATGAGAAAGGAGTTTTTTTTCTTTTTCTCCTGAAATTATGGATGCTATGTTGTCTCTGTGCTGTCTTTGTTAATATTTCCATCGTTTAACCTATATTCTTAATTGTGTCTTATATTACAGCTGATGGAAAAGTATTTAAGAATAGATTGCTAAAAAGTGTGAAGGCCCTCAAAGGTGAGTGAAAAGTATGATGAAAGGACAAGTAAAAATAAAATCCTTAGTATTTTCTTTTAAATATTCCAAGTTTACTTCCTGCCAATATATTGATCCATTGTTATGACTCATAACCTATCATTCTTCTTTGGGTGCACTGCCCTTTAAGATACAAGTTAAAGTATATTACTGTAGGAAGTTTCTAACACTGTTTTCTGGATAGAACCACGTAAGTTGGTGGTTATTTCAATCAAAAATCATTAGACTGACCTGAAAGTAAAAGTGTAAGTCACTCAGTCACGTCTGACTCTTTCGACCCCCTGAACTGTAGCCCACCAGGCTCCTCCAGATTTTCCAGTCAAGAATATTGGAGTGCATAGCCATTCCCTTTTCCATGGGATCTTCCCAACCCAGGGACTGAACCCAGGTCTCCTGCATAACAGGCATATTCTTTACCATCTGAGTTACCAGGGAAGCCCCAGGCTTACCTTTTCCTCTCTAAATGACCTCTCATGGAAAATGAAACAGAGTCCCCTGGATAGACATTAAGGAAGATATCCTATTTCCACTTTCTATACTAATTCAATGTAAACAATTATATTTTTAATTAGAAAAAATATTAAACACAAAATTATAAGAAAATTAATTCTACCACCTACAAAAATTGATATAAAGAAGTAAAAGCCAAGTCACAAGGATGTAATGTACAACATGGTGACTGTGGTGAAGAATACCTTATTTTATATTTAAAAGTTGCTAAGAAAGTAGATCTTAAAAGTTCTTACCACAAGGGGGTAAAATATGTAACTATGTGTGGTGATGGAGGTGAACTAGATTTATTGTGGTGATCACTTTGCAATATATACAAATATTGAATAATTACATTGTATACCTGAAATTAGTATGTTACATGCCAATTAGATCTCATTTTTTTAAAGTGGAAGTCTCCCACTTCCCAGTGATCTAATCCCTCTCCATACAGATAAACACTGTTTACTGTTTAGCTTTGTCTCAGTGGTTACCTTTCTGAATTTTTTCTTTCTTTCAAATCTAAATCTTACAGGCAAATCTAAATCTTGGGAGAGATATATGTTAATAGTTTCTTTGTGCCCTTGCACTTTATTGTCCAATGAGGTTTCTGATGCATGATCATGATTGGCATTTTCCACTCTTAAGTGTCAATACTCTTGTTTTTTTCCATGCTCTTCTTTCCAAAGCACCAAGGGTCAAAATAAAAAAACTGGAATCTTTTGTGGAAAACATGGGAGTTAAACTCAAAGATGAGGAACTTGAGGAACTAATGACCCAACTGTCAGCTGATGGTGAGTGTCAGACATCTTTATGTTCTTCAGAGAAGCACTGAGCCCTTGTATTAGAACTACTGTAAGTAGCCTTTTTAGTACAATAATAAAGTAAGTGTAATAGAAAGACTTAATCTTGACTCAAGAAGAAATATCATCTCCAAAAACACTTTTTAAAAAATACATTGGGAATGTTGTTGCAGGACTCAGCCATGCCTGGGAATACCACACACTTAATGAGTTAAAGAAAAATAAAATTTTAAATTTCATTCATAAGGGAACATGGTAATAAAGGAACATTTAAGAAAGTCAAAAGTCAGATGATGAACTAGGAGAAAATGGTAAGGTCCCTAAGGCATAAAAAGCCCTCATACATTGATTAAAACATACTGACAGTAGAAAAATAGGCAAATATTCATAAAAGAGGATATCTAAAAGTCCAATAACATATGAAAAGATATTTAACCTCACCAGTAATCATGAAAATACAAAATAAAGCAAAGCATGGGAATATTTTCAGTTCTCAGGTAAAAATTAATAAGATTGAGAACATTTAGTTCTGGTGAGAGTATGGGGAAAGGGACTTACTGATAAATTTGGGTGAAAGTTGCCATTGCTCTTGGAAAATCATTTGGCAGTACTTTGGGGGGAAAAAACATCCCTTTTCCCTGGTGAATCTAGCCTACACGCTTGATCTATAATATATGGTATTTCTTTTTGCTGAGGTCTGGTCTGGTCCCTAATTCTGGTCAGGGCATAGACTTGGATTACCATGGTATTGAATGGTTTGCCTTGGAAACGAACAGAGATCATTCTGTCCTTTTTGAGACTGCATCCAAGTACTGCATTTCGGATTCTTTTGTTGACCATGATGGCTAGTCCATTTCTTCTAAGGGATTCCTGCCCACAGTAGTAGATATAATGGTCATCTGAGTGAAATTCACCCATTCTAGTCCATCTTAGTTAACTGATTCCTAAAATGTTGATGTTCACTCTTCTCATCTCCTCTTTGACCACTTCCAATTTGCCTTGATTCATGGGCCTAACATTCCAGGCTCCTATGCAATATTGCTCTTTACAGCATTGAACCTTGGTTCTATCACCAGTCACATCCACAACTGGGTATTGTTTTTGCTTTGGCTCCATCCCTTCATTCTTTCTGGACTTATTTCTCCACTGATCTCCCGTACCATTTTGGGCACCTACTGACCTGGGGAGTTCATCTTTCAGTGTCCTATCTTTTTGCCTTTTCATACTGTTCATGGGGGTCTCAAGGCAAGAATACTGAAGTGGTTTGCCATTCCCTTCTCCAGTGGACCACATTCTGTCAGACCTCTCCACCATGACCCGTCCATCTTGGGTGGCCCCATGCGGCATGGCTTAGTTTCACTGAGGTAGACAAGGCTGTGGTCCATGTGATCAGATTGGCTAGTTGTCTGTGATTGTAGTTTCAGTCTGTCTACCCTCTGATCCCCTCTCTCACTGCCTACCATCTTACTTGGGTTTCACTTACCTTGGACATGGGGTCTCTCTTCACGGCTGCTCCAGTAAAGTGCAGCTGCCACTCTTTATTGTGGATCACAATAAACTGTGGAAAATTCTGAAAGAGATGGGAATACCAGACCACCTGACCTGCCTCCTGAGAAACCTGTATGCAGGTCAGGAAGCAACAGTTAGAACTGGACATGGAACAACAGACTGATTCCAAATAGGAAAAGGAGTACGTCAAGGCTGTATATTGTCACCCTGCTTATTTAACTTCTATGCAGAGTACATCATAAGAAACGCTGGGCTGGAGGAAGCACAAGCTGGAATCAAGATTGCTGGGAGAA